>NC_091474.1:153531431-153888931 GCF_036971445.1 Narcine bancroftii
TCATTTCAGCCTGAGCCTTCGTCAACCAACGTTTTCTGGGCCTGCTGAGTTTCTCTAGCACTTTATGTATTCCACTATAATCCCAGCAGTTGCAGACTTTCCTGTTTAGCAACATGTAACTATCTTGGACAGGGCTCTTGCATTTCTTCCCAAGCATCCTATTGGATATTTAATAACCTTAATGTACCTCCTCTCCTATAATGTGGATTCTCTTAATGACATTACTATTGACTTCCCCAAATTTCCTAGCTTCTATCTCTTCCTCAGTAAATTCAGATAAGACCAACTTGTTAAGGATCTTGCCCATCTCCTGTCACATTTCATACATAGACAACATGGTTAATAGATGGGGCCATGTTCTTTCCCTAATTACTCTTTTACCTTTTTTCTTCTTTGGCTTGGCTTCGCGGACGTAGATTTATGGAGGGGGTAAAAGACCACGTCAGCTGCAGGCTCGTTTGTGGCTGACAAGTCCGATGTGGGACAGGCAGACACGGTTGCAGCGGCTTTAATATACTTGGAAGTGTAGAATATTATAGCGCAGAAACAGGTTCTCCAGCCCTTCTAGTCTGTGCCAAACTATTCAGCCTAATCCCATTGACCTGCATCCATGTACCTGTCCAAATTCACTTCAAATATTAAAATTGACCCTGCATTTTCCACTTCAGCGACTATCCTTCCCTCCTCCCCCTTGATTGCTGCTGTTTCCTCCCTCCCTTCTCCACCTATCACTTCCTGCCTTTGCGACCCTCCCCCCCACCCCCCCATCTTTTGTTTAGACGCCTGCAGATATCTTTCCATACCTTGGTGAAAGCTCAAGCCTGAAATATCGCTTATATATTTATATTGATTGCTACATAAAGGACGCTGATTAACCTGATGAGTTTATCTAGCATTGTGTTTTTACTCCTGTATTTAATATTTTGATTTCTGAAGGCCAATGTGCCAAAAGCTCTTTACAACCCTATCCACGTGTGATGACATTTTCAGGGAATTGTGTATCTGAATTCTCAGATCCCTCTGTTCTACCGCACTCCTCAATGCCCTATCATTTACTGTGTATGTCCTTTCTTGATTTTTCCTTCCAAACTACAACATCTTCCATTTTTCAGCCCATTTTTCCACCTGGTCTAGATCCTTTGCAAGCTTTGTAAGCCTTCCTTGCTATCTGCAATGCCTCAAATCTTTGTGTCTTCTGCAGACTTGCAGATCCAATTTACCACATTATCATCCAAATCATTAATTTAGATGATAAACAGCAATGGTCTCAGCACTGATCCTTGAGTCACAGGCCTAGAGTCTGAGATGCAATCATCCATTACCACTTTCTGATTTCTTTCGTATAGCCATTGTAGACTATCAGGATTCTCTTTACCATGCCACCCCTCCTTATTTCCCTCTGAATCCCACATCCCCTATTATGCTTGAAGGAGTCGTTTGATTTCAGCTGTCTATAATGGACATATAACTTCTTTTTGTTGACCATATCCTTAATATATTTGTTCATCCAGGGTTCCCTAATATTCCAAGCCTTGCCTTTCCCTCTGACAGGAGCATGTTTCCATTGAACTTTCACTAACTTTTTCAAAAGCCTTCCACTTACAAAATGTCCATTCACTTGCAAACAGACTCCCCCAATTAATCTTTGCAAGAACCTGTCCAATGCCATCAAAATTTCCCTTATCCCATTTAATGATTTAAATTTGTGGACCAGTCCTATCTTTTTTCACAACAACTTTAATGGAGTTATAGTCATTAGTCTCAAAGAGCTCTCCTACTGACACCTCAGTCACTTGACCTGAAAAGTTTTCCAAGAGGAGGTCAGTTGTTGAACTCTCTATAGTCAGACCTTCTACATATTGTTTGAGAAAATTCTTTTGGACACATTTAATAAATTCTTCCCCATCCAAGCCCTTTGGACTGTGAGAATCCCAGTCAATGTGATGAAAGTTGAAAGCTTGAAACCCAGTTATTCCTACTGCTCAATGTGATTCCCTTACACAATGGCTGCTCTAATTCTGGTTAGCTATTTGGGAGGAGGGTATAAATATAACACCATTGAAGCAATCATTCCCTTTTCATTTCTAACGCCACCCATATGTTCAAGAATATCCTCTCAATATTGTTGTGCTATCCTCCTGAATCATAAAGGTAACATCCCTACCTCTCTCACTTCCACCTCTGTCTCATCTGTACTCTATGTACCCTGAAATATTGAGCTGTCAGTCCGGCTCCTCCCAGCCATGTTTCCATTATGGCTATAAATTCCCAGTCATATGCCGTGAGTTCATCTTTACCTGTCAAGGCTTCTTGTCTGCAGTTAAGTCTGTCAGACTTGCCACTTTTATTGACTTACCTGACCTGTCCTGCGTACCAAACTTGTGCATTTCAACCTAATTTCTGCTTGCTCACTAGTATATTCTCTGTTTAGAAATCAACTTTATTATCCTATTTTATGGGCTTCTGCCTTAGTGAATTCTGTATTTAATTTAGAACCATGAAACCAAGAATATTACAGCACAGAAACAGGCCCTTTGAATCTTCCAATCTGTGCAGAACTATTCTGCCTAGAGTCTAGACCCTCCCATCCGTGTACCTGTGCAAATTTTTCGCAAATGTTAACATTGAACTCGAATTCACCACTTCAGCTGATAACTGATTCCACTCTCCCACTACTCTGTATGAAGGAGTTTCCCCTAATTTTCCCCCAAACATTTCCCCTTTCATCCTTGACTCGTGTCTTCTGGTTTGTAATTCTCCTAACTTGAATGGAAAAAAGCCTACTTGGATTTACTGTATGTACATTTCTCATCATTTTATGTACCTCTATCAAATCTGCCCTCATTCTTCTATCCTCCAGGGAATAAAGACCTAACCTGTTTAACATTTCCATCTAACTGTTTCTAGAGTCCTGATAACATCCTAGTAAATATTCTCTGTACTGTTTCAATCTTATTGATATCTTTCCTGTGGTTAGATGGCTAAAGCTGCACACAGTGCTCCAAATTTGGCCTCACCAATCTTGTATAACTTTATTGTAACATCCCAACTCCTATACTCAATACTTTGATTTAAGAAGGCCACTGTGCTAGAAGCTCCCTTTACACAAACAACCTGTGATGCCACTTTCAGGAAATTATGTATCTGAATTCCCAGATTGCTTTATTCTACCACACTCGTCCTTGCACTACCATTTACTATGTATATTTCATACGTTGGGTTGTCCTTCCAAAATGCAATGCCTCACACTTATCTGCGTTAAAATCGAACACTGTTTTTCAGCCCATTTTTCCAACTGGTCCAAATCCCTCTTCAAACTGTGATCTCCTTCCTTGCTGATCCAATTTTCTACATTATCAGCCAGATCATTGATATAGATGATAAACAACAATGGTCCCAGCACTGATATCTGAGGCACAACACTGGGCACAGACTACCAGTCTGAGAGGTAATCATCCACTACTACTCTGGCTTCTCCCATAAAGCCAATGTTCAATTCAGTTTACTGCTTCAACATGAATACCGAGTGACTGGGCCTTCCTGATTAACCTCTCTTGTGGGACCTTGTCAAAGGCCTTTCTAAAGTCTATGTAAACAACATCTACAGCCTTTCCTTCTTCAACTTTCATGATAATCTCCTTTAAAAACTTTTTAAGATTTGTTAAATACGACCTACCGTGCGCAAAGCCATGTTGATTGTCCCTAATCCAAATACTTGTATATCCGACTTCTTAGAACACCTTCCAATAACTTGCCTATTACTGATGTCAGGCTCACTGATGTATAATTCCCTGGGTTATTTTTGGTGCTTTTTTTAAAATAATGGAACAAATTTCCATTTGGCTTATTGAAACCAAGGGTATTAATAATCAAGAGAGCTAGTCCCACTGTGACATCATTTCACAGCCCTGTTTTTTTAAAATTTAAGTATTTATTCCGTTTATTTGTGATGGATGAGATTGAAATTTGGCTACATTGTTCTTGGTGGTGCATTCCAGAGTCTAAACATGAGCTGTTTTTGCAGGTGCTCCTCAACGTATGATGGGGATGCGTTCCACAAACCCATTGTAAGTTGAAAAAAATCATGTTGAAAACGAATACAGGTATACCTCGTAGAAATTCGATAAAGCTGTATCAATCCCCACACTGATCCCACTGCCCCACCCTCTCTCCATAGTTCTTTATCATTCCCAACACTGATCCTGTTGCCCTGCTCTCTCCCCTCAGCCTTGTATCTGTTCGACACTGAACCCACTACCACACTCTCGCCCTACAGCCCAGTTTCAGTACCCACACTGATCCCACTTCTCCACCCTCTCTCCATAGTTCATCATTCCCAACACTGATCCTGTTGCCCTGCTCTCTCCCCTCAGCCTTGTATTTGTTCCACACTGAACCCACTACCACACTCTCGCCCTACAGCCCAGTTTCAGTACCCACACTGATCCCACTGCCCCACCCTCTCTCCATAGTTCTTTATCATTCCCAATACTGATCCTGCTGCCCTGCTCTCTCCCGACAGCTCTGTGATGTCCCTACACTGATCCCACTGCCCCTCTCTATCCCACAGCCCAGTATCAGTCCCCACACTGACCCTTCTGCCCTACTTTTACCCCACAGCCCTTTATCATTCCCAAAACTGCCTTGCTCTCTCCTGACAGTTCGGTATCTATCCCTGCAAGCTTTCTGATAACTAAAAGAAATGATTGACCAAGGAGGCTACAAAGAATTCACCTAAGAGGAATTATTAATGTTTATTGGAAAAATCAACAATGCTTGCGATGACCTTACTTTAATGTATTATATGAAAGTAAATAACGACCATTGTAATGCTATTGTACCATCGTAACTTTGAAAAACCATACGTCAGGCCATCGTAAGTAGGGGAGTACTTGTATTAAAAGAAATAAGATCTTTATTTCACCTTTGAAAGTGTCTTGCAAAAGAACCATTTGCAATGTGTCCTTTTGTTTGTGATCTTTCTGCCAATGTTGATGGTTTCTCTTGCTTGACACTGTTCAATCCTTATACTGTTAGTAAGTTGGAAATTAACAAAGTGAAGATCACAGAAACAGCTGATATGTGGGGAAAGTGGTTGCTAGCTGGTGTCAATGGCTCAGTGAGTCTCCTTTGAGCTTCCAACTCTGCTCAACTTCATGCAGGCCACAGTAGTTGTGTCATGAGGGAGGGTGGTTGGGAAAGAAAATGTGGAAATACCATGTTGACACCCAGCAGAAGATGCCTGCAATAGCCAGCAGGTTTTCCTCCATCCATCCTGTTGGTGCACTGGCCTCAGTTTTACAATGTATGTCCATAAAAATAATGAAGGTACTGAAGATATTAATACGGGTGCATTTGACAGAAAGAGAGGTAGGGAAGTAAACTGCAAAGATTAAGGTTATAAATGAAAATTGATTAAGCAGGCAAAGATCTAGTAAAAGGAGTATATTGTGGGGAATTGTTCATTTTGGCAGGAAAAATAAAGAATCAGCAAAGCTAACATGGTATTGTTTATAGTTTGGGCCTCTGAGACCACATCTGGAGTAATGTTCAGCATTAGTCTCCATATTTAAGGATGTCAGTATATTGAGAAGGTGTACAAGACCATCCATTCTCAACAGGGGCCATGTGACCCCACTCCCCGGGAGCCACAGCAATTAAAGTGGGGGGGGGGCACAAACAAGCCATTTTTTACAAAATGTTTTTTATTAAACCAGTAGGAAAGAAGTATGGAAGAAACCAAGTCAACTGACTGCTTCACAGAAAAGGGGACCCATAAATTTTGAGCAGAGTCCTAATGGCCATAGCCAAAAAAAAGGTCGAGGATGATTGTACTCGAGTTTGAGCAGACTGGGATTCGAGCAGCTCAAGTTTATTTGAGAAAGAGATGATGTGATTGAAATGCATAAGATCCTGAAGGCTCGACAGGATATTTCTCTTTTCTTTTTAATATGCTTTTATTGGTTTGGAAGAAAGAAATATTACATGGCCATGTATTGAACAAACAATAATTGTAAATCTTAATACAATAAAATACAGAACATAGATTATAAGCAAATTATACCTTCTATTGTTACACAATATAGTAGAAATTCATTTGGAAGAACTTCGGTTCATATTCTATTATTGAAATGAATTCCTGGTAGGATAACTAATCTCTTCTAAATATAAAGAAAAAAGGGAAAGGAAAAAAAAAAAACCAGAAATCAAAGAAAGATAATAAAGATTAAAAAAAAAGGAAAGCAACCCCCCCCATACTAATCCGACACCTCCCACTAAATATGGTCATCAACAAAAAGGAAGAAAAGAATAGAGTTTTGGCCTCTGCATGAGCAAGTAATCCCCAGAGCACTCAAGCCTATGCAATCAAGTTATGATAGCAGTCCATGAATGGGACCCATATTTGTCAAATTCAATCATGGTTTCTCCAAACTCAAGCAAGACATAATATCCTGCATCCAACGCATATGAGTAGGTGGTAAACTATCTTACCATTTAAGCAAAAGTCCTATCTTTTACTTCATTGTCTGGCTATCAATGAAGTAAAAGCTACAATTCTTTTTTGAATGAGATTCAAGGAAATATTTTCCTGTTAAGAATAACCAAACAAAGCAATACAAGCACAAGGATCTAATTTGATCCTGAGAATCTCTGATACCGTTTGGAAAAAGTGGTCTCAAAAATCTTTCAGTTTTGGACATTCCCAAAGCATGTGGATCAGGGATGCCTCATAAATTCTACATTTGCCTCATAATAGATCCATTTCAGAATTAAAACAGGACAGTTTAACTTTAGACAATTGTATTCAGTATACCATTTTGAATTTCCGATAAACAATGTTATGCACAAAATGTGGCATTGTTAATCAGGTGTCATATCCCAATCTTCACCTGAAATTGATATGTACAAATCTCTTTCCCATTCACTCCTGATTGCATTCCCTGAACCCACTTTTAAATCCATCAGGTTATCATAAATGGTTGCTATCAATCCGCCATGATAAAACTTTATATCAAAATGTAAATCAAGAATATTTCTTTTGTGGAAGAATTTAGAACTAGGATCACCCTTTGAGAGATGAAATTAAGTCTTTTTTTCCCTCTGATCATGAGTCTTTGGGACCTTCCTTAAACGGCAGAACAAGCAAAGTAATTAAATATTGTTCATTATATTCCAAATGTGAATTAGCCAAATGAATTAGTCATTGAGGGAGCGGTCATCAACATTGGACTGGACTGAGTCAGAGTGGGAAGACTGGCTTAACATTGCTAGAAGGCGCATTTTGCTGCGGTGGAAAGCTGCTGTTCCTCCCACGCTTACACAATGGTTATTGGATTTGATGGCATCCCTCTCTAAAGAAAATTACATACTCAGCTACTAAATTGAGTTAAAAAAAATTCTCTTTGGGGTTCATTTTTCAATTATTGTCAAAATTTAGAGATCAATATATTTTACTTTTTATTAAAAAAAACTTTTTTTTCTTCATTTTTTGAACTATTAGTATTGAAATTAGTAGTTAACATTTGGCTTTGATTGTAATTGCTCAGATAATAGGTTGGGGTTAGAAATTACATTAGTTATGGGTTTTTTTTTTCTTTTTTCCTTTTTTGTTGACATGGATCATATGTATCTTGTTTATCGTTGCTTACCATCTGTAATTTTAATTTACTTTTTCCTGAACTTTATATCACATGCATTTATGTATTTGATATTATTATCTTCTCAAAAACCAATAACAAGATTGAAAAAGAAAAGGCACTGGCTCAACAGGCTTCGGCGAGAACAGGCAAGAGATGAGGAATAGTAGGAGTTGAAGTAAGAAAGAGACACACTATTCGAGGAACAAAAAGGATTCAGTGGGTAGCCACAGGTACGGGCAGGTTTTGGATATCGTATATCTTGTTCCTTTAGTCATAAACATTGGTAATGGCAGCAAAGGCAGGGGAATGCTCCTCTTGCAGAATGTGAGTCGTCAGAGCAGCCAGCAGTATCCCTGATGCCTTCATATGCAAGAAGTGTATCCAGCTGCAACTCCTGACAAGCTGAATTAAGGAATTGGAATTGTAGTTGATTTGGATGAACTCTGGATCATTCAGAAGGCAGTGGGTATGATAGACAGGGATCCTATCATACCTAGGGGATAGGAGGAGGGTAGATGGGTGACAGTCAGGTGAGGGAAAGGGAATAGTGAGGCACTGCAGGACACCCCTAAGGCTGTTCCCCTCAATAACAAGTATACCATTTTGGATACCATGAGGCAGGGGTGGGGAGGGGGAAATGACCTACCAGACATAAGCTATTGTGATCAGATCTCTGGCATGGAACCTGATCCTGTGGCTAAGAAGGGATGGGAGGAGAAGAAGTGAGCTTTAATTTAATTTATCTTAGATATATAGCATCATAACAGGCCATTAAGGCCCATGAGTCTGTGCTGCTAATTTACACCAAATTAACCTATACCCCCTGTATGTTTTGAATGGTGGGAGGAAACTGGAGAAGGAAAACCCACACAGTCACAGGGAGAAAGTACAAACTCCTGACAGACAGGACAGGATTTGAACCCCAATCACTGGTGCTGTAAAGGTGTGGTGCTAACTGCTATCCCAAAGTAATGATAGGCGGATAGATAGGAGGTTCTGTGGAAGAGATCGAGTATCCGGATGCCATCCTGGTGCCAGGGTCCGAGATATCTCAGAGGATTCTAAGGAGGGAGGGTGAGCAGCTAGATGTTGTGGTCCATATAGAGACCAATGACGTGGGTAGGAAAAGTGAGGAGATCCAGCAAGGCGAGTTCAGGAGTTAGGCCCTAGGTTGAAGGTCGGTCCTCCAGGGTTGTGATCTCAAGATTGCTACCCATGCCAAGTGCTAGTGAGGTTAGAAGTAGGAGGATAATGCAGCTTAACATGTGGGAAAAGACATGGCGCAGGAGGGAGGGCTTCAGGTTTCTGGATGATTCAGCTATCTTCTAGGGAAGATGGGACCTGTTCCGATGGGACAGTTTGCATCTGAACTGGAAGGACACTAATATCCATGTGGGAAGTTTTTCTAGTGCTGCTCCGGTGGGTTTAAACTAGATTTTCAGGGGGATGGGAACCAGAGTGCCAGATCAGATAGAGGAGTGGAGGAGGGAAAAGATGATCCAAAAATAATACCATGCACTGTTAGAAGTCAATGGGTTGTATATGGTTGAAATTTTCTAAAGTGCATTTATTTCAATGCGAGGAGTATTATAGGAAAGGTAGACGACCGTAGAGCATGGATGGTGCGTGGAATTATGAGAATGTGGCCATTAGTGAAACTTGGATGCAGGAGGGGGAGGACTGACTGCTCAAGGTTCCAGGCTTCCGTTGCTTTAGACACGATGGAAGGGGGGGGGGGGGAATGAAAGGGCGAGGAGTGGCAGTGGTTGTCAGGGAAAATATCACAGCTAAGCTCAGACAGAACAGACCAGAGGGCTTGTCCACTAGGGCTATATGGGTGGAGCTGAGGAATGTATTAAAGACTGCTCAATAGTCAACAAGAATTGGAGGAGCAAATCTGTAGAGAGATAGCAGACAGCTGCAGGAAACATAAGGTTGTGATAGTAGGGAATTTAAATTTTCCACATATTTACTGGAACTCCAATACTGTAAAAGGGCTGGATGGCTTGAAGTTTGTTAAATGTGTTCAGGAACATTTTCTAAATCAGGATATAGAGGTACCAACTAGAGAGAATACAATACTGGAATGAGACAGAACAGGTGACAGAAGTATGTGTAGGGGAACATTTTGGGTCCTGTGATCATAATGCCATCAGTTTTGAGTTTTGGAGAAAGATAGGGCTGGGCCTCAGGTTGAGATTATAAATTGGAGAAAGGCTAATCTTGAGGAAATGAGAAAGGATCTGGAATGCGTGGATTTGCATGTTATTTTCAGGAAAGGATGTGCGAGGTAAGTGGAGGACCTTCAAAGGTGAATTTTTGAGAGAACGGAGTTTGTATGTTCCTCAGAATTAAAAGGAAGGTTAGCAGCCATAGGGAACCTTGGTTTTCGAGGGATATTAGGATGTGGTTCGGAAGAAGAGAAAGGTGTATAGCAGGTATAGGCAACGGAGCAAATTGGGTACTTAAGGCATTTTTAAAAAAATGCAAAGAAATCAGGAAGCAGAAAGAAGACACGAGGTTGCTTTGGCCGACAATGTGAAGGAAAATCCTCAGGGTTTCTACAGATATATAAAGAGCAAAAGGATAGTAAGGGACAAAATAGATGGGGGAAGATCTTAAATGTTTTTCTTTTCATCAGTATTCACTCAGGAACCAGGCACAGAGCTGTGGGAGGTAAGTAAAAGAAACAGTGAGGTCAAGTCACCTTTATTTATCATTCATACCATACTTGCATGCTAAAGACGAGATAGTGTTTCTCCAGGACCATGGAGCATATTTACATAAATACAAGTTAGAATAGAAGTTCAACACGTTAAAATATTAAGACTTATACAGTAACAGTCCACTGTACCCTTATCCCCAAATGTTCTGAGAGTTCAGGAGTCTTATGACTTGAGGGAAAAGCTGTTGCCCGATTTGAACATAAAAGGCCCGAGTGCCGCAGTATCTCGTACCAGATAGCAAAAGGGAGAAGAGTTTACTTGAGGGGTCTGTGGAATCCTTCACAATGTTTATTGCCTTTTGTCTGCATCGATTGTTGTAAATGTTCTTTATGGTAGGAAGAGAGCCCCAGTGATCTTTTCTGTTGATTTCACTATCCTCTGCAAGGTCTTGCGGTCTGAGGTAGCATAGCTTCCAAACCAGGTGGTGATGCAGTTGCACAGGATGCTCTCAATACATCCTCTGTAGAATGTAGTGAGGATGGAGGGTGGGTGATGAACTTTCTTCAGCCTTCACCGGAAGTAGAGGTGCTGCTGGGCTTTCTTGGCTATGGAACTGGTGTTAAAGGACCATGTGAGGTTCTTTGTCAAGTGCACTCCAAGGAACTTGATACGCTTGATGACTTCAATGATAGAGTTGTCAATGGTCAGCAGAGCATGGTCATCCCTGGGCTTTCTTGAAGTCAACAACTGTCTCTTTTGTTTTTTTAACATTCAGATGCAGGTTGTTGGCTGTGGACCAGACCGTGAGCGACTGCACCTCATCTCTGTACTCTGACTCGTCATTCCTACTAATTAGACCCACCACGGTTGTGTCCTCGGCGAAGTTAATGATGTGGTTCGAGCTGTGTTTAGCTGCACAGTCGCAGGTCAGCCGAGTGAACAGCAGTGGACTCTGCACACAGCCCTGGGAGAGCCCCGTGCTCAGTGTGATGATCTTAGAAATGCTGTTGCCGATCCAGACTGCTAAAGGTCTCCCTGACATGAAGTCAAGAATTCAATTGCGGGGGAAGGTATTTAGACCCAGCAGGCTCAACTTCCTTTTCAGGTATTGTGGTATGATTGTATTGAATGCTGAGCTGAAGTCAATAAACAGCATTCAAACACGAGTCCTTGTTTTCCAGGAAGGTGAGGGCTAGATGGAGGGTAGTGGCGATGGCATCGTCCATAGAGCAGTTGGGTCTGTATGTGAACTGCAGGGGGTCTAGTGATGGGAACAGCAGGAGATTGATGTGCATCATGATGAGACTCGAAGCACTTCGTGACAATGGACATGAGTGCGACAGAGCAGTAGTCATTGTGGCAGAACACAGACAACTTCTTCGGCATGGGACAATTCTGGTGGCTTTGAAGCACGTTGGGACCACGGCACTTCTCAGGGAGATGTTAAAGTTGTCAGTGAGAGCATCAGCTAGCTGTGCCGCACATCCTCTGAATACTTTGCCGGGAATGTTATCAGGTCCAGCAACTTTCTGCGGTTTGATTTTGCTTAGCTCTCTCTTCACATAGGCCACTGCAAGACCCAGCACTGGTAATTTGGAAGAGAGGTGGTCTTCACTGCAATGTTATTTTTCACCTCAAAGTGTGCATAGAAGTTGTTCAGTGCGTCTGGGAGGGAGGCATCACCAGCACAGGGAGTTGGTGTAATCTTGTAATTGGTGATGTCTTGGATAGGTCATGGAACCTAATTAGATTAAAAAGGAGGAGGTGCTTGCTGTCTTAAAGCAAATAAGGGTGGATACATCCCCAAGGCCTGACAAGATATTCCCTTGGACCTTAGTTGAGACGAGTGTAGAAATTGCAGGACCTCTGGCAGAAATATTTAAAATGTCCTTAGCCAAAGATATGGTGCTGGAGGATTGGAGGGTAATTCACGTTCCATTGTGTAAAAAAAAATATGCTCCAAAAGTAACCCTTTAAATTATAGACCAGTGAGCCTGATGCCACTAGTAGGCAAATTATTGGAAGATGTTCTAAGAGATCAGATATACAATTATTTGGATAGCCAGGAATGATTAGGGATAGCCAACAGGGCTTTGTGTGTGGTAGGTCGTGTTTAATCAATCTTATAGAGTTTTTCAAGGAGGTCACCAGGAAAGTTGACAAATGAAAGGCTGTGGTTATTGTGTACATGGAATTTAATAAGACCTTTGACAAGGTCCACATGGGAGGTTAGTCAGGAAGGTTCATACACTAAGTATCCATGGTGAAGTAGTGAACTGGATTTGACAATGGTTGGACGGGAGAGGCCAGAGTGATGGATGATTGCTTCTCAGACTCGTGGTGTGTCCCATGGATTGGTGCTGGAACCATTGTTGTTTGTCATCTATATCAGTGATCTGGATGATAATGTGGTAAATTGGATCAGCAAATTTGCAGATGACACTAAGATTGGAGGCATTGTGGATAGGGAAGAAGGTTTTCAAAGCTTGCAGAGGGATCTTCATCAGTTGGAAAAATGGGCTGAAAAATGGCAGATGGAATTTCATGCAGACAAGCGTATGGTGTTGCATTTTGGTAGGACAAACCAAGAAAGTACGTACAAGGTGAATGAAAGGGCATTGAGGAGTGCCGTAGAACAGAAAAACCTGAAAATGCAGATACATAATTCCCTGAAAGTGGTGTCACACGTGGATAGGGTTGTAAAGAGATCTTTTGGCATATTGGTCTTCATAAATCAAGTATTGCATATTGGAATTGGGATGTTATGGCAAAGTTGTACATGACATGGGTGAGGCCAAACTTGGAGTATTGTGTGCAGCTTTGGTCACCTAACTTTAGGAAAGATATCAATAAGAGAAAACTAGTACAGAGACGATTTACTAGGATGTTGCCCGGATTTCAGGAGCTGAGTTACAGGGAAAGGTTGAACAGGACTTTATTCCCTGGAGTGTAGAGAATGAGGGAACATTTGATAGAGGTATTTAAATTTATGATGATGATGATATACAGAGTCAATGTAAATAGGCTTTTTCCACTGAGATACAAACCAGAGGACATGGGTTTAAGGTGAAAGGGCAAAAAGTTTAGAGGAGCATGACTGGGAACATCTTCACAGAGAGTGGTAGGAATGTGGAATAAACTGCCAGCTGAGGTGGTGAATGTGGGCTCAATATTAACATTTAAGAAGAAGTACTTGGACGGAAGAGGTATGAAGGGCTATGGACTGGGTGCAGGTCAGTGGAACTAGGCAAAATAAATGGTTTGGCACAGACTAAAATGGATCAAGTGGCCTGTTTCTGTGCTGTAGTGTTCTGTGGTTCTGAAATTCTCCGTATTAACTTGCAATTTTTTTCAAGACCAACCCGACCAACCTAATATGAATGATCCAATTTATTTCTTTTTATAATCTTGTCAAATCTGTAGTGCCATTTTGTAATTTGTCTATCTCTACTTATGGTAAATCCCTGGTTCTCTGTACCGTGGGCAGTGTCTTTCCTCACAAAATGAATGTTCAATTTTTGACGTGGCCCCTTATG
The DNA here is from genome assembly GCF_036971445.1 of Narcine bancroftii. Classification (NCBI taxonomy): domain Eukaryota; kingdom Metazoa; phylum Chordata; class Chondrichthyes; order Torpediniformes; family Narcinidae; genus Narcine; species Narcine bancroftii. The sequence continues at coordinate 153,545,274 of NC_091474.1, forward strand.
ACAGGCTGGGCATTAAAGCAGAATTCAATAGATTCTCGGAGAAACTGGAAAGTTCAACTTAAAATTAGCTGAATAGCTGGAGTTAAAGGCTTTTATGTTAGGAAAGATGTTTCAATTGGGGTACTACTGGACTCGATTCTTGTGCTCTTTTGGTCATTACCTTTCTTTTTTCTTTGGCTTGGCTTCGCGGACGAAGATTTATGGAGGGGGTAAAAGTCCACGTCAGCTGCAGGCTTGTTTGTGGCTGACAAGTCCGATGCGGGACAGGCAGACACGGTTGCAGCGGCTGCAGGGGAAAATTGGTTGGTTGGGGTTGGGTGTTGGGTTTTTCCTCCTTTGCCTTTTGTCAGTGAGGTGGGCTATCATAAACATAAATGACATCTTTGAGATATTCTTAGATATTTCAAAACAATAGCCATATGGTTATGGTGAGGAAGAAATCTAAACTACAGGAAGATATCAAAAAGATGGGTGGAAAAGTGACAAGTCTGCAAATATCTCTGTAATGCATTTGGGAAAGACAAATATGTAGGAATATACAATGGCATGATCCTGAAAACTAGACCGGAGGAACTGCTGCATGTTCACAGATTTGGAAAGGTAGGTAAAGTAGTTTCGATGGGATTTGACATTTCCAAGTACTTTTCAAGTTTAAGTGATGAGGATTTCTGTTTTTAACCCCCTGTCAGAGAGTAATTTCTGAAATTTGCCTCTATCTTCATTTGGCAGCTTGTCCCATGTACCCATCACTCTGTTTTTAAAATAAAACTTTCATCACTCCGTCAAATCTTTTTCTTCTCACAAACATGCCCTCTAGTTTTACAGTCCCTTCCTGAGAAAAAGACCTCGACTACCCACCTTGTCTATGAGTGTCGTGATTTTATAAACCACTATAAAAACCCTCCCTCAATCTCTTCCACTACCCCCCCTCCAGAGAAAACTGTCCTTGATTATCTAGTCTCTGCTCATACTTCAGCCTTTTATTCCCAGCAACTTCCTGATCCTTGTTTATCTTTTCTGCACCTCCTCAGGTTTGAGCCATCTCCTTTATTCTTGATCAGGGTCTCTATCCTTCTTTAGCCAGGGTTCTCCAAACTGCCAACCTTGCCCTTCACTCTCATAAATACATGTTGATGTTGAACTCTTTCCAACTCATTTTTGAAAGCCACTTGACCTACTAACAGCCTCCCCCAGTGAATTTTTGCGTTTTTATCTAATGCAATCAAAATTAGCCTTTCCCCAATTTACTTTCTGTGGACCAATTTGATCTTTTTTCCAATATTATTTTAAAACTAGTAGAACTATGTCACTGTTCCCAAAGTGCTCTCCACTTGACACTTCAGTCACTTTCCCAGCTTAATTTCCCAAGAGGAGGTCAAATAATTGCACTTGACATCAAGGCACCATCATTTGTCAGAATTGAGCATCAAGTAATCTGCCCAGAATGAAGCCATTATTAAAGGAAAACACTCAAGCCTCACATTAAGCAAGATGATCCTGAATACAGGAGGTCAATCATTAATCATTCCAGCCACAGGATATCAAACATAATGGAACAGCTAATAGAATGCTACCTCATACTGCTGGGGCTCTGGTTAAATCCTCACCTCAGGTACAGGATATGTAGACTTTGCACATTTTCCCTGTAATTGTGTAGGTTTTCTCCAGGCACACTGGTTCCCACCCACTTCTCATGGACATGCAAATTGTTAGGTTAGTTGCCCATTATAAACTGTCCCTCCGATGTAGGTGAGTGATAGAATCTGAGGGAAATTGATGAGAATGTGGGGAGAAAAGAAATGGGATTAATGTCGGATAAGTGTATACAGGTGGATGATGATTGACAAGGATTGTGTGTGCAAAATGACCTCCTCTAAGACTCCATCCCTTCCTGGTCAGTTGACCCCCTCCCCCCCCCCCCCCCCCCCATTGTGGCAGTGGCACCTCAGCAAGGGGTTTTTCTGTGACGCACGCACTAAGTGCTGACATCATCAGAGTTACCGGATCAACCATTTCCCTTTTGAAGCTGCTGGAACAGGAAGCTTGGTTAAGTTTTACTGGGTTCCCTGACCACCTCTGAGATAGGTCAAGGACTCGGTTGGGTTCTGATCAAGTTGACCCAGTTAACCCCATTTTACATGGCAGTTTGAAAGGGCCTATTGTCTCTGGCCCTTCTCAAGGAAACTACTGCTTCATTATTTCATCACAAATGGGTATGTTTGTATTGTTCAGGTCCATTCACAAATTTACAACAAATACAGGTGTCCTGGGTAAACTTGTACCTCTCACTTTGTTCGTTTTAGATTGGTCACAGTGTTTGAACTACTGAAAGAAAATAGACACATACACCAAGAGCAGTTCAGTTTATACAAATGTTTATTACAAATTCAAAAGCTGATTTCAAACTACAATATGCAAGCCCTTCCCAATTATACTTATCAACGCCTGGACTGGTCCCAACTGCCGAAGCGAGGCAATGACTGCACACTTGTAGTAGGTTGTCGAGGCGCCGGTAGTAGCTTCTCCACCTCCCCCGTCCGGGATGTTAGTTGGATTCTAGAAGTTCTTCTTGCTGAGAGATGTTTCCACCCCTCAGAGAGTCTCAAACTTCAGCAGTGGGACCATGGCTTATATTACCCAAAAATTGTTTACTCATAGCCCATCACCCTGGTTACTTATCTTCAAGGTCTCCTGATAGTCTGCGACCAACAAAAGACAACTGCATTCTGGGCCTCATGGTGTAAATTAGATTATGTCTTCTTGATTCATATGCATCTCTGAGCTCCATGGTGGAATTTAGATTATGTCATCTGATTCACATGTATACATTCTTGCATAAGCTGATCTTAAATCCTACATACATTCGAACCCTTGGTCGCAGTCTGTTACTTATCAGACCTAACAAGCATTTGAGTAGAGAAGGAGCAAAAAAGAGAAACTAAAACTATAATAATCACAAAAATAAGCAATAATGCGAGCAACCAATAGAGAATATTGTGGCCCAATCCCCCAAATGTACCATTTAACCATGAAAAAGGATTCCAATCAAGGCTCAAACTATCCTTCTGGGCCACAATACCCAGACACTGAAGCTCACAAACAGATTTTGAAACATGCTGAACAATATCAGATATATTAGTGGATACATCGGGCCGTGTCCCCTACGGGCAACTCCCTCGAAACGTCCTCGACATTACAAATCAAATTGCTGGCATCAAAGCAGCTGTTAAGCCAGATCAGCAGGAGCACACGACGGAGGACCTGAAACAAAGAAGCCTGACATATGTCACTCACGATGCCGTAAGTGTTCAGTATTTAAACAAACTAAACCATCCTGTCCCTCAATAGCGACCCACCAAGTGTTACCCTGGGCAGGTGTCACTATTTTCCCTTTTACAGGAGGGCCACTACCTGGTGGTGTCACCCATACCTTTTGTCTGGCATTCTCTAGCTTGGGAATGGGGGGCAATGACTGTTTTTCATCTGGAATAGGCTGTAGTTCAGAAGCGTAAAGAAGTCGGTGGAAGGGTGTACCTCCCTTTAAAGGCCGATGATTCAAATTGTCGACTGCCTGCTGCAGCACATGGCTCCACCCCTTCAGGGTCCCCAGTGGTGTTAACAAATGAATTTGTTCCATCAGTAAGCCATTTAACTAACCTGGCAGCCTGTGTGCAGGTAATAAGGAATATGGTGGACCCATAAAATACTGTTGTCAGCTGCCCAATCACAGATTGCCTTCCCGGAGAAGTGCAAGCCATTATCAGACTGAATTTCCTCTGGTACATCATAACAAGAAATTAAATGGTTTAGTCCTTGGATAGTGCTAGCTTTGTCAGCCATCTTGGTGGGAAAAGCAAAAACCAGGCCTGAAAAGGTGTCAACCATTTCTAGGACGTAACGTTTACCCATATAGTCTGGCATGTAATCAATTTGCCAGACTGCAACTGAGCGAGCTCCCCGTCTTATTCGGCCATGCGGACCAGGAGGAACGGTGCGGGACTTAACAAGCTGGCATGCTGGGCATGTTTGCACAATCATGCGGACATCGTCCTGATGGACGGGTAAGGCATGTGTACGGGCCCACATAGCTGATCCCTTCTCCCCCAAATGGCCTCTCTGTTCGTCTGCCCATCAAGCCAGGGGGATGGTATCGGCATGGCTGATAGTGGCAAGCTGATCTGCTACTGCATTATGTTGTGCCATATTCGTCGTCGCATTGGTATGGGCATCAATGTGATATACGGTTATCTCACGATGATGGGAAGCATCCCACAACAGCTGCCACAACTATTTGCCCCTTTCTGGGCGGTCATGTACCAGCCAGTCATTTTTTTTGCCAATCAGGCATCCATATCACTAGTCCATTAGCCACAGCCCAGGAATCAGTAAACAGCCGAAGAGGGTGATCATGGGAGTCTAGTGGTAAAGTGTCCGCCTTCAACTCAGCATACTGACTGGAGCCACCATCCCCCTCCTCCAATAAGTGAGTTCCTGACCTGGGATGGTAAGCCACCGCCTTCCACTTCTGCTTTCCTTGCACCCACCGGCTGCTACCATCAGTAAATCAGGTGTCCTCTTATTCTGCTTTCTGTACCATCTCTTCCATGGTCCGTCCCTTGGATCATCACATCATCAATATAATGGTGAATCGAGAGAGAAGGTGATACTGGCACCATCTCCAAATCACAGGCAATTAAGCTGTGGCAAATAGTGGGAGAGTGTGCATAGCCCTGAAGGAGGCGGGTGAAGGTATACTGATGCCCCTTCCAGGTAAAGGCGAACAGATCCTGTGAGACCTCAGCTATAAGAATACTGAAGAAGGCATAGGCGAGATCAATGACAGCATACCATGTTCCCGAGTTCCCAGTAGCAATGTTTTCAATAAGCCATCCGGCTTCTGGACTGGCCAAACAGGGCTATTAAAGGGCGACGTTGCGGGCCTCACTACCCCTTCTTCTTGCAAAGCATCGATGGTGGCAGTAATCTCTTCCTGCCCTCCAGGGAGGCGATATTGTGGAATGCATACTGGTTTCAGTTGGGGGGGGTGGTTGGGGGTGGCACCATCGCAGGATCCACTAGTCTTTTTGTAATAGTCCGAATTCCAAATGCAAATCCCCTTTGGCTAGTATTAAGGGCTGTACCGGCCAACATATTGATACCCAGGATAAACTCATCAGTGGCAGCCAGCAGGACATGTAACCATACAGGGGAAGGGCCATCACCCACTATGGTGCGGACTTTTATTTCCTTCGCCAGGGTGATCGCTCCTCCCATTCCCTCTATTCGAAATGTCGGTCCAGTCCAGAGGTCAGGGTTACCCGGAATCACCGAGTGCTCCACACCGGTATCGACCAAGGCCAAATATTGGCGGTCATTACCCCCACCCCAATGGACTGATAACGGTATGTAGGGCCGTGGGTCCCCGTGTATCTGCTGTATCTCAATGGAGTAGACACGGGAACCCTGCCCGCACCCTCATGCCTTAGTAGGGTTCGGGGGCTTCCAGGACCACATGCTACTATTATCCATAAGAGCCTTGTTAACCATTTGTTGTATCTCATCACGGGTAACTGAAGTAAGAGAAGCTGGCTCGATAGGAACAGCAGTGGGAGCAGAAGGCACAGTTGGGCCAGGAATACTCAACAGCTGGGGATGATGTTCCCCTGCCTTCCTCTTATAAAGGGCATAAAGGACTGCAGTAGGTTTCCCATCAATATCACTTTTAGGTACGCCTAACTTTAACAAGGTTAGAAAAAGGTCCTTTCTTGTCGGTCCGTTATTAACAGCAGTCCCTCTCCCTTCATCCTGCTTGTCTGATTTAACCTGGGCTGTACGTGAGTGGATTTTACCTCCCAATTCTAATTCTTGAAACCCAGATACGGCATGCACCGCCTCAGACACAGGGTGCCCAATTAGCGGACTAGTTACAGACAGAACCTGTCCCCGTACAGTGGGTTGGGCGGAATGAACCAATCGGGTATGCATTCCGACCGTGAATATCTGTTCGTCAGGGCTCCCCCCATGTACTGACAGCCTCAAACGCCCTGCATACAAGGCAGAGACCAGGACCTGTTGACGAATTACTGCTATACCCTCTTCTGGGGTGCCCCAATTGTTCTGCAAATGTAAATCCCAATCTACTGGTGACGTGTATACTCGTAGCAGGGCATCCCCTAGAGTGGCAAGTAAGTAATCCACCTCTCTTCCTCTACCCCGCAGCTCAGCAGTGACCTGGATATCAGTAGTCAATGTTCCTAATCCCAACAATTCCTCAGGGGTTAAATATACATTACCCACTCCTTGCTCCCAAACACATAGGAGCCAGGCCGCCAGAGTTTCTCCCGCCTTTTGCCTAAATCGATCTCCAATGGCAGCCAGCTCTTTTATAGAGAAGTCACGGATCATTGACTGCTCTTGACCTCTGCTCCCACTTTGGCCCACAGGGCCCTCTGCCCAGTGGACGGGACGAGGCCTAGGCCATCCCGTAGAGGGAGAGGGCCATTGAGCATAAGCAGGGGTTCGGGTACCTTCCTCTGGGTCCTCTAGTGAGATCAGGGGATCATCTACCTATTCAATCTCGTCAGTTACATTCCACCCCTTTCCCTCTCCGTCTGTTTGGGAAGTCTGCTGCCTTACAGGGCGGGCGTGAACAGCGGGTGGAGAGGGCAGTATGTTAGGCACATGCTGAGGAGTATCTGCATTATTACCATTGTCATCATTCCAGATATTCCCGTCCCAATCATCAATTACATCAGGATCGTCGCCATTCCTTATCATGGCACAAATACGATGTGGATCGGGTTCTACTCCATGCTTTTCTTTATCTGCACAGAGTTGCTGCCAGTGTTTAATATTACGGCAGATCGTTTGGACATGATTAGCCTCCCATTTTTTGGCTCGGTCCTGACTGGTGCGAACAATCTCGCTCATCATGGAACTGTGTTGATGCAGGGCTTCTAGCTCCTCTAGTTGCTCTCTCTTCTGCTGAGATTCTACTTCTCGCTGAACTGATTCTGCTTCATGCTGAACAGAGTGGCATAAGGCTGTGGCCAGTAGCCAAAAACCGTCCGTCAGCGTCCCATTTTTAACAGGAAATTTACTTTCTCGAAGGAGAGTGGCAACCCGCTCTCCCAGAGGTGCACTTGATGGATCTAACTTCTCATCCCAACTGAGGGGTGGTCCCAACAAAGACAGGGGATTGGCCAAGATTCCAAACCCGTCGTCTTTGGAAGTCCATCCCGGAATCAAGAACTGCTCAGGGCTCACCTATTTCTTTCGGCGAAACATCTCGTGACCAACTGGGTAAACTTGTATCTCTCACTTTGTTCGTTTTAGATTGGTCACAGTGTTTGAACTACCGAAAGAAAATAGACACACACACCAAGAGCAGTTCAGTTTATACAAATGTTTATTACAAATTCAAAAGCTGATTTCAAACTACAATATGCAAGCCCTTCCCAATTATACTTATCAACGCCTGGACTGGTCCCAACTGCCGAAGCGAGGCAATGACTGCACACTTGTAGTAGGTTGTCGGGGCGCCAGTAGCAGCTTCTCCACCTCTCCCGACCGGGACATTAGCTGGACTCTAGAAGTTCTTCTTCTTGCTGAGAGACATTTCCACCCCTCAGAGAGTCTCAAACTTCAGCAGTGGGACCATGGCTTATATTACCCAAAAATTGTTTACTCATAGCCCATCACCCTGAATAAATGGTTACTTATCATCAAGGTCTCCTGATAGTTTGCGAGCAACAAAAGACAACTGCATTCTGGGCCTCATGGTGTAAATTAGATTATGTCTTCTTGATTCATATGCATCTCTGGGCCCCATGGTGGAATTTAGATTATGTCATCTGATTCACATGTATACATTCTTGCATAAGCTGGTCTAAATCCTCCATTACAACAGGAAGTAGGAAGTCCTCCACTGGCATCCCAGTTAATTGACTGTACAGTGTCCCGGTTAAAGAAGCTGTTTTTGCTGTTTCTACTGGGCCACTTTTAACTGGGACACAATCTGCTTTCCCACTGACCACATCATCCCTGGGGATAGGAGAGTCTACCTTCAATAATAGTCCAGTGATGCAACTTGTCTTTTTTCCGCTGGTTTAATCGGCATGCTGGTGTCAGGTAATGCTGGGGATTTGAGTAGGGGTCAAGGCAGTCAATCCCTGGCATGTTTTGACGACTTTTGATGCTGGTGTGCTGATTGAATTACTTTCCACTGACCCTTAACCTCTAAATTGGCCATCGATTTCACTGGACAAGGTGCCAGTGGAAAAGGTGCTTTAGACATTTAATACCATTAAAATCTCACAGTGCCACCATCATTCCATTTGATACCAGGAATGGGTATCAGCAGGTGACGTCGAAAGTGTGAGGCCATCTGATGTTGTGAATTGGAATTGGAGTGTCCCACCTTCGGTTAAATGCATAAAATGGATGAGTCCCTTGAGGTAGTAAACTGATAATAAAATATAGGTACAGTACAACTCTGATTATCCCAAATGGTTGGGCTTGGGCCTATTTTGGATAAATAGTTTTTTTGGAGAACTGGTCATTTTTTAAAAACAGCCCAGCAGCAACAGAAAATCACTTGTAACAACATTTAAACAACAAACAACAAGGTAAGGCTTTTTAAGCATTAAAATAATGTTTAATTCTCACTAAAAAAATGCTGGCCACTGCCAATCACCAAAAGAAATCCACCAAGGCGCCACTCCTTAGGGAGCTCGAGGTCTGCGCTGCCACCAGGAGCACGACGTCCCCAGTCAGTTCAGCTATGATGAAGCTTTAGATAAATGAGGATTTCTAATTTGTTTCGGATATCCTCATTTATCGAAAATTTTTTTAAAAATTAGATAAATGAGGAGTTCAGAAAATCTGATTTTGGATAATTGGAGTTGTACTGTAATACAAAAGAACCCAAGTTTCTTTATCATTTTCGAAGAAACATCATGGGGTGGGGGAAGGGGAGAGACTGAGGGGCACTTTCGCGGGAGGAAACGATGATAAAAGTTCACTATCCCTAGGAATTCCTATAGGCCTTAGATGGTGCTCAACCTGGGGAATTGCTGGATGTTTTCTACCTTATCTGGCAGTGGTGTGGCATCTTCACAGGTGATACGATGTCCAAGCAAATCAATTGTTTCCAGCTGAATTGGCACTTAGCCGGGCTCACCTTGAGTCCAAACTCCTGCAACCTGTTGAAAAGGCAAGTGAGGTGTGACCTGTGTGTGCTGGCATCAGGGCTGGCGATGAGGATGTCATCCAGATAGACGAAGATGAAATCGAGAACCTATGTCAACTATGTCCATGATGCGCTGAAACGTCTGGGCTGTGTTCCTTAATCCAAAAGGCATCCGGAAAGCTTCAAAAGTGCTGAAAGGTGTAATAATGGTAGGATGCACCGGAATCTGATGGTACTCCTTGACGAGGTCTACCTTCGAGAAAATTTGTCAACCCTGGAGCCATGTAGTGAAGTCTTGGTTTTGTGGGATGGGGTATCTATCTGGGGCTGTGACATCATTTAGTTGTCTGTAGTCACCACATGGGCACCAATGACTGGAGTTCTTCTGGACCATGTGCAGTGGAGTCGCCCAGGGGCTGTTTGAATGGTGGACAATACCCAACTCCTCCAAGGCAGCAAACTCACTCTTTGCTTGGAGGAGTTTGTCCTGCAGGAGGCACCGTGCCCGTGAATACGCTGGTGGTCTGGTGGTAACAATGTGCACCATGCCATGTGTTGGTTTAGCATTGTGGAAATTGGGTGCCAACAGTAATTGATGCTTAGCCAGTAAAAGGGCATATTCGTTGCAGTCTACAGCATGGATGCCCAATGGCAAAAAGGAATGTTGCCATAGCATGAAGGGGCATGACTGGAATGTGATAGCATTGACCAAGTGGCATCTGTTAATGTCTACCAGGAGCTCGTGTGCCTGGAGGAAATTGGGTCCGAGTAGGGCATGCCCAACAGACACAATCATACACTTCCAACAGAAAACGGTAACTGCTGCATGGATTGTGACCAGATGGGTGCTGAAGCTTGGAATGGAGGGGCCGTTGGCTGCCTGTAGGAGGAGGCCCTTAGGACTGTGCTTGAGCTCAAAGTATGTCGGCAGGATGAGGCTTCTCTCTGTTCTCATGTCGACTAGGAAATCCTTGTCCGCTGGTCCCTTAGGTAGGTAGAGTAGCCCTTTATGTGTGCTAACAGCCGAGGCCATTATGGGTAGCTGGCCTGTTCATTTCCCATCATTGTGCTCGACTTGGCATTGGGGTATGAACATGGAGGGATGTACCGCCGGGCATTGTGGCCCCATCTGCAGTGGTAGAAATGGTAATCACTCCTTTTGTCTGAGCACTCACTGCATTGTGGTTGAGCCATGGTTACTACTGGCGGAACTTTCGGAGGGGAATTCCCTGGTACAGGGACTGAGTTGGAAGCGCTGATGGCGTAGATCGGTTGTACATGTATCGAGCTCTGCTGTGGGGTGCGGTAAAGTCTGTCTGCTTCCTTGACTACCAGGTGTGCAGTGCTGAAGTCCATGTCTGATATTGCTGAGGAAACTTGCTTGGAGAGGAACAGGGCCTTGAACAAGAAAGAGTTTGTGTGCTCATCCGCTAAAGCTACCATCTCGTGCATGAGCTTGAGTTTTCTATTGCCCAAGCCTCACATATTTAGGATGCAGATGGCGTGTTCGTGCCAGCTGAGTTCCAGGGAATCGAGGAGGAAATGCTGGATTGTTGGTACTTGGCTCCACTGGAGGATTTTCCGTGAAAGAGTTTACTTTGGCTGCGGTAGTGGCATCCAGGGTGCTGATGTCCTCTGAGACAATGCCTCTGACCTGGAACTGTGACTCGGCCATTCATAACCACTCTTGGGCTGGTTGGCCCAGAAGGGTGGTAAATGCACGTCCACAGCATTGGTCGCAGCCATTGTGACTGTAGCGGTAGTTGCATCCTGTATTTTGTCACGTTCGAGGTGGGTTCCAAAGATGTTGGAACCTTCATGGTGACCACTGTAGTGACTGCTAATGGCAGCATTACTGAAATGATGTACGTCCACACAACACAAGGGTGAACCAGTAACTGATTTTATTTGAATTTCTCGTGCTGTTTTTAGGGGATAACCCACTTCCTGATTGGGGCATGCTGGTCTATGGGAGTGATGTCAGTGTGTTGGGGAGTCACTGCCTGCTCAGCAGTGTGCAACCAGGAAGTGGTGACATCTCCCAGGCGGTCTGCACCATCTTGTAGCAACTGAAAAATTATCGTATCTGCATCTACCAATCCCTATAGGTGCCGGATACCAGATTTTACTCTATTACTTATTACATTTGAGGTTCTGCTTTATTTGGTGCTTAGCTCCTCATATGAATTATGCAGAACTTTTCTTTTTCTGCTTGTGCCATTGATACCTACTTGTCCTATGACTTCTGCTAGTCCACTTCAACTACTAACTTGTATTTCAAACTCCCCTCCCATGCTTGAATGGCTTCCATTGTCATATCAAGTTTATCTACCTACATCCCCAACTGTAACGTGACCAGACTCAAAACACCTCAAACCCATGGTAATAGCAAAGGCTGAAGCTATTGCACTACTATTCTCTGAGTCATCTTCTGTCTCTGACCATTTTACTAACCAGAAGATTGTATTTCATGGGTTATGAGTGCTTCCTTGTATGATGAGGGGGAAAAAAAGGGAACTTTGCTTCATTTTGATGTGCTGTGAAGTTTGCAGCTTTATCTCCATTTTCATAAATCAGGTATTTTCATATTTGCACTGGATCATCCAGTGGGATGGCATGCTGGTGTCGATTGCAGAAGCACAAAAGAGTCTGGAAAAACAACCAACTGAAAAACCTCACAAAGATAAGCGTATACAGAGCCGTTGTCATACCCACACTCCTGTTCGGCTCCGAATCATGGGTCCTCTACCGGCACCACCTACGGCTCCTAGAACGCTTCCACCAGCGTTGTCTCCGCTCCATCCTCAACATCCATTGGAGCGCTTACATCCCTAACGTCGAAGTACTCGAGATGGCAGAGGTCGACAGCATCGAGTCCACGCTGCTGAAGATCCAGCTGCGCTGGATGGGTCACGTCTCCAGAAACATCGCCTTCCCAAAATCGTGTTATATGGCGAGCTCTCCACTGGCCACCGTGACAGAGGTACACCAAAGAAAAGGTACAAGGACTGCCTAAAGAAATCTCTTGGTGCCTGCCACATTGACCACCGCCAGTGGGCTGATAACGCCTCAAACCGTGCATCTTGGCGCCTCACAGTTTGGCGGGCAGCTACCTCCTTTGAAGAAGACCGCAGAGCCCACCTCACTGACAAAAGGCAAAGGAGGAAAAACCCAACACCCAACCCCAACCAACCAATTTTCCCCTGCAACCGCTGCAACCGTGTCTGCCTGTCCCGCATCGGACTTGTCAGCCACAAACGAGCCTGCAGCTGACGTGGACTTTTTACCCCCTCCATAAATCTTCGTCCGCGAAGCCAAGCCAAAGAAAGAAAGAAGAATCTTCAGTACTTGTGCTGCACAAGAATCATGGCAATTTCACCAGTTTCATCTTGCCTAAGTATCTCACCAAACTAGTTTGCATGCTGAAGTATCTTATTACAAACTGGTCTGAAATTAAAATTACACACATTTGAATCAAGTGTTTGGCTGTTGAATATTTGTAGCATAGAAAACAAATAAAGCTGCTCAACAACTTCATTGAGGTGGGACAACTCAGTGAAACCATTATGCTCACAGAAACTGCTAGGTCAAGAGAGCTTAATCATATTAAGAATCTCAAAACCCAAGGTGGAATAAAAATTATCATGGGAGATGGCTAATTTTAAAAAATATGTATGTTTGCAAAGAATCTGCTTTAACAAGATATACCCTCTAAATTTTATAGAAGTGAAGTTTGCCACAAAAGTATCAGTGCACATTTGGGAATTTTTGTTTTGATTTTGTCTTCCTCCCACAAGTTTGTATTTTTTGACATTTTTCTATTTCATACGATTTGTATTCTGGAACTTGTAGGAATTGTGCTTTTGTCTTGGAAGAGTTGAGGTGTTTTGAGAAATGGTGGAAATAAAAATAGGTTTTGAAATATGGTTTGAAAGTTTAGGCAGTGAATGTGAGAAAGGACTTGGCAGACCTATTGAAGTATTCATTTTGGAGTTAGTTACAGCTGTAATTAAAGCCATAGAGTTCTACAACATGGAAACACCCAACTTGTCCATGCCAACCAAGCTAGTATCATTTGTCTGCGTTCGGCCCATATCCCTTTGAACCTTTCCAATTAACATCTAAATGGCTTTTGAACATTACTGTTTGCCCTACATCTACCATTTCTTGTTCCATATACCTTCTTTGTGTGAAGAAGGTCACCCACTTTTCCCTTTCACCTTAAATCTGTCCTCTCGAGTTTTAGATTCCCCACCCTTGGAAAAAAGGTTTTGGCTATTGACACAAAAGGGCTTGAGAAACTCAGCAGAGCCTGCAGCATCAATAGGAGGCATATACAGAATATATAATCATTTTGGGCTTCAGCCCTTTGTCATGGTATAAGCAAGATGCAGGAAGGCAGCTGAATACAAAGATGAGGGGGAAGGAAGAGGGGCAAGGAGAGGAGCACAGGCCTAAAGGCCACAAATGGGCATGGATAAGAGCAAAAACCTGAGTATTGATTGGGGGAGGATGGTAACTTGGTGAAAACAGAACTGGGAGAAAGACAGCAGAGGGATGGGAAAGAAAGAGAGAATGGATAGGAAGCTGGAGGAAAGGAGATAAAAGGATAAGAAAAGAGAGAGATGAGCATGGGGGCCTAATGAAACCTGGAGAAGTCGACGTTAATGCATGTTGGAGGGTGCCAGATAGAATATGAGGTGTTGTTCCTCCAATTTGCAGGTGGTCTCAATTTGGCAATGCGTGTGAGCACGAACAGACATGTTGGCATGATTATGGACAGGGAATTGAAATGCGTTGCCACAGGGAGATCTCCACTATTGCAGCAGATAGAATGAAGATGCTCAACAAAGTGATCTCTCAGACTACATCCAGTCTTTCCGATGTAGAGCAGGCCACTATGGGAGCACCCTATACCTTAGACGACAGCTGCAGATTCAAAAGTGAAGTCTTGCTTCACTTGGAAGGTTGTATAGAGCCCTGAATGGTTGCGAAGAAGGAGGTGTGGGTACAACTAAAGCATTTCCTGCAGTCACAGGGGTAGATACCAAGGATGCAATTGGCGAGAAGGGACGAATTAACTAGGAAATCACGGAGGGCATAGTCCCTGCAGAAGGTGGAGAGAGCTGGAGAACGGAAGATGTGTCTGTTGGGTGGGATCACATTGTAGGTGGCAGAAATGGCAGAGGATGATATGTTGGTTGTGGAGGCTGGTGGAGTATTAAGTAAGGATAAGGGGAATCCTGTCCACCAGGCTTCACATCCAACATATCGGAATTTATTGTCATGAACATGCCACAAAATTTGTTGTTTTGCGGCAGAATCACAGTGCAAACATTTGGGAAAAAAAACTCCCTTACAAAATAAATAAAAATAATGCAAGAAAAAATCAAAGTAAGGCAGAGTCTCTGGTTCATTGTTCATTCAGGAATTTGATGGCAGAGGTCCTTGTGTCTCTGAGGATTCTGTACCTTTTCCCAATGATATCAGAATTAACAGTGCATGGGCTGGGTGGTGAGGTCCTTGAGGATAGAGGCTGCTTCTTAAGACAGCCTTATGTAGTTGTCCTTGATGGAGTGAGACTGATGCCCGTGATATCACAGGCCAAGTTAATGCCCTTTTGGAGTTTTTTTTCTTATCCTGAGCATTGGCACCTCCATACCAAACAGTGATGCAACCAGGCATAATGCTCTCCACGGTACATCTGTAGAAGTTTTCAAGTCTTTGTGACATATCGAATTTCCTCAGATCTGCTGATGACGTGACAATTGGTGGTGATGATAATGAAGAAATTTAGTTTTTGGTAAAGAATAATATTGGTCAGTGAATAAAAATCTAAAACTGTGGATGCTTGGATTCTGAAAATGAAGGTTGGAAAAACTCAGCAGGTCAGACAACATCTCTGGAAAGATAAATAGTTAACGTTTTAGGACTGTGGCCTTTTGTTGGAACTAAAAAATGAAGACAGCCAGCTACTCTTGGGTAGCAGAGATGGGGAGTGATGAGTGGAACAAGGAAATATCTCTTGGATGAAATTAGGTTGATTGATTAAATAGACACAAAGTTAAAGTTGTACAGTGTAGAAATGTTCAATCTATTTCATCATTTATGTCAATAATCATTCTTATCCATACTAATCCCACTTGCATGCATTAATTCTATATTGAAATACAATGAAGATGGTGCAGAGGAGATGGAGCAGGGTGATACTTGGAATGGTCCATTTCAGCTGTGGAGTTTATTATCCTTACCATGAAGAAGGCTGATGTGGGGACATGATAGAAATGTCAAATTATGATGTGGTTAGATAGTGAAAATGGAAGAAACTAGCAGAGATGCCTAAAATGCAAGGGCATATTTCACTGTAATGAGTTAGATGATGGTTGGAATTGGGAATGCTCTTTCTGAGGGTGTGGAGGAGGTGGATACCGTCATAAAATGTAATAAGTATGTAGACGACCTCTTGAATTGCACTGGAGGCTATGAACCAAGTGCGGGTGAATGGGATTTTTATAGATGGGTTGATATTTATTTGTTTAGCTGAAAGCACTGTTTCTGTGCTGTATGACTTGATAATGTAACTTTACAGATATTTCTTTTGGTTTCTTGAATTTGCTTATTTTTATTTCCAGTAAATCATCAAACTTATCATCTGCAGCAAAACTACATTGCTCTGGCGCACCTGGAACTTTAGAACTAGAGGTTGATTGTTTTGTAATTTTGCATGTTATTTCCATTAAAAGTGCATTGCACTTCACAGTTTCAAGAGGGCACAGGAACTAGGGCCTGGTGCATCAGAAGATGCAGGAAACGAAGCCCTGTTGTGTATGACAGTACGTGGAAAGTGGAACCTTGATATATCAGAGGCAATGAGAGAACAGGAGTCCCGGTGCTTCTGAAGGAATATGGAAACTGGAGTCCTGATGCGTCAAAAGCAATGAGAGAACTGGAGTTCAGATATGTCTGAGGAAACGGCTGAACTTGGAGTCCAGTGTTTAGAAGGGAGCGCAGGTAGCAGTGCATCTGTGTCACAGAGATTGCAGGAATTGGAACCCGATGAGCCAGCTACCAAACCATTGGGTTTGCTGAACAATTGGGTAGTGGGATATCAGAGTTTTAATATTTAACTCCATCAACCAACATTTAGATGATATTTGAACATTCATTTGCTTTGACTGGATGTGTTTCTTTTTGCCAGGGTTATTAGATGTTGTAATGCATTTTTCAAATTCTGGATAACAATGTGATAGGAAAAATACTTGAATTACTGTAACTACATCAATCAACATCTTTCTTATTTCAAAGCAATTTCTGCAGCAATTTTTTTTCCCCAGATTTGTTCATTTGATGGTGGGTAGAAATTTCTTTTTTTTGAATATTTTATTTAAGTCAACAGTGAGTCAACTGTTATGCTAACAGTGAGTATCAAATCATGAAGTTAGAGATTTTACAAATCTATGTTTATTGATATATACAGTAAAGAGAAAAAATGAAAAAAGCAACTACAAAAAAAAACCTTTAAAACCAACTAAACCCTTGAGATTATTTGTAATTTTTTTCTAAAGGGATACAACTTTGAATCTCTGTATGCCATCTTCCTAATGTTAATGAAATGTCTGATTTCCAAGTAACAACAATACATTTCCTTGCTATTACCAAAAATTTAACAAATTTCAATTGAAAATCTGATAAAGATAATTTAGGAGCTATATTCTCAAAATTTCCAGCAATAATAATTCAACTAAATAAACTAATTTTGTGTTCATTCTGATATATTACAAATCATTTCAACTGTTGATCAGTACAAATCTTTTGTGCAAGTCGTTCTATAGCCAAAGCAAATAAAGCTCAATCTAGCTAAATTAAAAGATTGGGACACCTATCTGTTTGTTATTACTTTGGCTTTAGGATTTTTATACAAAGCTTTAATCCAATTTCTAAAATTCAGTCCAAAACCAAAATTACTCAAAACTTTAAATAAAAAATCCCATTCTAACCTATCAAAAACCTTTTCTACATCTAAAGCCACTGCTACACTGAAATATTTTTTTCTTCTGTGCTAAGTGAATTAGTAACTTTACTATATTCTCTGAAGTTTGTCTATTTTTAACAAAACCTGTCTGATCCTTTATTAATTCAAGGAAGATATCATTAATCCTATTCACTTATACTTTTGCTATATTTTTATAGTCAACATTTAATAACAATATAGGTGTATATGAAGCTGGTTTTAATGGCCTCTTTTTTTTAGGAATAACAATAATTATCGCCATTAAAAAAGTTACTGGAAGATTATATGATTTAAAAGCTTGTTCTATTACCTTCATAAATAGAGGAATCAATAAATCTTTAAATTCTTTATACAATTTATTTGGAAATCCATCTTTTCTTGGAGATTTATTACTTTGTAAACAATTAAGTGCATCATAGACCTCTTGTTGGGTGGAAATTTCTTGATTTCACCCAGGTTAAATCTTGATTTGTCCCTCTTCTAGAACACTATTGGTTTTATAAAATATTCCCTACTATTTTCTTTGCAGGTCTGTCCAGTTCATTTAGAAAGCCCTGATTGATTCTGTTTCTACCACTATTAAAAGCAATGAGTTCCAACTTTTAACCACTTTGCTCTTTTTAAAAAAAAAACTCTATGATGCGCATAATAAACACTTTGTGGAGGAAATGACAACTGTAGATATGAAGATTGTGCAGCAAAAAGAAAGGGGTGCTAGTTTAAAACTTCATACTGTTTAAATAAGTAGCAAGCATGAGTGACATTTTACAACTGTCCCCAGTCCATCCAGTCTGTAGTCTAATGGCCTAAAGAGCTATAGACTGTTTTGTTCAAATAAAAGTGTTACAACAATATCTGGTTATCATTTCAAGCAAATAAAAGTAAAGATATTTTAGGAAATGGCAGATACATATTTTTAGTCCTATTTTGAGGTTATTAAAGAGTGCTGTAGAGGCATATTTACCCTCCTATATTGTTATTAAGTTCTTTGTGTGCTCCAAGCACTCAAAAATATCAGAATGACCATTTGGCTGGACATCCCTATATTCTCTCAATTAAAGCCCATTTTTTTCTGTTTGTATACCATCTTGCTTATCTGTTCAGATTCTGATTTCCAGTTTATTGTCAAAATACATAAATGACCACATATAACCCCGAAGTTCTTTTTCCTGCTGGTGAGGCAGGCACTTATTGATAGTGCAAAAAAACCCAAAATGTAAACAAAGTGCAATACAGAGAGAATAAAAAAGATCATTAAAGTGTAAAAGTAAGAGTCCTTAAATGAGTCCCTGATTAAATATTTGTTGAGGAGTCTGATGGTGGAGGGGCAGCAACTGTTCCTGAACCTGGTGGTGCACGTCTTGTGGCACCTATGCCTCTTACTTGATGGCAGCTGTGAGAATATTGTGTGTGCTGGATGGTGTTGATTCCTGATGATTGAGGCTGCTCTTCAACGGCAGCATTCTCTGTAGATATCTTTTTTTTTGGGAAATTTTTATTTATTGATCATAATAACATAACATAACAATTACAGCATGGAAACAGGCCATTAGGCCCTTCTAGTCCACACCGAACCAAACACCCCTTTCTAATCCCACCTCCCTGCACAATGCCCATAACCCTCCATCTTCTTCTCATCCATATACCTGTCCAACCTTTTCTTAAATAATACAATTGACTCCGCTGCCACTATTTCTCCCGGAAGATCATTCCACACAGCTACCACTCTCTGAGTAAAGAAGTTCCCCCTCATGTTACCTCTAAACCTCTGCCCCTTAATTCTTAACTCATGTCCTCTTGTTTTAAACTTTCCTCCTCTTAACGGAAATAGTCTATCCACATCCATTCTGTCTATCCCTTTCATAATCTTAAATACTTCTATCAAATCCCCTCTCAACCTTCTACGCTCCAAAGAATAAAGACCCAATCTGTCCAATCTCTCCCCATACTCCAGATGCTTAAACCCAGGCAACATTTTGGTAAACCTTCTCTGCACTCTCTCCACTCTGTTTATATCCTTCCTATAATTAGGCGACCAGAACTGCACACAGAACTCCAAATTAGGCCGCACCAACGTCTTATACAATCTCAACATCACCTCCCAACTCCTATATTCCATGCAATGATTGATAAAGGCCAGCATACTAAAAGCCTTCTTCACCACCCTATTCACATGAGTTTCTACCTTCAGGGAACGATGTACCGTCACTCCTAAATCTTTCTGCTCTTCTGTATTCCTCAATGCTCTCCCATTTACCACATATGTCCTATTCTGATTCTTCTTACCAAAATGAAGCACCTCACACTTATCAGCATTAAATTCCATCTGCCATTTTTCAGCCCACTTTTCTAAGCAGCCCAAATCCCTCTGCAATCCTTGAAAACCTTCTTCATTATCTACTATTCCACCTATCTTAGTATCGTCTGCATATTTACTAATCCAATTCACCACCCCATCATCTAGATCATTAATGTATATAACGAACAACAATGGGCCCAATAAAGATCCTTGAGGCACACCACTGGTCACCGGCCTCCAACCTGACAGACAATTATCCACTACCACTCTCTGGCCTCTCCCTTTCAGCCAATGTTCAATCCATTTGACTATCTCAAAATTTATACCTAAAGACTGCACCTTCCTAACTAACCTTCCATGTGGTACCTTATCGAAGGCCTTACTGAAGTCCATATAGACAACATCCACTGCGCTACCCTCATCCACATTCCTAGTCACCTCTTCAAAAATATTCAATCAGATTGGTCAAACATGACCTTCCTCCCACAAATCCATGTTGAGTGCTCCTGATCAGACCCTGTCTATCCAGATGTTTATAAGTACTATCTCTAAGAATTTTCTCCATTATTTTACCTACCACAGATGTCAAACTTACAGGCCGATAGTTGCCAGGCTTCCTCCTTGAACCCTTTTTAAATAACGGAACCACATGCGCAATGCGCCAATCCTCTGGCACTATCCCCATATCTAATGACATTTGAAAAATTACCGCCAGAGCCTCTGCTATTTCCTCCTTCACTTCTCTCAATGTCCTGGGGAAGATCCCGTCTGGTCCCGGAGACTTATCCACCTTTATATTCTTCAAAAGCCTTAAAACTACACCTTTTGTAATCTCTATATTCCCCATATTTACCCAATTTGCTTTTTTTATCCCACATCTCCCAATATCCTTCTCCTTAGTGAATACCGAAGAAAAGAAACTGTTCAATATCTCCCCCATTTCTCTAGGTTCCACACACAGTTTTCCGCTCTGATTTTCTAAGGGACCAATTTTGTCTCTAGCTTTCCTCTTACCATTAACATATTTGTAGAACTCTTTTGGATTAGTTTTCACCCTGCTTGCCATAGTTTTCTCGTACCTTCTTTTAGCTTTCCTAATTCCTCTCTTAAGATTCCTCTTACATTCAATGTATCTTTCAAACATCTCCTTAACTCCATGCTTCTTATATCTAATGTACGCCTCCCTTTTTCTTCGAACGAAGTTTCCAATATTCCTTGAAAACCACGGCTCTCTCAAACCTTTTGCCCCTCCTTTTAACCTAACAGGAACATAAAGCTTTTGCACTCTCAAAATCTGATCTTTAAAAGACTTCCATCTCTCTACTACATCCTGCCCATAAAACAAATTGTCCCAATGCACACCCTGCAAGTCCTTTCGCATCTCCTCAAGTCTAGCTTTTCCCCAATCAAAAACCTCAATCCTTGGCCCTGATTTCTCTCTTTCCATAATGACATTGAAGCTGATGGCATTATGATCACTGGACCCGAAGTGCTCGCCAACACTAACCTCCGTCACTTGACCCATCCCATTTGCCAACAGTAGATCTAACACTGCTCCTTCTCTGGTCGGCACCTCTACATATTGTTGTAAAAAACTATCTTGCACACATTAAAAAACTATCTTGCACACATTAAAAATATAAATACATAATATTTTACCCATATAACCCTCCATCCCAACCCACCAACCCCCCCCCCCCCCCCCAACTACCCCAAAAGAAAGAAAAAGGTAGAGCAGAAGAGGTGATCAACTTGCATAACAAACTTCAATTATCGTCATGGTTTTGTGCAACCCCATCAATTGTGGGGGGCAATCTCATATACGGGCTCCAACCTATAACAAAGAAAGAATAATTATTATGTAAATTATAAGTAATCTTTTCCAATGGAATATAAGACCTCATTTCTAAATGCCATCGTTGAATATTCAAATCAGTCTCATTTTCCCAAGTAATTGCCAAATATTTTCTAGCCACAGTTAAAGCCAATCCCTGTAGATGTTTTTGATAGTGGGTAGGGTTTTGTCTGTGATGTACTGGACTGTGTTCACTACCTTTTTGGAGGGCTTTAAGCTCAGGCCTATTGGTGTCCCTATACTAGACCATGATGCAGTCGTTCAGCACACTTTCTCCATCACATAACTGTAGAAATGATCCATAATCCTGGTTTGCTCCGACAGTTATACTATTTACTTTAGTGGTTTTAATTATATTTTTGAATGTTTTATTTTAATCTTTGGTGTGCCACAGGTCTGCCTAAATTCTTGAATGTTTAACATTTCAAACTTTGACTTTTTAAGGTCACCAGTGTTTGAAGAGTTTAATTAAAGTCTGCTTGGATACTGTTAAAAGTGCTATTAAAGATAGAAGTTAATAGTGCTTTATCAATATTATCTCTTGATAATTTAGATTTTCCTCTTTGTTCACCTTAAAGTCCTTCTACCTGATTGATGCTCTCATGCCCAATATTGTGTGAAAGGAATGAAATAATACCTAAATAAGAGTGAAAATAGAAATTGCTACAAATATTCAGCAGTTAAGGGACATTTCTGGGGAGAGATACAAGCCCCTTTTTCCACTGGCATCCCAGTAAATTGGCTGTGCAGTGCCCTAGAATAGGAAGTGGTTTTTGCCGTTTCCACTGGGCCACCTTTAACCCGGGACACTGACTGCTTTTCCACTGAACACAACTTATCCCTGGGGATAGGAGTGTCTACTTTGAATGGAATGGATGGAAGTTCATCATTGGTTTAATCAACATGCCAGGGTCAGCTGACGCCGAGGATATGAGTAGGGGTAGAGGACGTCAATCCCTGGCATGATTTAACATCATCGGCATGTTGTTTTCCTTTTCCACTGGAGAATTCCCCATTAATTCCTTGAACAAGGTGCCAGTGGAAAAGGGGCTACTGTTAACCTTTCAATTGGATGGTTTTTCATCACAACTGGATGTTGAGAGCAAATCGATGCAGTGAAAGGGAATGGGGAAAGGAAACTTGGGGTATAAATGAGCAGTAAAGATTCTATTTCTGTGATGTGAGATCAATAATGTCACACAATTATTTGAAATCATTTAAATTACTTATTGGAATAACTAATAATTTTACTTGATTCTATTCAATACCGATTCACAATTTTGAGTTTTGCTCATGTATAATTTTATCTTTATAGCAATTTTCTTTTCTTCGGTCGGCAAGTGTTGCATAATAAGATTGGAAAGGAAATATTGACAAAAATTGACAGGATCATTGTCGAGTTAAGATTTGTGAAGTTAATTTAAAGTATATGTTTGTACTGAAAGCATTCATTTTTCAGAGTTAATTCAAGTTATTTGTCATCTGGCTGATAGTCCTGTTGTAGTTTAAATGTGGGTGTGAGGCTACAGTTTATTTTTTTAAGGAGTGGAAGTTGCCTTGCTGAAGTTTATTTAAAAAAAATAAATTAAAAAAAAGTTACTTGTCATCTGATTGTATCAGTCTTTTTCTTTCTTTGGCTTGACTTCGCGGACGAAGATAAAATAGCATTGTCCAGTCCACAGTGTAAATCAGTATAAAACATACATGCATACATCACATCTTTGGCTTGGCTTCGCGGACGAAGATTTATGGAGGGGGTAAAAAGTCCACGTCAGCTGCAGGCTCGTTTGTGGCTGACAAGTCCGATGCGGGACAGGCAGACACGATTGCAGCGGTTGCAAGGGAAAATTGGTTGGTTGGGGTTGGGTGTTGGGTTTTTCCTCCTTTGCCTTTTGTCAGTGAGGTGGGCTCTGCGGTCTTCTTCAAAGGAGGTTGCTGCCCGCCAAACTGTGAGGCGCCAAGATGCACGGTTTGAGGCGTTATCAGCCCACTGGCGGTGGTCAATGTGGCAGGCACCAAGAGATTTCTTTAGGCAGTCCTTGTACCTTTTCTTTGGTGCACCTCTGTCACGGTGGCCAGTGGAGAGCTCGCCATATAACACGATCTTGGGAAGGCGATGGTCCTCCATTCTGGAGACGTGACCCACCCAGCGCAGCTGGATCTTCAGCAGCGTGGACTCGATGCTGTCGACCTCTGCCATCTCGAGTACTTCGACGTTAGGGATGAAAGCGCTCCAATGGATGTTGAGGATGGAGCGGAGACAACGCTGGTGGAAGCGTTCTAGGAGCCGTAGGTGGTGCCGGTAGAGGACCCATGATTCGGAGCCGAACAGGAGTGTGGGTATGACAACGGCTCTGTATACGCTTATCTTTGTGAGGTTTTTCAGTTGGTTGTTTTTCCAGACTCTTTTGTGTAGTCTTCCAAAGGCGCTATTTGCCTTGGCGAGTCTGTTGTCTATCTCATTGTCGATCCTTGCATCTGATGAAATGGTGCAGCCGAGATAGGTAAACTGGTTGACCGTTTTGAGTTTTGTGTGCCCGATGGAGATGTGGGGGGGCTGGTAGTCACGGTGGGGAGCTGGCTGATGGAGGACCTCAGTTTTCTTCAGGCTGACTTCCAGGCCAAACATTTTGGCAGTTTCCGCAAAGCAGGACGTCAAGCGCTGAAGAGCTGGCTCTGAATGGGCAACTAAAGCGGCATCGTCTGCAAAGAGTAGTTCACGGACAAGTTTCTCTTGTGTCTTGGTGTGAGCTTGCAGGCGCCTCACATCACATACATACAGACAAACAATACATAGTAGATATGTACATATATTAACATAAATACTCTTAATAAATAGTTGAGTCATGAAGAGTTGTTATAGTAGTCATTAAATAGACTCATTGCTTGTGGAAATAATCTGTTCCTCAGCTTGGTAGTTCTGGGTTTGATACTGTACTTTCATATCTTTTTCCCGATGGGTATAGCTATTTGAATATGTGACCTGGGAAATAAAAAATCTTTCACTAGACAGGACAAGATTTATTCTTGAATATGTACTTTTTTTATATACAAAGTTTTCTTTACTCAGGATCCTGGTAATGATGAGGCAAGTTTGAGTGATTGTCAGGCAGAACCACCAGCAAAGCTGAGGCGACGGAATGCTGATCCAGTATCTAGTGATATTTCAACTGAACATAGTCCCCATAACAGTGGTCCAGCAGAAGAATGGTGTGGCTCCACAAGGCAATCCAGGTGAGTAAAGTTAGCAGCACGATTTATACTTAAGTGTTTACATGAAGGCATTGGTGACAAATTAATGTTGGTTCTTTATTATGTGCCACATTATTTATTGCCATTCTTTTAACATTGTCAATGCACTCAGAAAACTTAACACAATTTGAAATTTTGGCTTAGAAAGTAACTGTTGACCATCATGCATGCCTGGTCCATCGGTGTTAGTTTCCTTCCTTGACCCAATTGGGAAAAAGAACAGTAGATTTCATATTTTTTTTTGAAATTATTTATTCCCTCTCCCTTTTAATTGCCGTAGATACCTGTATGTGAGAGAAGAAAATCTTCCTGCTTTTCCTTTTTTTCCCCGTCATTCTTTTTCCTGATTCATCACTGAGTTAAAAGAATGTTTCACTCTTTGTTCCCAAAAATCTTTCATGATTATAGTGTACATATGTACACATATACAACAAGTACACATTTATGTATGTATGTATGTGTGTTGGGACAAAGACACTTTTTTCCTCTATTTGTTCCTGTGCTCCACAGTTATACATTTGTAATCAAACAATTCATATGTAATTAAAGTGAACATTACAGAATTTATTCAAGGTTATTTGTATACATTTTGGTTTGACCATGTAGAAATTATAGCTCTTTTTATATATAGACCTTCATTTCAGGACACCATAATGTTTGGGACATTTGGCTTCACAGATGTTTGTGAGTACTTACGTAAGTTTAATTGCTTCACCTGTTCAGGTATAAGAGAGCTTGGTTTGCTTCTAAGTTTATGATCACCTTTGGTGTTCAATTTTTCAACATGAGAAGAGTTGTGCCAATGGAAGTCGAAAGAGCCATTATGATACCGAGAAACAAGAATAAGGCAGTAAGAAACATTGCCCAAACCTTAGGATTACCAAAATTAACAGTTTAGAATATCATTAAGAAGAAAGAGCGTACTGGTGAGCTCCGTAATAGCAAAGGGACTTGTTTCCCAGAAAGATCTCCACTGCTGATGACAGAAGAATTCTCATCATACTGAAGAAAAAAAAATCACCAAACGTAAGTCCAACAGATCAGAAACACTTTTCAGGGGGCAGGTGTGGATATCCCAAGACCTTTTTCCAGAATTCTGCAGGCTCTTAAATACTTCTTGACAAACTTCTTGACAGATCATCGTCTCTTTGGCTAACTAGTGGTTTACATCTTTCAGTGTCGCTGCTGTATTTGTTCATGAAATCTTCTTCAGGAAGTAATCATTTAAAAAAATATTTATAATTTTAAATCGTATGACATTAATTATAACATATTGATACAAACACAGGAAGTAGTCATTGACATATTCACATCTGCCTCCTGGAGACAGCTTCTGATCAGTTGGACGTTCATTTGGGGATTTTTTTTCATGATGAGAATTTTTCTGTCCTCAGCAGTGGAGGTCTTCCTTGGAATACCAGTTCCTTTGTGATTACTGAGCTCACCACTTCGCTCTCTTAATAATGTTCCAAGCTATTGGTTTTTGGAATCCCTAATGTTTGGGTGATGTCTCTTACTGTTTAATTCTTGTTTTTTTTCTGCCTCATAATGGCTTCTTTGACTTTCATTGGCACAAATCTGGTCCTCGTGTTTAAAAATGGCAACTACAGGCTCCAAAGGTGATCAAAAGCTTAGACCCAAGCCTAGCTCTCTTATACCTGCACCAATGATGCAATTAAATGTACCTGAGTAATCACAATCACCTGTGAAGCCAAATGTTTCTAGCATTATGGTGCCCTGAAATGAGGGGACTATGTATAAGAAACGCTGTAATTTCTACATGGTCAAACCAAAATGTATAAAAATAACCTTGAATAAACTCTTGAATACATTTGTTTTCACTTTCACAAACTTGAATCAGCAACTTCACTTGCTCATGTGATTTCAGTTAAAAATAAATGCTGATGTGTTCATTTTGACCCAGTTATAACCATAGCAACCACAACTGAGATGTTGGTATTGCAAACAAAATATTCTTCTACCTTATGGCATTTTTCAACTAAAATGGATACTTTTACATTGAGATTGGTAGAGTCTGATTGTGATTCATTTTACTTCATTATGCAGAGACTTGAGCAACAAAATCTAGATTTATTTTCCTGTGCACCATCTGGGAAATGCTACATTTTTTTTGGACTTGCAACCTTTTAGATGTTTGAGTTCTCTCCTAACCATTTAGGTGGACATAAAAGATTGCATGACAAATTTTGAAGGACAGCATGGAGGTCATCCCCATCATCAGTTCAAGTACAAAAACTGCATGGTCTAGTAATGATTGTATGATACTTGTAGCTGCTGGCAACATAATTGTGTTTTCCCCATTACAACAACAATTTCATTTAAGTACACCTGATTTTAAACTATCCTCTGGATATACTGTAAAATGCACTATAATACAAGTTGATTATTCAATAAAATCATTTAAAATTATTATTGAAAAATGTGCTCAATGTCAAAATTGGTTCAGGGACTGATGATGGTGCTCTCAACTTTTTTTATTCATCAGTACAATAGAACAACAATCTTGTTCTCAAAGTCACCAAGAACAAGCAGCTTATTGTTGATTATCAAAAGTAGAGGCCCATGGACCATGCATCTGTCCACATTGATGAGATGGGGTGGAAAGGGTTAGCACTTCAAATTCCTGGGAGTCCATATTTCAGAAGACCTCTCATGGAGGCAACCATGAAAAAGGCAAGCAACGCCTCT
Source organism: Narcine bancroftii (assembly GCF_036971445.1). Taxonomy (NCBI): domain Eukaryota; kingdom Metazoa; phylum Chordata; class Chondrichthyes; order Torpediniformes; family Narcinidae; genus Narcine; species Narcine bancroftii. The sequence goes on from NC_091474.1 coordinate 153,572,590, forward strand.
ACTTTCTATTAAGTCTGATGAGATTTGAAATGTTGTCAAACTCTATGAAATTTGTACAGATTCACTGTGGAAAATATATGACCAGTTGCATCACAGCCTGCTTTAGGTATTTGAATGTTCATTTACACAGAAGGTACCAAACACAGGTTCTGACCGCATCTTGTGAAGGCATCTTTGTTAGGTACTGCCTCAAGAAGGCAGCCAACATCACAAAAGACCTCTCATCACCTTGTTCAGATTCAGATTTATTGTCAGAGTACATTTTTTCTTTCTTCTTTGGCTTGGCTTCGCGGACGAAGATTTATGGAGGGGGTAAAAAGTCCACGTCAGCTGCAGGCTCGTTTGTGGCTGACAAGTCCGATGCGGGACAGGCAGACACGGTTGCAGCGGTTGCAGGGGAAAATTGGTTGGTTGGGGTTGGGTGTTGGGTTTTTCCTCCTTTGCCTTTTGTCAGTGAGGTGGGCTCTGCGGTCTACATAACATCACATATATCCCTGTGATTCTTTTTCCTGCAGGCACAGCAGAATAACCACTGTAACTAGTCGTGCAAAAAATAAACTGTACACAGTGTAAACATGTAAACAAATAAAATAACTGTAAACAGATAATGAATATAAACAAACCAACTTTGCAATACAGAGAGAACAAAAGAAAATCAATGAACTGCACAAGTAAGAATCCTTAAACGAGTCTCTGAGGAGTCTGATGGTGAAGGGGTAGCAGTTGTTCCTGAAACTTGTGGCACCTATACCTCTTTCCTGATGGCAGCAGTGAGAACAGAGTGTGTGCTGGGTGGTGTAGGTCTTTGATGATTGTTGCTGCCTTCCAATGGCAGCATTCCTTGTAGATGTACCCAATAGTGGGGAGTGTTTTACCTGTGATGTCCTGGCTGGTGTCCACTACCATTTGGAGTGGTTTGTGCTTTGGGGTATTGGAATTCCCATGCCAGACAGTGATGCAGCCTGTTCACCCTCTTTCCACCAAACCTGTGCAGAAATTTTCCAGGGCTTCTGGTGTCATACCAAACCTTCACAAACTCCTGAGGAAGTTGAGGCGCCGACATGCTTTCTTCTCGTTGCCGTCAGTGTGTTGAGTCCAGGAAAGATCCTCCGAGTTGGTGAATCCCAAGAACGTAAATTTGCTCACTCTTCTCCACCTCTGATCCCCCAGTGATCACTGGATTGTGTACCTCTGGCTTTCCTGAAGTCAACAATCTTTTCACTGCTGTCTTTGGGCAGAAGGATTAATCATAAAACCAGATCAAGAACAGTTTTTTTAAAAATCCAACTAGCTATCAGGCTCTTGAACCTCTCTTGGCTACACAAATAATGGATTGCTTCAGCACCACAAAAAGGACCGTCTGCACTATTTCAAAGATACTATTTTTCTTGTGCTAGAACAACTGTGATTACTTATTATCTATATCTTGTGTATTTATTGTCTCTTAAATTTTAATCATGTATGCTATTGTACCCTTTTTTAGTAAAGTGCCTGTTTGGTTGCAGCAAGATTAAAAAAAAATTGGTGCATATGTAGATTGTACAATATGTGTAACTAAAAGTGAATAGTTATTGAGATTATTAAAGGAATAGAGGAAACTAACCTTTTGTAATGGCACTACAAGTTCCAGCGAACCGGCTGCTGAATGTCATGATGTCATAACACGGTGACATCATCGGTGTCTGTGACGCGACGTTTTTAAAAAGGTTGCACGCACCTGTAAACAGTTTTGTTTGATCTTCCTTTCAACTGCAACTTGATATTTTCTCCTCGAATTACACACTGCGACATCAGTAGCTACAATTGGTGACCCTAATGGGCCCAAAACCAATTTTGGATCAGCGATGGACAGTGCAATGGTATCCCTAAAAACTGCCTATCATTTGGATGTTGCAACTCAAAGACTGGTTCAGATAGGCAGTGGCACAATTCCACATCAGAAAAATAGAGGTAGACGCCACCATATTCTGACCGAAGGGCTGCCTGTATATGTTAGCACCCGTCAACTGCCGCTTGAAGAGTTGCGCCCTGTGAAGCAGGAGTTCGCTAAAATGGAGGAGTTGGCCATTATACGCGGGCCAGGTAGCCCATGGACATCACAGTTGCACATGGTGCCCAAAGCCAAGGGAGACTGGAGACTCTTTGATGATTACAGATGCCTAAATAGTGCATCAACAGTAGACCACTATCCTGTGCCCCACATAAATAACTTTGCAGCAAATCTTTATGGGGCCAGGATTTTCTCAAAAAATAGATTTGGTGCATGTTAACCCAGAAGATGTGCCTAAAAAGGCAATTGTAACGCCGTTCAACTTACTTGAATTTTTGCAGATGTCCTTCAGGCTGAAAAATGCTGCGCAAACTTTTCAGTGCCTGATGGATGCAGTGGGGCACGTCATGGACTTCACTTTCATCTCCTGACGTTCTCGTCACCAGCCACACGCATGATGAAAATTCAAAATACCTGCATTTACTCTTTAGCCACTTGCGAGAATTCGGGCTCACGGTTAATCCAGAAAAGTGCCAGTTTGAACAGGCGCCCATTGAATTCCTGGGACACAGAATCACTACCTGCTAAAGTGGAGGCCATCAACACTCAAGGTCTCCAAGTGTTCCTTGAGATGGTAAATTTTTACCGCTGTTTCATTCCTGCTGTGGCACATGTCATGAAGCCCCTTTACGACCTGATATCTCAGAATAAAAAAAAAGAACTTTGCTGGATGGAGACGACTACAAATGCCTTTTGGGAGACTAAAGATGCACTAGTAAGCGCATCCATGCTTGAGTCATCTGCAGATGGTGTGCCAATCGCCTTATCGACAGATGTGTCTTTCGTGGCCGTAGGAGGGGTGCTAGAACAATATTTGAATGAATAATGGAAGCCACTAGCATTCTTCAGCTGGCACCTTCACCAAGCAGAGACCAAATACAGCACCTTCAATAAGGATCTGCTGGCACTTTACGTGGCGGTCAGGCACTTCTGGTACTTCCTCCAGGGACTTTACGGTCTTTACAGACCACAAACCATTAACTTGCTTTCGGTAAAGGTTTGGACCCTTAGCCAGCCTGTCAGCAGTGTCACATCCTACATTTCAGAGTTCTCTACAAAGATAGAGCACATCTCTGGAAAAAAGGAATGTGGTGGTTGATGCTCTCTCCTGTGCTGTTTTTCAACAAGTATGCACACTTTCCCAAGGTGTTGCATATTTCACCCTGGCAGAGGCTCAACGGCAAGATGTCGAGATACCTGAATACAAGATGGCCATTACAAACCTGTAGGTCCAGGACCTGGCTTTCGAACCTCAGGGCAATACGCCACTTTGTAATGTCTTGACAAGACAACCACTCCCTATCGTTTCTGCCTCGTGGAGATGCAACATTTTTTATGCCATTCATGGGCTATCTCATCCTTCCATTAGGCCAATGGCCCACCGAGTATCTGATAAATTTGTCTGACATGGCCTAAGAAAGACATCACTCACTGGGCGACGATGTGCGTGGACTGCCGGAAGTTGAAGGTACGAAAGCACATAAATGCTCTGCTCCAGTCATTCGAACTACTAAAGTGCAGATTTGACCACGTACACATCAATATTGTCAGCCCAATCCCACTGTCCAGGGGATTCAGATATTTATTTACCATCACGGACATGTTTACTAGGTGGCCAGAGCCGGTTCTCATGGTCGATGCTTCAACCGAGTCTTGCGCAAGAGCTTTTGTTTTGTTCTGGGTCTCTTGTTAAGGTCTGCCCGGACATACCACTTCAGACAAAGCTCCGCATTTTACCTCTGCCATCTGGAATGCTTTATTTAGACTTGTTGGAATGCAGCTCCACCATACCACGTCCTGTCATCCACAGTCCAACAGTATGGTGGAGTGGTTCCATTGGCACCTGAAAGCAGCACTAGGGGCCCACTTACAGGGACCAGATTGGGCAGATGAACTTCTGTGGGTGCTATTAGGCATCAGAACAGCACCTAAATAAGACCTCAACTCATCATCAGCAGAGTTGGTCGATGGAGCACCTCTGGCTGTCCCTGGAGAGTTCCTGCTGTCTCCTCGTAGATGGGAAGATCAGCTGTTACTGACACTATACAAGCTGTGGGAGCAGGTAGAAAAACTAACTCCTATAGCAGCTTCTAGACATTGTACACAATCTTCCTTCATTCCCAAGGAACTTGGAGATTGTGAGTATATTTTCGTCTGAAGGTGTGCACACAGATCACACCTACAGACATATAAAGTGCTACGTAGTTCTAGGACAACATGCGTCTTAGACATTGGTGAACAACCTCAAATGTTCACAGTGGACTAGTTAAAACCTGCACACATTGACCTAGAATGGTCAGTGCCACACCCAACAGTTCCATAGTGTGAGGAATTAACTGGAGCTGGACTTTTCTGAGGCAGTTCTGGGGGTAAGGCCATGTCGCAGCACTACAAGTTCCAGCAAACCAGCTGCTGAATGTCATGATGTAATCGGGGCGCGTGACGCAGTGTTTTTAAAAAGGTTGCGCGCATCTGTAAACAGCTTTGTTTGAACTTCCTCTCAACTACGACTCGTTGCTCTCTCCTCTCGAATTACTCACTGCAACATCAGTGGCTACATTTTGATATTATTTGGAGAAATAATATTACCACAGATATCATTGTCTCTATTACCTATGATTTTGAACGTGCACAGCAAAAACAATGCCTCAAAGCTAATAAATTTGCAATAACTAAACATTTTCCACAGCATCATGCTTTATGCAATATGTTAAATTTAGTCAAAATTGTCATTTCATTCCATGGTAATAATTATTATTTTGATTTTTTTTTTCCCAGGTTAACTACTCGTGCAGGGACATCAATGCAAAATGGGCATAGTAGTTTGGGTAAGTTTGCTTAAAACCAAGAAATGAAATTAAGTTGTATACATATATTTGTAAGGACCCAAATTTTTTGTTTAAGTTGGACCCTTTGAAGAGGAAGAGCACATGACCGGCAAAAGCTAGTTACTATAACTTTCAAATATACTTCCATTGGTGACATAATGCTGGTAAGAGTGATGCTTGTAGATTGGAAGCTCCTGCTCAGTGCATGACAGGCTAAATAATATATTTGATATATCTGGTAAAACCACAAGTTGGAACAGCAAAAATCTGGATGCTGAAAATTGAAATAAAAATATAAAATGCTGGTACTATGAAGCAGGTTAGACATCATCAGTTTAATTAACCAATTAAATTATATTTTGGTATTTGAGTATTTTTTTTCTTGTTGTATATCTCCTAATCTTGGTATTCAACTCTGATAATGAGCTCAAAATTTTGGAATAGAAATAGGCCATTGACCCCTGTATCTCCTTACCTCTCTTGTAAAATTATTAAATACTCTGCGTTCATTGCTCTTTGAGGAAGAGCCCAAGAACCAGAGAGAGAGAAAAAAAGCCCCTCTTCCCTGTCTTATGTGAGGACCCTTTAATTTTAAGCTGTGGTCTTTAGTTTTTAACTTTTCTAAGCAGGAAATATTCTCATGATCCCTCAGGTCCTTAAATGTTTCAGTCACGTCTCCTCCCTTCACTTTTCGAAACTCCTGTAGTTGCTAGCCTGCCTAACTTTACTTCATAAGACAAGTTATTCAGTTTAGACTTTAGGCTAGTAATCTTCTCTGAACAGGTACCCATATATGAGCATCCTTCCTCAAATGTGAAGATCAGTATCATACTATATAATGGAAAAATGAAAATTATTCCCACCAAAACACTACATTTCTCAAGATAGATCTAATGGTCTTTACTAGCGACAGGTATAGATATTAATTTAGTGTAGAATAACACCAGAAGTCACCAGAGGGACGCATCTCCAGCACACCAAGTCTGCATCCAATGTTAAGCACCTATATTTTTATACTATTCAAACCCCAAACCATCTTATGATTCCCACATTTCCATTAATAAACCCCAGGTTCTGTTACATCTTTTAACGATGGGCTCCACACTGTGTCCAATTAACCTAACGATCTGCACAGTTTTGGAATGTGGGAGGAAACCATGTCTGTCTGAAGAAGCCCATAGAGTCACAGGGAAAATGTGCAAACTCCATACTGAGAGCACTGGAGCTCAGGACTGAATCTGGGTCACTAGTGTTATCAGGCAGCAGTTTCACCAATCCTTGCTTTAAAGTTATGAAAATTTTATGACATTTGCATTCCAAATTCCATATTTTATAAAATTACAAGAAGGAAGCAGTAGTTGCTTTCTACTGTTGAGATAATCTGGTATAAATATTGAAATAATTAAAAAGACCAATCCATCAAAATTTAGGGCAATAATTGATCTCAAAATTTGTTTAGATTTGAGCAGTGGTCTTGAATGTGAACTAGCCAAATAAAACAATGCTGCAGATTCCAATCTTTCCATGTGTTATATCACATATCTGGGAATAGGAAGTATGTAATTCAGTCAAGTATATAATTTACAAGAGACAAATTGAAATGATAAACTTGTTGATAATATATTGTTATCCAAAAAGTTATCAGAAATCCTGGAAGTCGACGTGAATCCCAAGAGGATGGGAATCATTCTCACATGAATGGTGATTCAGAAGTTAGAAGAAGTGGTCGTGCAAGGAGAAACAAATTTGAAACTCTCAACCAAAGCCTTTTGTTTGATCAACTGGTGAACAGGTAATAGTTTAGTTTCATATATAAATCCAATGCAGAAATTGCAGTAAAATCATTTCAACAACTTCCTTTTAAGCTACCATACTGATGTTTTAGAGTTGAAAGGGATTTTGAATTCCTTTTGAACTATACTTTTAAAATGTATGGGAAAAAAAGTATGCTAAAATTTTAAGTCATGCTGAGATCTTAATTCTGTTCTCACTAATCTATTGTCATTAATATATATCCCAAATGAAAATCCTTTGTTTAAAATTGATGATCTCAATAACCAACTCTATCCCAAGTGCTTTGAAAAGCTTTCCTCTCTGTGTTCTTTTGGCCATTGTAAATGTTGATTTGACTTCCTTGACAGTCTGCTGTTTGTGGAGTTCTAATATTGCTTTTATCCTATATTTTGGATTAAGTAATTTGGTTTATTATATTGGGAATTTAGTATTTTCACTTAACTTTGTCCATGTCCCAATTCTCATGATGTCCTGTGCTAGCAAATTTGTATTGGTTTGCAATTTAATGGTATCTTGGTTTTTATCATTCTAGCCTTTTCTTTTTAGATCATTCCACATTCTATAAATGTTCTTTTTGAAAAGTTTGCAACCATATTCTAACTTTTGATCATTTCTGAATTAATTAAATGACTAGAAAGTACCATGATTTCAGATGGAAGATAAAAGTTAAATTAAAATCCTGAGATGTCTGACTAAAACCTAACCAAGCTATTTTTAAATAATAAAATTTATTCTGCATTTGTGCATATCTATTGTCTTGCTTTAAATCAAAAGATTTTAAACTAAGTTCTTGTATTCATTTATAGTGACTAGCAAGTTTGTATTTTGGATTCCTCTAATAGTCAAATTATTTTTCCATGTATAGGCTATTTCTGAAATATCTAATTAATTCTAGCACAAAGCAGTTAATGAGCAAGGATGTATTCTGGATCTCTTCAACATCTCACTCTGGCAGGGTGTGGTACCGACCTCTTTCAATCAGGTGTCAATTGTATTGCTCAAGAAGAGTTTGCTACCTGCCACAACAACTATCAACCAGAGGCCCTCACATCAACAGTGAAGAAGTGTTTTGAAGGTTGGTGTTGAAGCACATCAGCTCCTGTCTGAGCGGTGATATGGATCCATTCTAATTCACCTACCGTAGCAACAGGGCTACAGCTGATGTAATCTCACTGGCACGACACAAACATCTGGACAGCAGGGATGCATACAACAGGATGCTCTTTATTGACTACAGTTTGGCATTTAAAACCATCTTTCCCTCAAAACTGATGAGCAAACTCCAAGACCTGGGACTCAACATCCCACTGTGTAATTGGATCCTGGATTTCCTCAGCTCCAGACCACAATCAGTGAGAAATGATAAGAACATCTCCTTCACAATCTACATCAGAACCGGAGCACCACAGGTCTTTGCCCTCTGCTCTATTCGCTATACATCTATGATTCCGTAGCTCAGTATGACAACACTAAAAATTTGTTAATGATACCACAGTAGTGGGTTGTATTAATTAACACTGAGTCAGCACACAGGAGGAAGATTGAAAACTTGGGCTGAATGATGCACCACTAACAACCTCACACTCAATGTCACCAAAGCCAAGGAGCTGATGGTTGAGTTCAGGAAGGGAAAACCAGAATTGTATGATCCAGTGATATTTGGGGGATCAGAGGTGGAGAGGGTGAGGAAATTAAGTTCTTGGGAGTCACTATCTTGGCGAATATTTCCTGGACCCAAGCACATCAGCCCCTTTACCTTCAAAAGCTTGCGCAGGTTTGGCATGAAATCGGAAGCCCTGGCAAATTTCTGCAGATGTTTGGTAGAAAGTGCCTGCATCGCTGTCTGGTATGGGGAGACCAATGCCCCTGAGCAGAAAGGCCTGTCAAATGTAGAGGACACAGCCCAGGACATCACAGCAAAATCCTCCACAGCATCAAGAACGTCTATAGGGAATGCTCTGTCGGATCCACGCCACTCAGTTCACGCTCTGTTCTCGCTGCTACCATCAGGAGAGGTATAGGTGCCACAAGACTCACACCTCTAGGTTCAGGAACAGCTGCTACCCCTCAACCATCAAACTCCACAACAATAAACTCAATCAGGGACTCATTTAAGGACTCTTACTTTATTTTTTATATTGCACATTTAATTTGTTTACATTTCTTCATTTGTTTATGTGCATACATTGAGTCAGTTTTTCTTTTGGAACTGCCAATAAGTGGTAATTCTGCCTCACTCACAGGTAAATTAATCTTAAGTTTGTATGTGATGTCATGTATGTACTTTGATAATAAATCTGAAAGGATGTTTTGCTACACCTATTCAGGGTATAGATGAGTTTTTAGTGTTTATCATGCAGTGTTTAATTCCTTGTCAAAGATGTTCTTGTCATTGGACGGAGTGTAACACCTGCAAGAATTAATTCTGGGATGACAGGACTGATGTTTGAGGAGAGATTGGGTAGATTAGGCCTATATTGATTGGAGAATAGAAGAATAATAGGGGATCTTACAGAAATCTATAAAATCCTATTTGGACTACTTAGACTAGAAGTGAGACGATGTTCCTATTGACCAGCAGGCACATTTCCAGGAGATGTATTGAAGGAGAGGTTAGATGCATTTTTTAATGTGATAGCTATAAAGATATATGGCCAGAAAGAAGGTAGGAAAAAGATTTTGGTGTATGATCAGTCATTACACTGGCCATCAATTTTTTTCAAAAGGTTGGGGATTATCATAGACAACTTTAAGATAAACACCAAGATAATTTCAGATTTGCTGTATCACATAGGAAGTTGGAGAAACAATAAATTAACTTTTATTGAATTTAGCATGTTTCATCACATAATTATGCTGACACATTGCTTACATTAGTTCAGCTGACCTAAAGATCTTTTGCCACTTATTTTCATTTGTACTCAGCATCCGATACCTCTTGTGTAATTGTCCAATAATATTTAGGATTCCAGTTGCCTTGATACCACTTCTCCATGGTCACAATGTCTTCGTGAAACCTTTTGCCATGTTCGTCACTCAACGAAGATCAACAGGGAAGAAGTCCTGGTGCTAATGCAGAAAATGAATTTTCAATGATATGCTGCACTTCATAGTTATATATATTTGAAAAAGACTTAAAATAAGACAGGAAATCTCAAAATAAGTTATATCTAAAAAATGGTATAAAAGTGTTAAGGTGATTTTTGTGATCAGCAACCCAAAAGTGTTGAGGAAGCAAAATCTTCATCGTCCAATATTATTGTTGAATGGGGGAATAGCCCTTGAGAGATGAATGACTTATTTGTGCTCCATTTTTTGATGCTTTTCTATTGGGATAATGGCTCAAGCTATAGCCAAGGGAGAAAAGAATATGCCATATTTAACCATAGAATACAATGTGAAGTTGCAGTGCAGTTAAGAAGAATGATGGTTTCTTAACATTGCATCAATGTAGATTTTGAAATTTACTTGGAGCTTTAGGAGCTTGAAGTGGAGATGGGTCTAATCATTGGGATAAAAATTGTTAATTTGGTTTGCAAGAATCTTGATCTGTGGTAAGAATGCTTCAGAACTTAATGTTGTCAATGGTGTTACTGTTAGTCCATCAAGTGGAGAATGTGTCAGTGTCAGTGTGTTCTTGGGCATATGGAGTGCATTTGAGTGGACTTAACTATCGGCATCTAGTTGTGAGAATGACATCTCCAAGAAATGCATCTTAACTTACAGAGTTTTCAAACAAAAAGATTTCACCATATTCTGTTGACTCTTAGCGGATAATATTCTGGACATTTAACGTGGCTTATTTGCTATAATGAAGTGGGGCATTTTCCATGGTAATGATGCCAGCCTCTAAATGTTGAATTCACTTTCACAAATTATTTTGGTACATTTTAATGTCCTGATACTTGAGTATAAAGTGCGAATGTTTCTAGGAATAAAATGCAGAGGTTGTTTAATTCATAGCATATTTAGAGATGTTTGGGTTCTTTTACCTTCTGCCTATCTTGCTTTTTTTAATTTATAAATTGAACTTTGTTAACTACAAAATCTAAATCTCATTCTGCATTCACCTTCACAGAAGAAGCTTTGGCACATTGGACTTTCTGGATTTTATTTTCTCGTACAGTCTGGCTGAGTCCCAGGCTGTTAGTGTTTATTTTCTCGTGTCCATAATAAAAAATTCACACTTCAAAATCATTGATTATGGTTAAATATTGTATTTCATTGATTCAGTACTGCAGAAGCTGTTTTGCAAGAAATGGACAATATCACAAGTAACATTAGACAAAACAGAAGACCCGGGGAAGTAGAGCGCCTCAGAATGTGGACAGATACAGAGTTTGTGAGTATTGTTACACTTTATGTATTAGGAGACTTTTCAATTGGGGTAATGGATCTCTACTAAAAATCACAAAAAAACCTTTTTAAAAAAAAAAAAAATGTTGGCTTAATGTCTGAATATTTAAAACCGATGAGAGCAAAATGGAGATTGCTTTTTGCCCATAAATGCTGCTCTCCTTGTATGCACATCTCCTTAAACTAATTTATTGTTCCTTTTAAGCTACAAGACTCAGTCAAATTTCAAACTGATAGATTTTTGTCTGAAGTGTGCAAGATTTTCAGTCTTTGGAATGAAATATATATTGCACCAAGAGTTTAAAATTACACTACTTTTGACTTTTGTTTATGTAAATGTAGATGCACTATATAAACTGAAGAAAATTCAACTCTGATTTGCAAGCCTCTTTAGTCAAATATACAAAATCAGCAAGTTGCAACTGCAATCTAGCTTTCATTTGCAAAAATAAAATATAAAAATGGGCTTCCAGGAAGTTGGTCATTTATCTTGAATTGAAAACTACAGCCTTCAGTTGAAGCAACTTCACAGTTGAGATGCCTAAAGACTTGGAAATTGCTTCATCTGCTCTTCCCCACCCCCAAACCTTTGTTCAATCTTCTCTACCACCTTTCCCACCCTTCACTACCAACATTCTATTCTGTGCCGTACAATTCTAATGAGGCGGTGCGACGTAGCATGCTGCGGCCTCTCCAGGACCATTAATTTGTTTAAATTTTTTAGTTATATTGTTATGTAGCATTATAGTGTCTAACCTTTTCACAAAACACATGTAATATGGTTACCTGACTTATCTACAACCTCCAGTATTTAATGATATTCAGAAACTCCTTTACTTACCTCTGGGAAGATCTGCGGGTCAAGCTATGAGACCATGGGCTGCTGTAGGGACTAGGCCTTAAAGTCATGGGATTGTGGAGAAGATGGAAGCAATGTGCGAGGTGGAGGAAGCGAGGTATGCAAGCAGGGGCTCACGCTAGGCTGACAGCAAATCCCTGCCACCCGGCTCTCCCGTCTAATCTGCTCACCAACGTCTATTTCCTGGAGAACAAAATGGACCACATCGACTCCAAAGATCTGTGTAGCGTGAGTACAGGGGCTTCTGTGTTTTGGTCTTTGCTAAAACGTGGCTCAGCAACAGAGTCTTGGACACTGCCGTTCAACTGGATGGATTCACTTTATTTTGGGCTGACAGAGATGCTGCTTTGGGTGGTAAAGTCCGTGGTGGTGGCTTGTGTGTTTACATCAACACAGAATGGTGTCAGGCTTCTACTAGTCTCTAGTCACTGCTCAGCAATGGAGGAATTTGTGATGGTCAGATTGAGACCATTTTATCTACCGTGGGAAGTTACCATGGTCCTCATAGTTGAGAGTGCACATCTGCCCCAGCGCTAATGCTAAGGAAGCGATCTGGGAGTTGTAAGTGAACTGCAGACCGCACACCCTGATGGACTGTTTATTATCACTGAGGATTTCAACTGGATGCACCTCAAGTCAGGGCTACCTAAATTCCATCAGTATGTGGACTTTGCTACAAGAGGTGTGAACTCGTTGAACCTTGTGTTTACGAATGTTTTTGACGCGTATTATCAAGTGGAGCCCCTCCCCTACCTCAGATACTCAGACCACATCTCTGCAATGCTAACCCAGCATGCAGTCTATTCATCAGATGCTCCAGACCAGTTCTGAAGCAGATTAAAACCTGGCCAGCAGGAGCCATCCACTTTAGGACTGCTTCGAGCATACTGACTGACACATGTTCAAGGAAGCAGAAACCAATGGACTGCATCAACATGGGGGAGTATATAGCATCAGGGACTAGCTACTTTAGTAAGTGTACTGTTGATGTCACTATGCCCATGACCATCATTACTCGCTCTAATTAGAAGCAATGGATGACTGCGTGTGCATGTGCTTCAAAGCTGCCACCATTGTCCCCGTGCTGAAGAAGTTGACTGTGTTCTGCCTCAATGCCTACTGCCCTGTTGCATTCACATCCACTGTCATGAAGTGCTTTGAGAGTCTCGTCATGGGACACATCCAGCTCCTGCTGCCCTCTTCGCTGGATCCCTTGCAGTTCGCATATAGATACATCCATTCAATGGACAATGCCATTGCCATCACCCTCCATCTTGCCCTCACCCTCTTGGAAAATGAGGACGTATGTTCTAATGCTGTTTATTGATTTAATTTCGGCATTCAACACAATCATACCTCAATACCTGATAAGGAAGTTGAGCCTGCTGGGCCTAAACACATCCCTCTGCTATTGGATTCTTGACTTCCTCATGGGTAGACCTCAGGCAGTCCGGATCAGAAACAGCACTTCTAAGACCAGGGATGTGTGCTTAGTCCTTTGCTGTTCACATCATCAAATTAGCTGAAGATACAACTGTGGTGGGCCTTATCAGCAAGAATGATGAGTTGGCGTACAGAGATGAGGTAAAGTCACTAATGGACTGGTGCTGAGCCAACAACCTGCATCTGAATGTTGATAAAACAAAAGAGATGGTTGTCGATTTCAGGAGGGCCCTGGGAATCACTCTCCATTGACCATTGATGGATCTACTATTCAGGTTGTCAAGAGTATCAAGTTCCTTGGAACACACTTGGCAGAGAATTAACACCAGCTTCATAGCCAAGAAAGCCCAAAAGTACCTCTACTTTGTAAAACCATGTAGAGGATAGTGGAGTTGGCAGAGAAGATCATTGGGGTCTCTCTTCCTACCATGAAGGACATCTGCAACACACCTTGAATGTGGAAGGCAAATAATATTGTGAAGGACTTCTCACACCCCTCTTGTAAACTTTTCTCCCTTCTGCCATCTGGAAGGAGGTACTGTAGCATTTGAGCCCACAAGTCCAGATTGTGCAAAAGTTTTTTTTTCCCCCAAGCTATCAGACTCCTCAATTCCTAGAACATATATGATTTTTATTGTACTATAACTTAATATTTAACTCCTATTTATGTAAATATGCTCCATGGTCCTGGAGAAATGCTATCTAATTTTTACTGTGCATTGCAATAGTAGTTATGGTATGAATGACAAATAAAGGTGTCTTGACTTGAACCAGTCGACTTGGATTTCTGTTGGACAAAATCTGCAGCCAGTGAACCATTTTTTTTAGACCTTTTTGAGGAAGGGAAATTTGAGTTTGAAAACTAAATGGCAATTTGGACATTTTTATTTTTGGGGAGGGAGAGAGAGTAGAAAATTGAATGTTTACAAAATGGTGATTTTATTGCAAACTAATTTTGCATATTGTGAATTGATTGCATAACATATCAAATTAAACTGATAGCATTGTACAATATGTTTTGTTATGCTGGGCTCAATATTTCTGGTTTATACTTTCACTTTGCAATTGTAAACTCCAGTATTGATCCTGAGAATACACCATTGTTCTAATAATGCTTGAGTACTGTTTGGTTACAAAGGAGAGAAGAAGATTATTGATGGAGCATTTGGGGGAAGCAAGGAAAGGTAGGCAGTGAAGAGGACATAAATACAGGCGGTTGGATAGGTTAAAATATGTTTACTTTAATGCAAGATGTATTTAGAAGTGTGATGAACTTAGGACGTGGAATTATGATGTGTGGCCATTACAGCCACTTGGCTGATGCAATGGCAGGATTAGCTGCTTGATGTTTTGGAATTCAAATGTTTCAAAAGGAATAGGGTAGGACTTAAGGTGGGTGAGAGGTGTTGTTGCTAATCAGGGATAGTATGGCAGCTGTATAAAGGTAGGATGTCCTGGAGCAATTGTCTACTGAGTTGCTGTGGGTGGAAGTTAGAAACAGGAAGAGAACAATCCATCTATTGGGAGAACTTCAAATAGTCACTGAGACACTAAGGAAGAGATAAATAGGCAAATTTAGGAAAGGAGCAAAAATAGCAGGGTTATTGTCATGAGAGACTTGAACTTCCCTAATGCTGATTGGCACCCCTTAATACAAAGAATTTGAATTGGGGAAGAATTTATTAGGTGTGTCCAAGAATGATTCCAGACAAGGTGACTGTGGGAGGCAATATTGGTTTTAGTACTGGTCAGATGACAGACCTTTCAGTTGGGTGCGCAGTTCAGTGATAGTGACTGAAACTTCCTAATATTTAGTATTGCTACATACAAGAACAGGTGCAGACGAGAATGAAGGTAGGGCCACTAAAGGATAAAGGAGGGAACATGTGCCTGGAGGCAGAGGAGGTTGGGAGGTCCTAAATGAATAATTTGCTTCAGTATTCACAAAAGAAAAGGAAGTTGATCAGAGTGAGGTCCAAATAGAACAGGCCTATGTTCTGAGCAGTGTTGATATTAAGGAAGAGGAAGTGTTGGATCTTCTTAAAAACATTAAGATTGATAAGTCCCCAGGGATGCGATATACCCCAGATTGCTGTGGGAAGTCAGGGAAGAGAGAGCTGGGGCAGTAACCATGATCTTTGAAAAGGTAAGAAAAGAAATTGATGAGGGTAAGGTGGTAGATATGGTCTACATGGATTTTAGTAAGTCATTTGACAAGCCCCCCGATGAGAGGCTTGTTCAGAAAGTCTTGAGGCATGGGATTAATGGAACCTTGGTTGTGTGGCTAAAAACAATTAGCTTGCATGTTGAAAGCAGAGAATAGTAGTGGAATGAAATATTCTTCTTGGAAACATAGAAACATAGAAGATAGGAGCAGGAGTAGGTCATTCGACCCTTCGAGCCTGCTCCGCCATTCAACGAGATCATGGCTGATCTTAAAGTTCAGTACCCCGTCCCCGCCTTCTCTCCGTAACCTTTAATACCCTTATACTGAAGAAATATATCTAATTCCCTCTCAAATATATTTAATGAACCTGCCTCTACTGCCCTCTGTGGCAATGAATTCCACAGATTCACCACCACCTGGGTAAAGAAATTCCTCCTCATCTTGGTCCTAAATGGTTTGCCTATTATCCTCAAACCATGGCCCCGGGTTCTGGATTTTCCCATCATTGGAAACATCCCATTTGCATCCATTCTGTCCAGTCCTGCCAGAATTTTATATGTCTCTATGAGATCCCCTCTCAATCTTCTAAACTCCAGGGAGTACAATCCCAATTTGCGCAATCTTTCTTCATAAGTCATTCCTGCCATACCAGGTATCAGCCTGGTCAATCGCCTCTGCACTCCCTCCATTGTAAGAACATCCTTCCTTAGATAAGGTGACCAAAACTGCATACAATACTCCAGGTGGGGTCTCACCAAGGCCCTGTACAGCTGCAGTAAGGTATTCTTGTACCTATACTCAAACCCTCTTAATATGAAGGCCAACATGCCATTTGCCTTTTTAACCGCCTGCTGTACCTGCATGCTCGCCTTCAGAGACTGGTGTACAAGTACCCCTAGGTCTCTCTGCACTTCCCCATCTCTTAATCTATTGCCATTCAAATAGTAATCTGCCCTCCGGTTTGTATTACCAAAGTGGATAACCTCACATTTATCTACATTGTAGTGCATTTGCCATGGATCTGCCCAGTCCCTCAATTTATCCAAATCACACTGGAGCTTCCTGACCCCCTCTTCCGTGCACACAACCCCTCCTAGCTTAGTGTCATCTGCAAATTTGGAGATATTACATCTAATCCCCTCATCCAGATCATTAATGTAAATTGTGAACAGCTGGGGTCCCAGTACAGATCCCTGTGGCACCCCACTGGTCACCGCCTGCCACTCAGAAAACGAGCCATTTATCCCAACTCTCTGTCTTCTACCTGCCAGCCACTTCTCAATCCACATCAATACTTTGCCCCCAATCCCATGAGCCTTGATTTTGGAAGCCAGTCATTTATGCGGGACCTTATCGAAGGCCTTTTGGAAGTCCAGGTACACCACATCCACTGGCTCTCCCCCATCTATTTTACCTGTCACCATCTCAAAGAATTCCAATAGATTTGTCAAGCACGATTTACCTTTTGTAAATCCATGTTGACTCCGTCCGATCCCTTCTCTGCTAGTCATATGCTCCGCTATTACATCCTTAATAATGGATTCCATCATTTTGCCCACTACTGATGTAAGGTTCACCAGTCGATAATTCCCCGCTTTTTCTCTACCCCCCTTTTTAAATAGTGGGGTAACATTAGCTACCCTCCAATCCATGGGTACTGATCCTGAGTCTATCGAGTTCTGGAAAATAATTCTTAAAGCATCTGCTATCTGAATGGCCACTTCCTTGAGTACCCTAGGATGTAGATTATCAGGCCCTTGGGATTTATCTGCCTTCAATCCCATCAATTTCCCCAAGTCCATGTCCTTAGAGATACTGATTTCTTTCAGTTCCTCCCTTGCATTAGTCTCTATGTTTCCCAACATCCTTGTGAGGTTATTTGTATCCTCTCTTGTAAAAACAGTTACTAGTGGAGTACTGCAAGGATCTATTCTGGGACCCCTGCTCTTTGATTTTTATAAATGACCTGGGATGAAGAAGCAGAACGGTGGATCAATAAATTTGCAGATGATAGAAAAGGTTGGGAGGAATTATGGATGGAGCTGAAGGTTGTCAAGGTTACAAAAGGATATAAACAGGATGCAGAATTGGATGGAAAAATGGCAGATGGAGATCAATCTGGATAAATGTGAGGTGATGCATTTTGGAAGGACAAATCAGAAGGCTGAGTACAGGGTTAATTGTCGGTTATTTAAGAGTATGGATGAACAGAGGGACCTTGGTGTCCATATGTCTCTCAAGGTTGCCTCACAGATTGATAAGATAGTTAAGAAGACTTATGGGATGCTGGGCTTCATTAATAGGGAGATTGAGTTCAAGAGTAGAGGTCATGTTGCAACTGCACAAATCTCTGGTGAGACCACAATTAGAGTATTGGTCACCTCATTATAGGAAAGATGTGGAAGCTATGGAGAAGATGCAGAGGAGATTTACCAGGATGTTGCCTGGATTGGAAAATAAGTTTTATGAGGCAACGTTTGCAGAGCTGGAACTTTTATTTGGAGCTTAGAGGATGAGAGGAGACTTAATAGAGGTTTACAAGATTGAGTGGCATAGGTAGGGTGGACAGCCAGTGCCCATTACCCAGGGCAGCAATAGCAAACACCAGAGGACATTATTACAAAGTGATGGGAATAAAATTTAGGGAGACATCAGGGGTAAGTGTTTTATGCAGAGAGTTGTGGGTGCCTGAAATGCCTTGCCAGGAATGGTGGTGGAGGCTGAAACATTAGGGGCATTTGAGAGACTCCGAGACAGGCACATGAATGGAAGGAAAATGGAAGGTTACAGGGTAGGGAGGGTTAAGTACTTTTTTAAAGGAGTGTATGGGTTGGTACAACATCAAGGGCTGAAGGGCCTGTACTGTTCTGTAGTGCACTAGGATATGGGAAATAATTGGATAATGGCTAATTACAATAGAATTAGGCAAGAATGCTGGAGCATTAATTGGGGACAGATATTCTCATGCATAACAGAAAGTGGAGGTTGTTTGAGGACCACTATGGAGTTCTGGATAGATTTGTCCCACTGAGATAAGGAAAGGATGATCAGGTAATGGAGTCGTTGTTTACAAGAGAGGTTGAACAAATGGTCAAGATGAAGAAGAAAGCATACATAAAGTGTAATAAGTCAATGTGCGGTGTGCTGACATAATGTATTGAAATATACAAGTTTAACTCCATTTTAGGAAAACATGGATATGTACTCCCGAGTGAAGAGGAAAAGAAAACCATTGAGAAGAAACATGTATGGAATGCCTATTCATGTTGAAGAAACTAGTGAAGGAGATGAAGAAGAGGAGGAGGAGGAAGAAGAAGGAAGTGAAGGTATTCTTTACCTTGGGGTTTCTTTTATGTAAATTTTTTAATAGTTTCCATCGTTTGTTTTAACCAAAATGATGTGGGAAATTGCATTCTTTTTCACTCACTAACCCATTAAGAAACTGCTAATTTGGACATCCTAAGTGTCAAATGTAACTGGATTTGACCATGATTTAATAAAAAAAGTGAAATTGCTAAAAATGAAACTTTGTTACAGAGGTGGAGCTGAGGTTAGGAATCTGTATGGATCAAAACAGAATTTGGCAAATCTCTGGAATAAAGCATTGCGTCAGGTTCTGTTTGCTTGTGGCATAAAAGTCTGAAAATTTGTTTGTCCAATTTTACTCTTGCTAGATTATGACAATTTAATGAATTTGTTTTGCAAGCAGGCCATTTAGATATCTTGTACATAATACAGACAGACCCTGGGTTAAAAACGAGTTCCATTACCTAGGCGTTTTTAACTTGAATTTGTATTTGAGTTGGAACAAGTACATATGGTCCGTATTTAGCGTCAGTTAATCAAATGTTTATTTTAATATATAGCATATATAGTAACAGTATATTTTACTTCTCTGTACATGTAAAAGACTTCTCCAGTGACTGGCATTTAACCTCTTTCTGATCGCTTTATTATTCCACTTTATTTTCATTCACGATTGTTTTCCTTTTCCTTGATGTATCACCAGCACTTGCATCAGATTTACGCTTTGGAGGCATGGTTGCTCTGTTATTATGTGTGTAGAATACAGTAGATTCAGGTCTTTTCCCCTGGTAGATTTGGTACAGTACAAATACAGAACAGGTGTATTAGGATTTTTGCCATGTGAAACTTGGAGGTGGAATATGCTGCAAAGAAGCATCTGTTCATTTCTAGCTGCCTTTAACATAAGGAGTTAGAGAGTCACCAAACTTTTGGTTCACGAGTCACTTGTAAACCAGTCAAAATAAGAGTATACAGTACTGTACAGGTGCGATGTTTGAATCTGTACTTTTCAATATTAAATCTGTTCCCACGCTTACCATATGCAGTATGCTACTCTCTCATGATGCTGGGTGAAGGCAGCATCGTGTGAGAGTATCATACAGCATACTCTCTCATGATGCTGATTCAACCACGCTCGAATCAGAAGTTGATGGCATTCTACTTCTCGCCGTCTTATCGGCTCATAACTATGAGCTTGTAGCGGTAACTACTAAGGGAAGTGAAATAAAGAGACTACACACTGTAAGATACTTGCACTTCCAAAGTTTATTTTTGAAAAACTGGTGCTGTGCCTTATAAGACGGCCCACGCGCAGGCAGTGATGTCACCACACAGCATGTGCGTGGCCCGTTTGATCACGGGAGAAGATGCGCCTGGCAGTGCCATCTTTTTTTAAATTTTTTTTATTTTTCACACTATGAACCATACTGACCAAAATACACACAAACATTTCCCTCTTGAATATACACAGTGTCATTTTCCCCCCTCCCTTCCCTCCCTCCTTCACCCCCCCTTCCCCACCCACTCAATGTTTAACATATATGATACATTAAACCCATTAAACAATGTCATCACACAATGAAAATAAACAAGAAATTTGTGTCATCTACTTTTACATACTGGGTCAGTTCATTTTGTCTTCTTCTCCTTCTGTCATTTTAGGTGGTGGAGGTCCGCGGTAGGACTTCTCTGTTGTGTTCCATGTACGGTTCCCAAATTTGTTCGAATCCTGTGATGTTATTTCTTAAATTATATGTTATTTTTTCCAATTGAATACATTTATTCATTTCTATGTACCATTGCTGTATTCTCTGGTTATCTTCTAATTTCCAGGTTAACATAATACATTTTTTTGCTGCAGCTATCATAATAAATCTTTTTTGTGCTCCATCCAAATCGAGTCCAAGTTCTTTACTTCTTATATTACTTAGAAGAAAGATCTCTGGATTTTTTGGTATGTTGCTTTTTGTGATTTTATTTAATACCTGATTTAGATCTTCCCAAAACTTTTCCACTTTCTCACATGCCCAAATTGTATGTACTGTTGTTCCCCTTTCCTTCTTGCAGCGAAAACATCTGTCTGATACTGTTGGGTCCCATTTATTTAACTTTTGGGGCGTGGTGTATAGCCTGTGTAACCAATTATATTGTATCATGCGTAACCTCGTGTTTATTGTATTTCTCATAGTTCCGGAGCATAGCTTTTCCCATGTTTCATTCTTTATCTTACAGTGCCATCTTGACGTGGCTGCTCAGCTGCCACGGCTACAGTAGTGCGGAGCAGGTTCGCCTGGATCTCGATGAGCGCCACTACACAACCCCCCCCCCCCCCCCCGAACTGGCTCTAGCATACCCCTGAGCGGAGTGGGGCTGGACCTTTGGGGGGGTCATCCCCGGGACTTGGGTTGCGCTGGCACGACCGGCTGGCTCAGGTTGAGATGTGCGGGCTTCAGCCGGTTGGCTGAGAACAGTTCCTCTCTACCCCCAATGTCCAGCGGGAAGGTTTTGCCCGTGTTGCGTAGAACTTTGTATGGGCCCTCATAGGGTCATTGGAGGGAGGCGGAATGAGGACCGTGGCTGACAAAAACAAAGTCTGCAGTTAATAAGTCCTGAGGAATCGATGCGCGCCGGCGCCCATGGTGTGAGTGTGGAGGGGGGTGCGAAGTAGGCTAACCTGTCCCGTAGTTTCTGCTACGATGCTCTCTCCTCGGCACCTGGGTCTTGGGATGGTGGGAAGAATTCACCTAATAGGATTAATGGGGTATTGTACACTAATTCCGCGGAGGAGACCAGGAGGTCCACATTGAGTGCAGTTTGGATGCCCAGGATTACCCAGGGGAGCTCATCCATCTAGCTGGGGCTGGTTAAACGGGCCATGAGAATTGACTTCAGGTGGCGGTGGAAGTGTTCAATGAGGCCATTGGATTGTGGGTGGGAGGTGGCAGGGTGATGTAGTTTAATGCTAGTTGTGTCCACAGTGCCAATGTAAACTCTGCCCCTCTGTCGGTGGAAGTGTCTTTTAACGGGATGGCTTCTGGTACCGGGTGAAACCTTCTGGCTTTGGCATGGAGTGGGGTCTTGGGTCGGGATGTGGTGCTGTAGCCCGTGCTGTAGCATAGTGGAGGTAAATTGTGGCCTGAGGATGGATGGGAATTCATCCAGGATGTGACTGTACTCGTCTTTTGGGGCGCACACCGTGGCCATGCTTGTGTTGCGAGTGCTGGTTGCTTTAAGTTGGATGGTTTGGAATGTCTGGGCTATCATGTCCACCAGCAGGCTGTGCGCTCATAGAAATTCTGCGCCGAGGAGCGATGTGTCCACAGCAGCTAGTGTGAAACTCCACTGGAAATTTTCTCTGCTGAGTTGAATTTGGACATTGCGCATGCCAAAGGTCTTGATGCCGGTGTTGTTTGCTGCCCAGAGGGTGGGACCTCGTGGTCCCGTTTGTGTCTCCAGGGCAGTTGGCACCCATGTCAACCAGGAACTGCCAACCATTAGCCTTGTCAGTGCTGTGCAATAGGCTATTGGTGTGGCTATCTGCTGTAGCCTCTGCTGGTTTGCTGGGGCGTGGTTGTGCTTGGTTCGGGTTGGGTCCGATCTGCTGACCTGGATAGGGACGAGTCAACTGGTTCATGGCGGACGTGTTTTTGTGTTTCGTGTGCCACAGAATGTCTGCTCTGGCCATGACTTTACATAGGTCTGAGAAATATTTGTCCACCAACAGCAGTTGCATGTTGTCTGGCATCTATTCCAGGAAGGCCTGCTCAAACATGGGACATGGCTTGTGGCCCTCTGGTAGTATGAGCATTTCATCCATAAGGGTGGATGGTGCTCTGTCTTCAAAGCCATCGAGGTGCACGATCCTGGCAGAGCGCCGTCATCTGGACAGGCCGGAAGTACTCAGGAAGAGTTTCTTGAAGACTGGGTATTTACCTTCCTCCGGACAATTGTGTATCAGATCGTCCACCCTGACTGCGGTCTCTTGGTCTAGGGAGCTGATGACGTGGTAAAACACTGTCAAGTTGGGTGTAATCTGTCTGAGGTGAAATTGCGCTTCCGCTTGCCGGAACCAAGTGCGAGGGCAAGGCATCGAGAAAATTGGTAATTTCATAGCCACTGTGTTGACTGCTGCAGCATCCATGGTATAAAGTCCAGAATTGTCTGGGTTTGTCAGGGTCACCAATTGTAGCGGTAGCGACTAAGGGAAGTGAAATAAGGAGACTACACACTGTAAGTCACTTGCGCTTCCAACGGTTTATTTTTGAAAAGACCGCGTTGCACCTGATAAGGTGACCCACCCATGCGTAGGCGGTGTTGTCACGATGCAGCTGAGTGCGTGGCCCGTTTGAGCACGGGAGATGTACCCAGCGGTGCCATCTTGACGCGGCTGATCTGCTGCTGTGGCTGTTACAGGGTGGAGCTGGTTCACCTGTGTCTCGATGTGCACCGCCAGAAGCTGTTCGTAAATCGTACGTTTTTAAACGTCCGCCTATAGTAACAGTACAAAAATGCAGAGTTACACAGAGGTATTAGTTGGGATGGTGCAAATGCATCATAATTTTACTATTTTGAGGTATGATCAGGAGTCTGTTAATGGTGGAAGTGAAACTGCTTGAATTTGGTGATATGTGCTCTCATCCTTATGAATCTTCTTCATAACAGGAGGGACAGAGGTGAGTGTGGCTGGGGAGGCTTGAGTCTTATAATATGCTGTCTGCTTTTCCAAAGCAAGGGGAGTTATATAGATGGAATTGATGGGAGTATGTATGATGGCCTGAGCCAGATTCATGACTCTGTAGTTTCTGTTGGACCTGGGTGATGCATTTCCTGTACCTCGCAGTGATGCTCCCTGATTGGATGCTTTCAATGATATACCAGTAGAAGTTGTTAAGAAATTCAAGTGATGTGGCAAATTTCCTCAGCCTTCTGAGGAAGTAGGGATGCTGGTACCCTTTCTTGACCCATTGCTTTGACGTGGGTGGACCAGATCAAAACACTGGAAAGCTATTTACCATCTCCACTGCAGCATCATGAATTTCGCCCCTCTTTCAGATCTCTATAACCAGTTCCTTGGTCTTGCTGACATTGAGGGAGAAGTTGTCATGACATGAAGCGATGTTCCTCTATATCTTTTCTGGAAGGGTCAAGAGAAATCAAAATGTTTAATTTTTTTTTATATAAATGTGTTCTTGGCAAGTGATTTGCCACTTATGAAGTGGAGGTACCATCTTAACCCTTGGGCTTTGAGGTAGTTTGGTTGCTTGTACCTTTGTTCTAATTTTGCAGCTGATAGTTTTGTAATGTATATTTCCAGCCCATCACCTACTTTTTAATTGGATTATGTTAAACATAGAGGAGAGCAGCCTGTTAACAATATCATATTCCAGATTTTATTGGGCTTGCTCAAGTAATTTAATTTGAAATCCCATGTTCTTGACCTTCAAGACTAGCCCTTGTATCTTTGCTGTGGAGAGATTCAAGTTGACTCAGAAAAGTGCATGTTGGAAATGTTCAGTCATTGCTTACAAGAAATCACTTGGAATTTTTCTTTCCAGTGGCAGTGAAATGCCTGGTAGAATAGTGTGAAGATCTTTTAGAAAAAAAATGATGGCACTGTTGTAATGACAGCGTGGCCTCTGGTGTGGATCTGGGAGAGCAGAGAGTGGAGACACAGTGCTGTTCTGAAGAGTTCAACCAGCCAGGCCTAATGTTGGTGCTTCCATACAGATGTTAAATGGCCTGTTTGCAGTGGTTCCCAACCTTTTACTTTCCACTCTCATACCACTTTAAGCAATCCCTTATTAATCACAACACTTAAGGCATAGGGAATACTTAAAGTGGTATGTGAGTGGAAAGTAAAAGGTTGGGAACTACTGTGTTAGAGGAACCAGTGGTGTTTTCAAACTAAAATCCTGCAACCACAGGCCTATGTATAAGATGATGGTACCCGTGCTCAGCAATGGAAACTAGGGGCTGCAGACAGGGGAGAAATGGACTGGCAGAGGGCACCAGAAATGGGGAGAGCACTACCCATTTTGAAGGAGAAGCAGAGGAGATGACTCTACTGGTCGATAATCACAATGGTGGATGGTGGCTGAGGGACTCCAACAGGTGAGTTGTGGTCAGGGGACCCATATTGATTGTGGCTGCTGGATATTGGCTTATGGGTGCCAGATATCGGAGGTGGGATTCAAGAGGGTGCTGAGGGCACTGAAGGCTTCCTTGTCGTGTCAGAGGTTTTGATCTGGAATTCGGGTTGCCAGTTGATCGAACAGGAATCTGTGCCAGCTGCAGAGGCTGCGAGAGGAAAATCCACAGACGCTCAGTGACTCTGAAGGGACTATCTTTTGCTTCTCTTTCTCTCATACTCTAAGGGGTGCTGGGTGACACTAATGGCGACTTTGCCTTACGAGGGGCAGAGTTAATTTTGTGTAATATTACATGTTCTGTACAATTACATGACAATAAAGGAATCTTCTAGAGAATGATCATCAAACATAAATGTGTATTTGAATAAAAATAATAAATGCTGTAAAATCTCAGCCGATCAAGCAGAATTTGTGGAAGAAAAAGCAGAGTTAATATTTTGGATTGAGCTGTGTGAAAGTTTTCTGTTTTGATTTTAGATTTATAGCATCTCTAATTTTTATGATTTTGATTCATCAATAACTCACTAGACTGTCTTTGTGTCACTCTTGACAATAAGATTTGATAGTGAACTATTTAGGGTTCATTTCCAAGACAAACAATAATGGCCACAGGATTTTTAATAATGTTGTGACAGAAACATTATAACTGAAACATGACAACTAGTGCCTAAGTGTCCTTGCATAAATAAACAAAGCTTGGCATTATATTAAATATAGAATACTGCACCTGATGAACACTGGCAATAAAATGCACTGGTCTTCAGCTTTTATATGCTCTTCAATTTAAGTACTATATGAATTTACTTCCTTTGCTCATCACCCTTTGGCTCTCATTTCCTATTTTAATCTTGAAATATCCAGGACATTTCTGTAATTTTCTGAGCTGAAATATTTTCATTTAAGTTTAATTGCATCCCAAAGATTGGAAATAACATCAATAAGTATGAATGTACAGTAGAATTAGGAACAGGAGTGGACCTTTTGACCTCTCAAGGTTGCTCTGCTTTTAAATAAGATCATGAGTAATCTAATTATAACCTCTGCTCTACATTCTTGTTTATCTGCAGTAATCTTTCACCCTTTTTCTTTTCACATAAATATCCACTTCTGCCTTAAGAATTTTCAAGGACTTTGGCTTCACTGTCCTTTAAGGAGGAGAGTTCCCAATATTTATGAGAGGAAAAAATCTGTCTTAAGTTGGTAATGTTACTTTTAAAGTTTCTCTAGATTTTACCACAGAAGGAGGCATTCTGTGAAGATATCTCAGGATCTTCTGTTTTGACCAGATTTTCCCTTGCCCTCCTACACTCCTGTCCTGCCCAATTTGCATCCTAAGAAAGTATTAGGACAGTCTAGTAAATTTACTTTGAATTGCTTCTTAGGCATTAACATCCTTCTATAAATAAAGAGATCCATAATATACCAAGTACTTCAAGTTCTCACATTCTGTTGGATTTCCAAATTACTTGTGTGCCTTAATATAAACCATCTGATATTTATGCACAGGGTCATCCAGAACCCTCTGCATCTCAAAGCTCTCTTCTCTCACCCTTTTGTTAATATGGCTTTGTTTTTTTCTTGCCAAAGTTGACAATTTCACATTTTCCGACACCATATTCCATTTGTCAGATCTTTACCCCTTATCCCATTCCTTTCTATTTCCATTCCATTTATGCCTAACACATCCATTTGTGGTAACAATAAGGAAAGAATGAAATACAGCGTGAACTATAATTAGGAGTTTTATTTGTATTTATTGATGACACAAAACTGCTCCAAACAAATAAAATTTAATAATATAAAATGTACTTGAAAAGGCAAACAAATTCCTTGCAGATTTTTACTTATCTGTACCATGAGATAATGAATGTGAGTTAACTTTGAACAAATAACTGATATTCAATGATAAAAACGGGTGTTATATCTTAAACTTGCCTTATACACTCATGTAATTGTCAATATCGTGTAATAGTAGATCCCTTTTTTTGGCCCCAAAATCGGGTGTTTTTGTATGACTCTTGTAAAAGTTGATCCCCCTCCTATTTTTAGCCCCAACCGTCTGTCCTTCCGAGCTCCCAATTCCCTGGCTGGCTGCCCGCCCAGCGGAGCTCCAGGCGCCTTGACTGCCTGCCCTCAAGAGCTCCTGACACCCCAATAGTGGACCCTTACCCTAGCCATCTGTGCCCACTGGAGTTTCCAACAGTGGACCCTCGCCCAGCCGCATGCCTATCCAACACCCCGGCGCTCTCCCTTCCGAACTCCCAATGCCCTGACTGTCTACCCATCCGAACTGCCGATTGCTTATTTTCACCCCTGCCGCCTGTCCATCTGAACTCCCGACACCCCGGCTACTTGCCCATTTGAGTTCCTGATTGCAGATCATCCCCCCAGCTGCCTATCGATTCAAGCTCCCGATGTCCTGACCATGGACTTTCCACCAGGACCCAGCCTCCAAGCTCCTTGATGCCTTGAACGACACAGGTACTTGCAAGGTCAAACCATGTAAAAGTCTATTCCCCTTTTTTTGTCCCAAGAAAGTGGTCCAAGAAATGTGACTATTATATGCGTAAATATAATAATTGTTTTAAAAACTTCATGCACTTTGATCTTTATTCTTTCATTAGAATCTCAGGAAGAGGAGGAAGATGGAGATGAAGTAGAAGAAGCTGAAGAAAATGACAGACCATACAACCTGAGACAACGGAAGGCTGTACAAAGATACCAAGCTCCTCCAATAGGTAAAAGGAAAAAGCAGATTATGGAGTACTATTAAAGGTCTCCAATGCATTTTCATTTGATAGACTCCAACTTCAGTGATGCGAATGAAGCCAGATTTAATCAAAATTTAAAAATTTCAGAAAGTTTTTTGAAATTGATCATAGTTAAGAATTATGCGGTAACTTCTATTTGGGGGGGGGGGGTGCGTGGGAGAGTTGACATGCTTAGCATAGGAGTTATTGCAACAAAGTTTCGGCACCAGTGACTGGTTTGAAACTGGCGCCATCTGTAAGGAGTTTGTACATTCTCCCACTATCTGTGTGGGTTTCCTCTGGGTGCTCCAGTTTCTTTCCACCCTTGAAAAGGTATAGGGGCTGTAGGCTAATTGGATGTATTTGTGCAGCATGGGCCGAAAGGACTTTTTACTGTGCTATATATCTAAATTATCAATTAAAATTAAGTTCAGAATGTTTTTTTTAATATTTGCATAACCTTTGTGAATATCAACCAACTGAAAAAAAAATTAAAGCTTAAAGCAGATGCGTGGACAAATTTATTTTGAGAAAAACTCCTATTAATTTTGAAGTGGAAAAAAGAATGTTTGCAGATGCTATAATTGTAGTTAATACACAAAAATATGGAGAAATTCAGTAGGTCCAGTAGTCTCCATTGGAGGCAAAGATACAGAAACAATGTTTTGAACTTGAAATCTTCAAGGTATGTGCAAAAAGTAGGTGAATAAAAGGCAAGGGAAGGAGAGAAAAAGGAGCAGGGGAGGGGTACAGGGCAACATCCAACTGGGAGAATGGGCCAAAAAATGGCAGATGGAGTTTAATGCAGACAAGTGTGAGGTGATGCATTTTGGAAGGGCAAACAAAGGTAGGTCATACACAGTAAATGGAAGGGCACTAAGAAGTGTGGAGGAGCAGATACATTGTTATCTGAAGGCGATGTCACAGGTGGACAGGGTTGTAAAGAAAGCCTTTGGCATCTTAGCCTTTTTAAATCAAAGTATTGAGTGTAGGAGTTGGGATGTTATGGTAAAGTTGTAAAAGACATTGATGAGGCCGAATTTGGAATATTATGTGCAGTTCTAGGTGCCTAACTATGGGAAGGATATCAATAAGATTGAAAAAGTGCAGAGAAGATTTACTAGGACATTGCTGGTATTTCAGGAGTTGAGTTACAGGGAAAGATTAAATAAGTTAGGACTTTATCCCTTGGAATTAAGGAGAATGAGGGTACATTTGATAGAGGTTTACAAGATTATGAGAGGTATAGATGGAGTGGATGCGAGTAGGCTTTTTCGATGGGTTGGGGGAAATAAATGAGAAAGATCATAGTTTTAAGCTGAAAGAGGAAAGGGTTAGGGGGAAATGTTAGAGGAAAGTTCTTCACTTAGACAGAGGTGGGAGTGTGGAATGAGCTGCCATCTGATGTGAATGCCAGCTCGATCTTGGGTTTTAAGAATAAATTGGATAGATGCATGGGTGGGAGTGGTCTAGAGGGTTATGGAATGGGAGCAGGTCAATGGGACTAGCAAAATAATGATTGGTACAGACTAAGAGGGCCAAATGACCTGTTTTCTGTGATGTAGCATTTGATGGTTCTATGGCCAGAGGATGGCAGGAGAGAAAACCTGAGAATTGATTGGGGGAGGGGGGGGGGTAGCTCTGAATGTAGAACTAGAGGAGACAGAGAGATAGGGAAAGAGAGAGAGAGAGAGAGAGACAGGAGGTGGGGAACTGGAGGAAAGGATACATAGGGAGAGGGAAAGAGTGAGATGGGAGGGTGTTGTGAGGGAGCTAACAGAAACTGGAGAAGTTTATGTTAAGGCCATCTGCTTGGTGGGTGCCCAGACAGAGTATGAGGTATTGTTCCTCCAATTTACAGGTGAGCTCAGTTTGGCGTTTATGAGACCACAGCATAGCAATGGGATGGGAAATTGAAATGGGTTGCCACTGGGAGATCCCATGATTACACCGGAGAGAATAAGGTGCTTAATAAAGCAATCTCACAGTCCACATCCAATCTCTCAGATGTAGAAGTGGCCACAATGGGAGCACCAGATGCAGTAGATGACCCCTGCAAGTTCATAAGAGCTGTTTGGGCCTATAAACAAGAAACTGCCCCAACGAACTATCTGTTACCACAACTTCCATTTTGTCCCTCCCTACATGTATCTGTATTGCCTCAAATGCCCTCAATCACCAACATCTTCCAGTTCCTTGAACTTGGTCACCTCATCTTCATCGTGAACATTGTGATTATGATGTCCTCGTATTGAGGATGGTGGAAATCTCTATACACCTCCATCCCCCATATCAAAAGTCTGAAAGCCCGTTGTTTCTTTCTCAACAACAGACCCAACCAGTCCCCCTCCACTACTGCCCTCTTCTGCCTGGCAGAACTTGTTCTTGCACTCATTAGTTTCTGCTTTAACTCATCCCACTTTCTCCAAGTCAAAGGAGTAGCCATGGGTTTCCACGTGGGGCTCAGGTATGCCTGCCTTTCTGCTGCCTCGTGCACCTATTATGACCTCATCAACTTTATCCAGTTTGCTGAGAACTTCCACCCCAAACTCAAATTCACTTGGTCCATCTCTAATAACACTTCTCTTTTTTGATCTCTCAGTCTCCATCTTGGGAGACGAACTCTGTACAGACAGACCCACCAACTTCCGCAGTTACTTCGATTAAATCTCTTCACATCCTGTCCCCTGTAAGAATTATTTTCCTTTCTCACAATTCCTTCATCTCTATTGCATCTGCTCTCAGGACCAGGTTTTCCATGCATTATCATCTGAGATGTCTTCCTTCAATAAATGTGGCTTCCCCTGTAATGCCATCAAATTGGTATTCACCTGCATATCCTTCATTTCCTGCACTTCTGCTCTCCGCTTCCAGATGCAACAAGGGCAGGATTCCCCTTGTCCTTTCCTAACATACCACCATTCTCTACATGCAACATAACATCCTCCGCAATTTCCGCCACATACAATGTGATTCCCCCCACCAGATACATCTCCTCCCCTTTCTGTTCCCTCCGTGATTCCCTTGTCCTCTCATCCCTTCCCACGAATTACCCCCTTAGTACCTCCCAGTTACTGCAGATAATGCTCTTCTTGTGTCCGTACCTCTTTAACTACCATTTGAGGCCCCAAACAATCCTTCCAAGTGAAACAACACTTCACATGTAAATCTGCTTGGGTCAGTTATTGTATCCAATGCTCCCGATGTGGCCTCCTCTACATTGGAGAGACTGGGCATACTGGGTAATACTTGAGTTTTATGGACCAATTTTTCATGTCAAATTTGAGGTGTTGACTTTTACACAGGTCATTCTTTTGACCGCTGTATGTACCTGTGTTGTTCAAGGTGTCGGGAGCTAGGATGGCTGGGACTGGGTGGCAAATCCGTAGTCAGGCTGCCAGTTCCTTGGATGATTGGGTGGTTGGGGCCTAGGAGAAAGTCTGTGGCCAGGACGTTGGAAACTGGTGGGCGGTCGGGGTGAGGGTCCATGGTTGGGGTGTCAGGTGTTCTGTTGGGTAGGTGGCCAGGGCGAAGATCCACGATCGGGGTACTGGGAGCTCAGATGGGCGAGCAGCCCAGGTGAGGATCCACTGTCAAGAGTTTCAGGAGCTCCAGTGGGCGGGCTACTGGAGGTGAGGATCTACTGGAGGTGAGGATCTACTGTCAGAACATCGGGAGCTCAGATGTGTGGGTAGCCGGTGCCTAGGAGCGAGTCTATGGCTGGATTGTTGGGAGCTCTGATGAGCAGGCGGCTGGGGCAAGGGCCTGTAGTTGGGGCATTGGGAGTTCTGGTGGGTGGGAGATCGGGGTGTCGGGAATTCAGATGGGTGATCACTTGGGGCCAAAAATAAGAGGGTCAACTTTTACACGGGACATTGAAAACTTGCAGTTTTTGGGCCATAAAAGGGGGAGAGGGGGTGTCAACTATTACACGGGATTCATTATTACGAGTATAAATGGTAGACTATGAGATCACTTTGTTGAGCACCTTCGGTTTGTCTGCTGTAATTGCAGGGATCTTCCTGTGGCAACCTATTTCAATTCCATGCCCAATTCCTATGCCAACATGTCTATCCATAGTCTCATGCACTGCCAAACATGTACCAACCATAAATTGGTTGAACAACACCTCATCTTCCATCTAGGCTCCCCCCAACCAGTTGGCAAAACATTGACTTCTTCGGGAGATCAGCTTTTTTACAAGCCCACCAATTACCTCGACTATACTTCCTCACACCCAGATCCCTTCAAAACTCTATTCCCTTCTCACAATTTCTCTGTCTCTGCCACATCTATTCCCAAAATGAGATCTTTCAGTCCAGACCATTTGAAATGTCCGCCTTCCACAAATGTGGCTTCACCTCCACCACCATCAACTCAGCCCTTACCCGCATCTCATCCATTTCCCGCTCATCTGTTCTGGCCCCTAGACGCAACAAACACCAGATTCCTCTTGTCCTTATCTACCATCCCACCAGCCTCTGCATCCAACACATAATTTTCTGGAATTTCCTGCACTTACAACAGGATCCCAATACCAGACACATCTTCCCCTCTCTGCCTTCCCTTTTTAATCTTTTTATTGGTTTTTATAAGAAATATAATTCAATGAAGAAAAGGGAACAAAACTGAAAATACAATATCGCATGTGTGTATGTATGTGTGTATAGATATAAATACAGAAGCATATTATGTATGCATTGGAAAGCTGGACAACATATCGATGACATCTGCCACTTAAAAAGTTCCATCATCACTGTCTTCAAAACATCTTAAATATCAGCTAGGAAGATAGAAGAACTAACGGCAGTGTGCTAAATGAAGCAAAAACAACAGGCATTGAAGTCTATGTCATTAAGAACAAACTAAGGTGGAGTGGTCAGTTGCTTGGATGGAAGATGGACGTCTGCTGAAACAAACCTAGCGCCTACTTAAAGAAGGCAATTGTAAAAGAGGTGGACAATAGAAGAGATTCAAAGATGTCTTAAAATCCAACATGAAGAAATGTAACATCGACATCAATAATGAGGAAACCAATGCAAAGGGCAGGGAAATGGCAAATGATCATCTGAGAAAGAAAAGAAACTTTCGAAGCCAACAGATGTGCAGAACTAGAAGAAAAGAAAAGTAAGTGGAAAGAGAGACAGCAACAACCAAAGCCTGATCTGTCATCTGGAACAACCTGTCCTGAATGTGGAAGAACTTTCAAAGCCAAGATTGGACTTGTAAGCCACCTGAGATCCCATAAATAGATCAAAGGAACAAGTCCATTATCCTCGACCTTGAGGATCAGCCACAACAATGTATTGAGATAAAACTGCAAACAGTATAAACTTGATCCCTCTCCACTGCAATGGCTGGAAAAAAATCAGAAGTATTAAATAAAAAACCCCACCTAACCTACTCTTAATTTTTTTTAAAAAAGAAAAGCTAACATGAAACAGCTCATCCAGAGGGTTACATATATTTTGTAGTTTTTTCTAATTTTTTTTCTAAACCTAGACAAGACATAATATGAGAAAACCATTGAAACAATAGACACACATGCCGAGAGCACTTCAGTTTATACAAATCTTTATTACAAATTCTAAAGCTGATATCAAACTACAATATGCAAGCCCTTCCCAATTATACTTATCAACGCCTGGACTGGTCCCAACTGCTGGTCCCCCGACCGGGATGTTGGCTGGACTCTAGAAGTTCTTCTTGCTGAGAGATGTTGCCACCTCTCAGAGAGTCTGAAACTTCAGCAGCAGGACCATGGCTTACATTACCCAAAAACTGCTTATCCTAGCACCTATTCCCAGCACAAAAAGAAAGATAAGCAAGCAAGCTAGCATGCCTTGGCTTCTATCGAATAACACAACTTTCAGCTTATCACTTTGAATACAATGGTTTATTTTGCGTCAAGGTTAGGTCTCTGCCTGAAAGACTGTGACCAAAACAAGCAGGAAGATTAAATGTTCTTGGTACACAGATGTCTTTTTGTCAGATAACTGCATCTCTGGGCCGCATGGTGGAATTTAGCTTATGTCTGCTGAGTCTCAAGCAGGTTACTGATTCTCAGCCTTGCAGGAACAAAAAACATGGTTTAAATCCTCCAATACAGAGGTCTAGTGTCTTTCCATTTGAATAGAATGGCTCTTCTAGCCAACAATGTAGAGAAGACCACAACCAGTTGAACAGGTACCGAAAAACTCCCTATGACTGGGTCAAAAAGAGCAGTTATTGGATTGGGTCGTAGCTCCACCTGGAGTATAGAAAAGATATTAAAAATATCTTTCTAATAGTTTTCTAAGGATGAACAAAACTAAAACACGTGTCAATGTAGCAATTTCAGATTTGCATCTGTCACAAATAGGGTTAATATTAGAAAAAAATACTCGGGCCACTTTATCTTTGGACATGTGAACACAATGCACCACTTTGAATTGGATTAATAAATGTCAGGAAGATATGTAAGATGTATTTACCAGTTTAAAAATCTTGTCTCATAGATTCTCAGATAAGGGACTTGTGAATTAAAAAAATCCAAAAAGTTAGATAGTGAATATTAGCAGCCCATTAATTTTTTCAATCTTTGTAAATGAAATTTACTAATTCTAGGGTTTTTTTTCTTCCAAATAACGGAAGAAACTTGAGTGAATATTATTAAAAACATATTTTGGGATGAAAACTGGATTTGCTTGAAATAAATATAAAAGCTTAGGAAATATTATCAATCTAACTGCATAAATACGACCTATTAAAGATAATGATAAAGGAGACCATCTAGAAAAAGACAATTTCATGTACTCGAACAGAGGAGAAAAATTGAGTTTATATAAATCTTTAAATCTTTTTGAAAGTTTAACCCCTGAGTATGTGAAATTATCTCTAACAATCTTTAATGGCACTTGAGTGTAGATAGGGACCTGCATATTAATTGGGCCCTCTCTGCCTTCCGTAGGGACTGCCCCCTCACTCCCCCGCAGCACCTTCTCCTGTGGCTGCAGGAGGTGCCAGACTTGTGCCCACACCTCCTCTCTCCCTAAACAGGCCTTTCAAATGAAGTAACACTTCACTTGCATATCAGCAGGAGTGATTTACTGCATCCAGTGCTCCCTGTGTGGGCTTATCTTTGTCAGAGAGATTGGAAGCAGACTGAGAGATTGATTAGCTAGGCACCTTCGTTCTGTCTGCATCAGTGACAGGGACCCACCCAGTAGCCAACCATTTCAGTTCAATGTCCCACACCCATACTCAGATGTCTGTCCATGGCCTCATGTACTATCCCACCAAGACCACTCATAAACAGGAGGAACAGCACCTGATTTTCCATCTGGGCACTGTCTAGCTGGATGACATTAGCATCAACCTCCGGTTTCTGATAACCTACTCTCCATTATCCTTCCCTTCCCCCTGTCTTCTTTCCCTCAGCTCTCCACCTCCTTCCCTCTCTATTCACCTAGCCATACCTCCTCCCCCTGCTTGCTGCGCTGCCTTCCCTCCCTTCTCCACCTATTACCTCCTGCCTTAGGGACCATGCTCCTCCCCCCTTGCATTTTGTTCAGATGCCTACCAACATTTTTCCATACCCTGATGAAGGGCTCAAGCCCAAGACATCAGTTATGTATCTTTATCTTTCCTCTATAAAGTGCATTGTTTGGTCTGCTGAGTTTCTCCAGCATATTGTGTTTTTACTTCAACCATGGTGACTGTAGACTTTTGTGTTTTACTATTGATTTCTTTAGTTTCTGTGACCCCCTCTTCCCATCTCCCTTTTTCCCTATCCTTTACTCCAGCTCCCCTCCCATGTCTGTCTGTCTCTCTCTCTCTCTCTCTCTCTCCCTTCTCATGTCCCTCAGTTTCCTTTCCTTCAGCTCTGCATTCACAGAGCTACTCTACATCCCCAGTCAATCCTCAAGTTTTCTTTCCTGCCCTCCTTTCTAGGTCCATTTATGGACTTCTTGGCTGCTGGTCTGTGCCTCTCCTACTGGTCCTCTTGCCTCCTTCCTCCACTTCTTATTCAGGTGCCTGTCTGCTTTTTGCTTTTGCATTTACAAAGGAGTCAGACCCACTGGTTATCTTCTTTGGCTTGGCTTCGCAGACGAAGATTTATGGAGGGGGTAAAAGTCCACGTCAGCTGCAGGCTCGTTTGTGGCTGACAAGTCCGATGCGGGACAGGCAGACACGGTTGCAGCGGCTGCAGGGGAAAATTGGTTGGTTGGGGTTGGGTGTTGGGTTTTTCCTCCTTTGCCTTTTGTCAGTGAGGTGGGCTCTGCGGTCTTCTTCAAAGGAGGTTGCTGCCCGCCAAACTGTGAGGCGCCAAGATGCACGGTTTGAGGCGATATCAGCCCACTGGCGGTGGTCAATGTGGCAGGCACCAAGAGATTTCTTTAGGCAGTCCTTTTACCTTTTCTTTGGTGTACCTCTGTCACGGTGGCCAGTGGAGAGCTCGCCATATAACACGATCTTGGGAAGGCGATGGTCCTCCATTCTGGAGTCGTGACCCATCCAGTGCAGCTGGATCTTCAGCAGCGTGGACTCGATGCTGTCGACCTCTGCCATCTCGAGTACTTCGACGTTAGGGATGAAAGCGCTCCAATGGATGTTGAGGATGGAGCGGAGACAACGCTGGTGGAAGCGTTCTAGGAGCCGTAGGTGATGCCGGTAGAGGACCCATGATTCGGAGCCGAACAGGAGTGTGGGTATGACAACGGCTCTGTATACGCTTATCTTTGTGAGGTTTTTCAGTTGGTTGTTTTTCCAGACTCTTTTGTGTAGTCTTCCAAAGGCGCTATTTGCCTTGGCGAGTCTGTTGTCTATCTCATTGTCGATCCTTGCATCTGATGAAATGGTGCAGCCGAGATAGGTAAACTGTTAGACCGTTTTGAGTTTTGTGTGCCCGATGGAGATGTGGGGGGGCTGGTAGTCATGGTGGGGAGCTGGCTGATGGAGGACCTCAGTTTTCTTCAGGCTGACTTCCAGGCCAAACATTTTGGCAGTTTCCGCAAAGCAGGACGTCAAGCGCTGAAGAGCTGGCTCTGAATGGGCAACTAAAGCGGCATCGTCTGCAAAGAGTTGTTCACGGACAAGTTTCTCTTGTGTCTTGGTGTGAGCTTGCAGGCGCCTCAGATTGAAGAGACTGCCATCCGTGCGGTACCGGATGTAAACAGCGTCTTCATTGTTGGGGTCTTTCATGGCTTGGTTCAGCATCATGCTGAAGAAGATTGAAAAGAGGGTTGGTGCGAGAACACAGCCTTGCTTCACGCCATTGTTAATGGAGAAGGGTTCAGAGAGCTCATTGCTGTATCTGACCCGACCTTGTTGGTTTTCGTGCAGTTGGATAATCATGTTGAGGAACTTTGGGGGACATCCGATGCGCTCTAGTATTTGCCAAAGCCCTTTCCTGCTCACGGTGTCGAAGGCTTTGGTGAGGTCAACAAAGGTGATGTAGAGTCCTTTGTTTTGTTCTCTGCACTTTTCTTGGAGCTGTCTGAGGGCAAAGACCATGTCAGTAGTTCCTCTGTTTGCGCGAAAGCCGCACTGTGATTCTGGGAGAATATTCTCGGCGACACTAGGTATTATTCTATTTAGTAGAATCCTAGCGAAGATTTTGCCTGCAATGGAGAGCAACGTGATTCCCCTGTAGTTTGAGCAGTCTGATTTCTCGCCTTTGTTTGACCCCACTGGTTATATGTTAGTTATATATCTGCTTCCTATGGATGCTGCAGAACCTGCTGAGTTTCTTCAGCACTTTTGTGTATTTACTATTAATTTTATCTAAGCACACTTCATGACCTTCTTCAAATGTTTGTTTTGATCTGGTAGGCATGTTTTGAGCTAATGGTTGCTTAAATGTAGGAATTGGTGTTTTTCTTTAGAGCCTGTTCATCGAAGACAAAGACAAAGCACACTCTTTGATACCCTCAGATCTCCTGCAAGAAGAAGCCACATCAGGTAAAAATATTAATATTTTATAATATTTCATGCATTCAAAATTTTGCATTTTTAACAATTGAATCTGTTAGTTTAAGATTTTAAGGAAAGTGGGTGTGAGGAGGGCTGACAATTCTTTTTTACCTTTGTATTTAGCAACATAACAGATGAGTAGGAATGTTTTCAGGGGTTTTGTGAAAATGATAGGTAGTCAACCCTCAAATCTCACTACAATCTGTTTTTCTCAAATGAAAATGCAAATTTATTTCTTGCTTTTTCTTTTTAAAAGAAGAAAGAAACATGCAATCCATAGCAGTGACACCACCTCATCATCTGATGAAGAGCGTTTTGAAAGAAGAAAGTCCAAGAGCATGGCTAGAGCTAGAAACAGGTGATATATAACAATGAACCACTTTCTGTGTTGCATTTATATGAAAAAAAAATAGATACAGCAGGATGGATAATTTATTCAATGAAAACGATACACTGATTGTACACTAATTCTTCCTCCTGAGGTTTGGCCAAAACCAAGAGTTGTATCTCTGTGCTAATTTGATGGTGTTTGAAGTCATTGTTTAATATACAAAAAGACAAAATGTTCATTCTGTACACGATTTTAATGTGAAGTAAAACTTGAAAAGTTCCAGAAGAATTTGAAAGTTTGCAGAAAATTTTAATATGTTTATTGTACAGGTGTCTTCCAATGAACATAAGAACGGAAGATTTAACCAGTGAAATTCTGAGGGAACGTGTGAAAGTTGGTGCCAGTCTGGCTGATGTAGATCCAATGCACTTAGATGCATCAGTAAGTTTCTGTTTTTACTTTAAAAAGTGCAAATAATTAGACAATAGATTTTTTTCAATTTAATGTCAACAATGTGATTTAATTATTTTATGCATTGAGCTAAAGTAATTAAATCATATTGATGACATTTAATTGTTTCAAAGGCTTCAAAATTGTGTTGGTCATCATAGAACAGTACAAAACCACTATAGACTACTGGTAAGTTCCAATCATTAATTGCCAACAGCTGCTCAGTTCTACAGCTTTTTCTTTAGGATTTTGTGCACTTGTTCCTATTTTTTAACCTGGAGAGCCCATTTAACATTTATACCACCTCTTCCCAGATATTCTCATTCAAGTTTAAGTCTGTGTCTCAGGATTCTGGAATTTCTCATTGGTTCTGAAATATTGCAAACACTCAATTTATTTATTAAATTAATCACAAATAATTATTTCTTTGGCTACTTATGGATAACTGATGAACTGCTCATACAATCCCTCTGAGACTGTTATTTATTTGTGTTTTTTAATTTTTATATATGTACTGGATTATAAATTGCTTGTAAATATGTGTGCCATGTTTTTTTTTAACACTGAGGACTGAAAAACACTGTTTTGTCCAGTTTTAGTTATACAATTGCATGATAACAATAAACTTGAGCTTCTCAGAAAGGAATTCCAGATTTTTAAAACCATCATCAAAATATTAATTTGGACTTCAGTGTAGCTGCTTTTATTTTACAGCCTTTGTACTTTCCAAGTCTGAACAGTGTTGATTGCGCTCAGCAATCAGAACTGTGTGTATATCTGTTGAGGCAGTCTGTTTCAGATGCGTTTTGTCAGATTAAAAAAGTTTCACTTCAATAAAAGTGAAACCTAAATACAAGTTGTTGTTATCTCTCTAGCTATACTTGTGGTTTTTTTTGTATTGGCCTACTCCTGTTTTTTACATTAATTGAATTATTGCTTTTTTCACTCTGGCTAGGTGAGATACAAATCAGAGGACATGAGTTAAAGGTGAAAAGGGAAAAGTTTAAAGGGAACATTAGAGGCAGCTAGACACAGAGTATGGAAGTAGTGAATGTGGGCTCAATTTTAATGTTTAAGAAAATTTGCACAGCTACATGGATCAGAGCAGTATGAAGGGATATGCACTGGGTGCAGGTCAGTGGAACGAGGCAGAATAATAGTTTGGCACAGACTAGAGCTGTTTCTGTGTTGGAATATTCTATGTGCCTTCAGGTTTCTCTTCGATATTGTATCCGTTGGCCTCAAATTAGATCATTTCTATTTCTTGTCTACATTCTCTTCCTTGAACTCATTGTCTTGCAGTTGTTTGCATTTAAATGCTGTTTGTCACTCATTAGTCATCTCGATCTTTTTAGAGCCATGCGTTTGTTTTGCTGCTGCTCCACTTAAAATTGATGAAATTAGTTTTGTTTCTATCCACAGCCATGGATTATTTACTTTGTAAACAGCAATTTTTCCTCACAGCTAGTAATTATCCTTGATGCATTCACAAGACTTTTTCAGTTAAACCACAAATTGTGTCCTGTCCTATTGAGAGTTGGTCAGCCACCCTTGTACCAGAAATCTATAATTGGTCAAACTATTTGCATAATTAATTGTCTTTGATTTATGTGTCTATTTGTTGATTTTGATTAACATACAGCTCCATCTATAACCTTTGTATTTGCATCTGCTATAATATTTCATATACAACCCCGATTATCCAAAGTGGTCGGGACCGGGCCCATTTCAGATAAACGTTTTTTTCTGAGAACTGGTCATTTTAAAAAAAACAGAGCCCAGTAGCAATAGTAAATCACTTTTAACAGTGTTTAAACAACAACAAACAACAAGGGAAGGCTTTGAAGAATTAAATAAAGTTTAATTCTCACCAAAAAAGTTCTGGCCACCGCCAATCACCGACACTTCCCCACCGAGGCTCTGCTTGTGCCGGGAGCCGAGGGTCCCACTCCGGCCTGGGAGCCATTTGCGGGAGCCATTTGCGGGGTCCTGAGGTCCGCTGCTGCCGTTGATGGGGATCCGAGGTAGCGCAGGGAACCCGAAGTCTGCTGTTGTGTTGCTGGCACCGGGAGCCTGAGGTCCACTTCTGCCGCCATCCTTCCTGGTCAGTTCAGCTCCGAAAAATTTTCGGATAAATGAGAATTTCAGATTTTGGAGAATCAGATTTTGGATAATCGGAGTTGACCTGTACAAAAAGCCAGCAACTTTTACATCATAACCAAATTTATTTTCTACTTTTATTAAGTTGTAAATCAATCTTGTGACAACGTATTTAATTTTTATGACATGTTTCATTAGGTGCGGTTTGATAGTGTCGGTGGGCTAAGCCAGCATATTCAAGCTCTTAAAGAAATGGTTGTTTTTCCTCTACTCTATCCTGAAGTATTTGAACGATTCAAGATTCAACCACCAAGGTAGTGTTTTAAATGTTAGAAATTTGATGAGTTGGCCTTTCCATAATCTGAGGTTGATAATGAAGAAGAATTCACATTCAACCAACTATCTTGGGCCTATCCAGGAAAGGATTGTGCAATCATTTTTAATATCCATGACCACAATATGTTTGCGCTACTTCCAGTTTAGCATGTTGCATTTGATGGCCTCTACATTGAAGAAACCAAGCACAGATCAGGTGACTGGTTTGCAGAACACTTCCATTCATTATGCTTTCATTAGCCTGCAATTTTAATTCATCCCTTTCTGAATCCTCTTTGGCTTCCATTGCTGTTCCAATTAAACCCATTATGGGCTCATGTCATCTTGGGACATTGTAACCCTTGGTGCTAGGTGTTGAATTTAACAATTTCCGATAATCAGCCTTTTCTGATTCCGTTATAAGAGACTGGTTCAGTTCCATATTAACTTTCCATTAGAGTATCCTGTGAAGTTGACTTCTTGTGTTTGTCAATATGTTGTGCAACATGGAGGCTGCTGGATTCAGACAAATGAAGATAAGAAATCTGCAGATCTGGGGTTCTAGTGCAATACACAAGTAGAGGACTCCTGAAGAAGGACTCAGGTCCGAAATATCACTAAAAATTTATTGTATTAGGTTAAGTAAATATTCATTTAAAACAAACTAATCAAAAATTCTTATTCTCCTCAGATTGGTAAGATATTAATAGATGTCAGCTTTCTTTTAGTACCTTAATGTTTAGCAATTTTTTTTTCCAGTCTGTGTTTGCTTTGATATGATTGACTGGATGTTGTCTATGGTGTTTGGATTTTGATTCCGATTCAGACTTTTAAGGTATAATGTATGTTCAAACAGAAGTGTTTTAGTTGACAATACACATACCAGAACATGAAAGTAGGACTAATTCAAATGCTGTTTGTGTTATCAGTTTTCCTGGTGATTATATAAAGGAGATCTGACTGCTTTTGTTAACATTAATATCAGAAATACATTGCATTTGTATATTTTTAATTGTGAAAAAGGCTTCACAAAGGACCTCACAAAATCGCATTCAAAAAATTACAAAGTTCACATTTCATATTCCAAAGTTCATTTGAAATAATGTTAGTATCTTTTTATATTTATTTACTTAGTGCATATTTGTTTTCTCATTGGAATTGAAATATCATATTTTTATAGGTAAAGTAATTGTTTAAAATAATAATTTATATTTTAAATTAAAAGGGATTTATTTATTTTCTTGTTGGAAGCCATATCTACAATATAACTCAGATTATCCAAAATCGAATTCTCTGAAATCCTAATTTATCCAAAATCTTTTTGGACCCGAACTGACTGCAGGCATTGGGCTCCCGGTGCCAGCAGCAGTGGACCTCAGGCTCCTGGCTCTGGCAGCAGCTACCTTGAGCTCCCGGGCAGGAGCGGGACCCTCAGGCTCTCAGCTCGAGCAAGGCCTCAGAGGGGAAGTGTCGGTGATCGTCTGTGGCAAGCATTTTGTTTTGTGAAAATTAAACATTATTTTAATGTTTAAAAAAAACCTTACCTTGTTGTTTGTTGTTTAATCACTGTTACAAGTGATTTGCTGTTGCTTCTTGCCTGTTTTAAAAATAAAAGACCGGTTCTCCGAAAAAACCATTTATCCGAAATGGGCCCAGTCCCAACCATTTTGGATAATCGAAGTTGTACTGTATTTGTGTGAAATGGTCTGTCCTGGTATGTTTGTTAATCCTTCCAAATGTGATATTTGCTGTGTATATTAAAGTTTGCTTTTAAAGTGATAGAAATATAATTACAGTAAAACTCCGATTATCCAAAATGGTCAGTACTCGAGGCCTATGTCGGATAAACGTTTTTACAGACAACTGGTCATTTTTTAAAAA
Source organism: Narcine bancroftii (assembly GCF_036971445.1). Taxonomy (NCBI): domain Eukaryota; kingdom Metazoa; phylum Chordata; class Chondrichthyes; order Torpediniformes; family Narcinidae; genus Narcine; species Narcine bancroftii. The sequence goes on from NC_091474.1 coordinate 153,615,323, forward strand.
CCAGCCCAGTAGCAACAGCAAATCACTTGGATCAATGTTAAAACAACAACTGAAGGTTTTTTAAGCATTCAAATAATATTTAATTCTCACCAAAAAAATGGTGACTGCAACCCCGTCACTGATAACTGAGACATCCCACCACTGCTGGCAATCCCCGACTCATACCCACCACTGCCACTGATCCCCAGGGAGGCTTCCCCAGCCAGTGGAACACTCACTGGCGAGTCGGCAGGCTCCTATCTCCCCAGTCACTGGAGCTCTTGATGCTCGAGTCCCTGATGCCTGAGTCCCAACTCCAAATCCTCCCCTAGGGTTACCGCACATCCAATGTGCTTGTTTGGTAGTAGGCCGAGGGAAGGGTTTGGAGTCAGCGTTGGGAGCTTCGGTGTGCTGAGGAGGGAAGGAAGGGTATAGGAGGGGTGGGCACGCCACTGAGCCTGATGTCCCACTCCTGCCCGGTAGGCTGCTCTTCTTGATGATGCCGGGACAAGGGATTCTTAAAACCTCTTGTGTCTGGGAGACAGTGGCGCACAGTTTGAGAGGGAGAGTTGGAGAGAAAAGTCAATAGGAGAAGGTAAAGAAGAAATGGAAAAAGAGGGGGGAGAGAGTTACTTGAAACTAGGACAATCGTCATTCTAATTTCATGTCAAATGAATTTTTTTTCAACCTGTGAGGTCAGTTTGGCTCTGAAAAAATTTGGGTAACTGAGGATTTCTGATTTGTTTTGGATATCTTCATTTATCTGAAATTTTTTAAAAATTTGAAATAATTGAGGATTTTGGAGAATCATATTTCAGATAATTGGATTTGTAATGTATTAAGTCGCATGTTGACTTTAGTTCAACAATTGCACTTTCAGACCATGATAAAATGTTCTGAAATTGAAACCGACCTTGTAGACTCAGATATATCATTTGGAGATTCTGCATTATCTTTGCGATTTAACATTAATTTTAGGCTTACTTGACTTGTTCACAATTGCAATACTGCAGAGCTTGACAAGAGGAGGACTAGGAAATGTTTACACTTGCACAAATAATTAAAACATATGTAAATTATGTCAGTTTATAAATTTCATTCTTGTTGAATGATATAGGGGTTGTTTATTCTATGGACCTCCTGGAACTGGCAAAACCTTGGTAGCTAGAGCCCTGGCGAATGAATGCAGCATAGGAGACAAGAAGGTTTCGTTCTTTATGCGGAAAGGTGCAGATTGTCTTAGCAAGTGGGTAGGAGAGTCTGAACGCCAACTCAGGCTATTGTTTGATCAGGTAAATAAAAATCGTGGCAACATGTTTCCCATTATTACTGAATGCACAATTCTTATTCTTAAATATAATTTGTAGGTATAATTCAAAATTTGTTCTTTTGCAGGCTTACTTAATGCGACCGTCCATAATTTTTTTTGATGAAATTGATGGTCTGGCACCAGTTCGTTCAAGTAGACAAGATCAAATTCACAGGTAAGGAATTATGAATTCCGCTGAAGCAACTTATACACAGGCCTTAAACATTGAGTATTTTTTAAAGCAACTTTGGGGAGGTGGCAAGAATTTGCTAGTCTTAATTTATGTGTGAACTGTTTCACAATGCATTTACAATATTGCTGCATTGGATAAAACAGAAAAACCATTATACTTTTTCCTCAGTGCTTTACAGTATTGAATTTTTAGCTGTTTCATCCTGAGCCAGCTTGAAATGTAAATATTAAATTAATGAAATCCTTACCTAAATTCCATCTATACCTGAAAATGAAGAATGTGAATTTGAAACAATTTGTACCAGAATCAGTAGTGATCTGGTTTTCTGTTTTGATTGGAAATGAATCCAATCCAGATAAGTGTGAGATGATGAATTTTTGAAATGTCAAACTTGAAGGCAGAGTATCTTTCTTTGGCTTGGCTTCGCGGATGAAGATTTATGGAGGGGTATGTCCACGTCTGCCACAGGCTCGTTGGTGACTGACAAGTCCGATGCGGGACAGGCAGGCACGGTTGCAGCGGTTATAAGGGAAAATTGGTTGGTTGGGGTTGGGTGTTGGGTTTTTCCTCCTTTGTCTTTTGTCAGTGAGGTGGGCTCTGCGGTTTTCTTCAAAGGAGGTTGCTGCCCGCCGAACTGTGAGGCACCAAGATGCATGGTTGGAGGCGATATCAGCCCACTGGCAGTGGTCAATGTGGCAGGCACCAAGAGATTTCTCTAAGCAGTCCTTGTACTTCTTCTTTGGTGCACCTCCGTCTCGGTGGCCAGTGGATAGCTCGCCATTTAACACAATCTTGGGAAGGCGATGATCCTCCATTCTGGAGACGTGACCTACCCAGCGCAGTTGGGTCTTCAGCAGCATGGATTCGATGCTTGCGGACTCTGCCAGCTCGAGTACTTTGATGTTGGTGATGAAGTCATTCCAATGAATGTTGAGGATGGAGCGGAGACAGCGCTGATGGAAACCGTAGGTGATGGCCGGTAGAGGACCCATGATTCGGAGCTGAACAGGAGTGTGGGTATGACAATGGCTCTGTACAAGCTGATCTTTGTGTGTTTCTTCAGGTGGTTGTTTTTCCAGACTCTTTTGTGTAGTCTTCCAAAGGTGCTATTTGCCTTGGCGAGTGTTGTCTATCTCTTTGTCTATCCTTGCATCAGATGAAATGGTACAGCCGAGGTAGGTAAACTGGCAGAGTATATGGTAGGATATTTAACAGTGTGAAACCTTGGAGTCCAAATCCATAGATCTCTTAAGGTTGCCGTGCAGGTTGGTAGGGTAGTTAAGAAGGCCTATCGTGTCCTGGCTTTTGTTAGTCAGGGAATTGAGTTCAGTAGTCATGAGGTAATGTTGAGGCTCCATAAATCTCTGGTGAGAACACACATAGAATATTGAGTTCAGTTCTTGTCACCTCATTACAGGAAGGATGTGGAAGCTATGGAGAAGGTGCAGAAGAGATTTACCAGGATATTGCCTGGATTGTAAAATATGTCTGATGAGGCAAGGTCAGCAGAGCTAGAATTTTTCTCTTTGGAGCAAAGAAGAATAAGAGGTGACAATAGAGGTTGACAAGATTATATAAGGTAGATAGCCAGCACCTTTTCCCCAGGGCGAGAGTAGCAAACATCAAAGGGCATTTGTACAAAGTGAAGGGAAGGAAGATCAGGTGAGACATTAAGATGTGTTTTTTTTTGGATAGAGAGTTGTGGGTGCCTGGAATACATTGCCAAGGGTGGTGGTGGAAGGTGGAACAATAGGGGCATTTAAGAGACTTTCAAACAGGCACATGGATGAAAGAAAAATAAGGGTTATGAGAAAGGGACTGTTTAGTTTTTATACCCTGAAAATACCATATCTTTAAATACCTATTAAACATTGAAAAATGAATAAGCTGATTTTGATATAATGGAGTTTGAATTGATAATTTATCCTTTGTTCCTATAACCTAATTTCTTTTAACCCATATATTTAACAAATGTTTTAATACTGGCATATCATATCCCTGCAATAAATTCAAATTACACTTAGATAAAAACTGATGAACATCAAATTCAGAAATACAAGCTTAGCCCACTAGGAGGCTGATTAATATCCATAATTTTACTAATAAACTTCATCTGTGCAGCTTCGTAGTAATTTTGAAAGTGAGGTAACTGAAATCCACCTAATGTATATTTCCATGTCAATTTCTGTAAAGCTACTCGAGCAAATTTTCCCTTCCATAAAAATTTCCTCACCACCTTATTCAAATCCTGAAAAAAAACCCTTTGAAAGTAAACAAGGTATTGACTGAAATAAATATTGAATACGAGGAAAAATATTCCTTTTAATACAATTCACTTGACCTATTAATGTTAATGGAAATCCTTCCATTTAATCAAATCCATTTTAATCTTTTTCAATAAGGGTACATAATTATCAATCTTTATACAAGTTAAATTTGCATTCACAGTTACCCCATAATATTTAATTTTATCAGACCATCTTAATTTTATAATATTTTTACACTCTTTATAATCCCCTTCCAAAATTGGCAATATCTCACTCTTATCCCAATTCAAGGTAAGGTGAATTACAATGGAGTTGAGGAAGAACTTTTTCACCCAGAGGGTTGTGGATTTGTGAAATGTTTTACCTCAGAAAGCAGTGGAGGCCAATTCTCTGGATTCTTTCAAGAAAGAATTAGATAGAGCTCTTAAAGATAAGAGAGTCAAGGGATATGGGAAGAAGGCAGGAACGGGATATTGATTGTGGATGATCAGCCACGATCACAGTGAATGGCAGTGCTGACTCTAAGGGCTGAGTAACCTACTCCTGTACCTATTTTCTATTGTCATATTTGATTCCGTTGAACCTTTTACAAATTGATTTTTGTAGTGCACGTTTTTGTTCATCTTTTATATCAACTATGATTAAAAATGGTGCTGCTTCATTAAGATAATATCATATTTAGAGGTATAGCACAGTAACAGGTCCTTCCAGCCCACAAGCTCTTGCTGCCCAATTACACCCATGTGACCAATTAACCTAGTGACCATGTATGTATTTGTAACAAGAGAGGAAACAGGAGCACCCAGAGGAATCCCATGTGGTCACGAGAAGAACATACAAAACTCTCTATGGACAGCTCTGGATTTGAAACCAGGTCACTGGCACTGTTATAGTATTGTGCTAACCACTACATTTTTATATTTACGTTATTATTACAGATTTTTTCCAATGAAAACACATGAATCTCTTAAATATTCAGGTATCTCTCATATTCAGCATCAATCCAAGAATGCTGAATTTAACTATTCAACCAAATTTTCTGATTGTTTTTCCTGTTTAGATTAGAAGATGGGGAAGCACAGTGCCTCTTAGTGCCAGTGACTCCGGTTCAGTCTGACCTTGGGAGTTATCTATGTGGAGCTTGTATTTTTGCACATTGACCACATTGGTTTCCTCCAATTTCCCAAAGATTTGCGGGTTGTAGGTTAATGACAGTTGTTGTGAGAGATCATATCTGGGCTGAGTCAGTGGGAGATTGGGAGAATGAAATGGGTACTTGTTGACTCAATGAGTTGGTAGTTATTGTTTCCATTCTATATGACTTAACATGCAAGTTAGAACTATCATCCTTGCAGAAATAGGAGATGCAGTTATGAATGCTTCAACTAAAATTATGGTTGAGTTGCCCATGCAAATTTATTTTGAAAGTTGATATGTAAGAAACACCGCAGTTTTAGATTATATTATTTGACTAGTGTTCCTTTACTAATATAACATTTATCTGCAGAACTTTTAACCCTTTCTCTTCAAGATCGCCAACCTTGGGCAACCTGACCACTGTATTCTCACATTTATGACCCTTAATGTTTTTTTTGGAAACATCTACTTTGTCTCTTAATGTTGTACATATATCAATGAGAATATACCATAAATTCCTATGTTTTTCAGTTCTATCGTATCAACATTACTGGCACTGATGGACGGATTGGACAATAGAGGGGAAATAGTTATAATTGGTGCTACAAATAGACTTGATTCCATTGATCCTGCACTCAGGAGACCTGGTCGTTTTGATAGGGAATTCCTTTTTAACCTGCCTGATAAAAAGGTAAATGGGAACATTTTCTAACCTAATTGACCCTTTTTTAAAACTTTTCTATTGGTAGCTTTTCTGTGGCTCTTGTGTGATCTTAAAGATAGTAAATTGCAATTTCTGAAGTTTTGTTTTGTCCCAATCAATTTCATTAAAATAATAAAAATTGGTTAGTTTACTGATAAGTGCAACACAGTGACAGTTTAACTTGTTATTGAGGAATTTTTGACAATTCCCAGATGTTACTTGCATTTGTTAATATAGAGGTATGCGCCACTTAACGTTCACGATATGTTCTGTGAAATTGGGCTTTATGTGATGTGGATGTTGTGTAAACACCATATTATACACTTACTAAAGCTATATAGGATACTGTAGTGTACCTGTAAACTTTTTATTTGTTAGTAGGGATCAGTGTGGGGAGTGACATGGGGCTGTGGGGAGAGAGCGGGGCAGAGGGATCAGTGAGGGGACCGACACGGGATTGTAGGGAGAGAATGGGGCAGTGAGATCAGTGTGGGTATACAGTATATAATTTCCGATAGCTAGCGATCACTTTATCTAAATTGCTGCAGACTTGCTTGCGGTAACTGAATAATTATGGGAACACGGACGTACATGCGGTTGGACGTTGCCTGAATGGACATGAAGCAGCGCATACCTGTATGCTAAATTTAACTGCACAATGATAATAAAAGTATTAACTATGTTATGGTGGGGCTGAGTTGAAGTCAGCAGAAGTGTCAGAGGGGTAATATGTTGGATGTGGAGGCTGGTGGATGGAAAGTAAAGTCCTTGATCTGCCGGGGGTGGGGGGGGGGGGAAAGGAAAGTGAGTTGAGGGTGGATGTCTAAGAAATGGAGGAAATACATGGGTTTATTAATGGTCGTGGGGAATCCATGTGTATTAAAAATTTGTCTTCACTTTACACCACACAGTCTGAATCCTCTGACACTTACACCAACTGCAGTGTGTTTTTACCACCAGCCACATCTTCCCCTCCCTACCCCTGCCTGCTTTTTGCAGGGATCAGTCTCTACAAGACACCTTTTTCCAATCTACTCTTTCACCCCCTTAAGCACTTCCTCCTTCCAATTGTAATCACAGAAAGCACAGAACTTTTTCCTTCATCGCGCTCCTCTCCACAAATGGACCTTCCAGGCTTTGTATGCACATCATTCAACTTAATCCACTGTAATCCGTGTATTTGATGTGTCCTCCTTTACATCGGATAAGACCAAATGTAGATTAGATGATTGTTTCACTGAATACCTGTGCTTTGTCTGTGGGTCTAAATTTAAACTCCCATTCACCAATTCCTCTCAGCATTCCATTCAGACATATCTGTCGTCAGCCTTATCCATTGCCAGGGTGAAAATAAATGTAAATTTGCAAAACGACAGCTACTGTATTTCTCCTGGACAACCTTAAACCCAAAGCATTAACATTAATTTTTGTTATTTTAGTTATCCCCCATTACTTTCTGATTGCTCTTATTTAATCTCTTCTCTACCTTCCACGGGTCTTCCATTTTTCCTTTGACATTGTAAATTTATACTTTTCATCCTTACTCTAAAAGGGAGTCCCAAAAATATTAGATGTCGTTTATGTTTTGTATGTCATGTTTGTACTGTGTAAAATGATTGATTAAAATATTTTTTCCTCTTTTGGTACATTGTTTCTGTTTCTAAATTGAGTCTTTCTTGTGTGATTCAGATTCTCTTGGACAATTCTTAATAATATCATAGGATTTGTCTGAAATAGTGGTTCCAATGAATAAACTCTCAAAGGATCTTTTAAAATTGTCAGTAACTAAGGTTAATTTGAAATTTCCAAAACCTAGACTAAAGCAGAACTCAAATTTCCAAGATCAAGAGAGAGAGTTAACTTGGGGCTCTTGGGAAAGGTGGGGAGGCAGGGGTAGAAGGATGATGAGGAATGCAAAGGAATTGAGTAATTTTACATGTACATTATAAAAATCTTGAAAATATGTTTTTGTTAGACTATTGATTAGATTACTGAAAAATCGAGAGAGTGTCTGAATATTTTGGAAAGTGAACCCTTGAGGGACAGTGTGTTCTGAATTTCAGATTTTTCCAGATTTCAGAAAACCAGATTTAAGCCCACCTGGATTGTGCTGCCGTATCCACTCTCACCCCCTTCCAGTTGCTCTGCAGTCTCCCCCCCCACCTCGCCCACCCGACTGGCACTGCTTGTCTCCCCCCCTCATCCACCTGACTTGCGCTGTCGTCTCTCCCAACTTGCCGGATTTTGGAGCTTTCCGGATTTTAGAAGCCCAGATAAAGGATTGTGTATCTGTATTGCTTTGAAATATTGTCAGCCTTCACCTCATTATTTTTGATAATTTTATAGGCACGAAAGCACATATTTCAGATACATACCCGGGACTGGAATCCAAAACCTTTGCAGGGTTTCCTGGAAGAATTAGCTGAAAAGTGTGTAGGTGAGTAAAAACCTAAACTTAAAAATTTGTGATTACATGTTCTAAACAATCATTACAATAGGTAGTATTGTTTGAAAAATTGCATTGAAAATAAATATGTAGGTATCCTGTGTTAATGTGAGAGTCTTTAGCTCTTTTTACACTGAAAAGCTGCGCTATTGCCATATACACAACCTGTCTCTGGAAGCCAGCTTGGTTGTTCACACAGAACCGAAAAAAAGCTGGCTCTGTGAGTCTAGTACGCTCCACTCTGAGACTATCTACCTTGATAGATCGAAGCCAGTTAAGACTAAACTCTCCCAAATCTGCCTTTGATGTTTTCACACCGCACTCGAAGGGTGGATAAAAACCGGCTTTCAAGCGCTGTGTTAAAGGGGCTTTTGTTTTCTATCAAATGTTGAAATGCCTGCTCTTCAACTAGTTTTCTTTAAAATACTTTGATCCTTTAACCTATGGTAAAATATTTATACGTTTATTTGGATTTGGTTTACTTTAATAAGTATCTTTTACTTGACTGTCAACAAGACACCATAATATCCCACAAATAAACAAAAAAAATGAAGTTTGGTATTGAAAACTAAACTGTTGCCTCATGATGACTCGACAATATTTTTAAAAACCTAATTGAAAAAACTTTACTGCTCGGTAAGAAAAAAGTAGAAAATGTATGAAATGCATACCAGGATATCTATATTAATAATTTACACTTGAATATTGATAGTTCAAATCTTTAAAACTGATTGAATCAGATTTTGGAGATGAACAGTTCAAGAGGGTACTTCTAGTAATAAAAAAAATCAATTTTATTATACTTTTTACCGAGTCTAACCATTTCTTCTGCACCTATTTTGTGCTCTGTTTGCTCAGAAGATGTTTAAGCAATGACATGCATGTTTTTACCAATGTTGAGTTTGGACTGGTTGCAGAGTACAAGTGTCGTGATTTATGAGTTTAGAAGTTGCTTGTGAAATGTTGAAGTCATAAAGTAATTTTTCAATGTAAAATTTGTTTTGAAGTCAAAGTATTTTTGTTCACAAACTTATTACATGCATTCTATTAAATATTTGGAAACTTTATTGAATGAAAGTGTACTATATACAGGGAAACCTCATTAGAACGTGATTTGTTAATCCGCAGAATCGCTTATAGCTCCGGTGTCTGTGGACCTCAAACTTTGCAAATAGGTGGATTAAAATTCAGAATACCAAGGTTAAAAGAATGTATTTGCTTTCTTTCATTGCAATTGTTAGTTATAGGCCGCTTTCAGGTGGAATCACCGGGAGAATGCGGCTGCGGGTGTCTGCGAAGGGACGCAGCGCTGAAGGCGGTGTTCTGCCACCTGAAAGGTCTGCAGCAGGGAGAGGTGCCGCGTAACAAACGCCGACTCCTGAGTCAGGGCAGGAGCAGCTGCCTGACAGACCCCTCCCCGCTGCCGACAGAACCCCTGGCATGGGACGTCAGGGCTGGGGTGGCCAGCGCTCCAGCCCTGAAATCCCACGCGGGGGGCTGTTGGCAGCAGGGAGGGGGGCTGTCAGGCAGCGGGGTGGAGGACTATCAGCAGCTGGGAGGGTGGCTATTTCCGTTTGGTTATCTGTACGTACTCTGACATCTGTTCTGTGACTCGGCTGTAACGCGGAATGAAAACTTGGACCCCAACTACCGTGTTCTAATGAGGTTTTACTGTATAACGTACATCTTGTGCATATGGATCTCGGTCCAAAAAAAATGGCATTTTTCATTTTATTTGAGGGATTATACTTTGAAGAATTGTTGTTAAGCTAAGGAATTTCTTTGATTTTTCTCTTTTTAAAAGAAATATTTAATTTTCTTACTTCCTCTCCCCCCCCACCAAGGGTACTGCGGGGCCGATATTAAAGCACTTTGCACTGAGGCAGCCTTGTTTGCCCTTCGCCGGCGTTACCCTCAGATTTATGCAACCAGTCAGAAACTGCAGCTGGATGTCTCCTCTATTGTTATTAGTGCACAGGACTTCTATCTTGCCATGCAGAACATTGTGCCTGCTTCACAACGAGCTGTGACCTCATCAGGAGAAGCATTATCGCATATCATTAGGCCTCTGTTGGAAAATGTCTTTAATGGAATTCTGATTGCTTTGTACAAGATTTTTCCTCGTGCTGAACCAACACCGAATAACAACAAAGATGGTCTGTATTTAGATTGCATTTTATAGCTACTTTCTTATTATTGCTTCTTGGCTAAGATAATTTGCGTAATTTTTTTGTGATTGTGGACCAAAGCAGTATGACAAAGTCATTGTTTTATTAATTTAAAATGCATACCACTGCGCACAATGTGAAGATGGTGGTATTTGTGAAAAATATAACCAATAATACTAAGTGAGCAGTCATTTTTATTGATATACTTTAATTCATGGAGTTAAAGAATCATTTGAACTGGAATAAGACTTCAACTTATCATGTCCATGTTGACCAATGAGAATCCATCTATTTACCAGATCCTTAACCATTTATGCTTTGACAATTCAGGTACTCATTTAGGAACTATTTAAATATTGTGAGAGAACTTGTCTGGGTGAAAACATTTCTTTAAATTTAAATGTAATTTAAAAAAAATTAGACGTAAAGCATGATAACATGGCAGCCAATTTATACCCAAATAACCCAATTGCTGGTGCTGTACTTACCATAAATATATCGTATATTTCAGTGGATAAGACAACTTTCAGATAAGACACTTCATTTCAGTCTGAATTTCATAGTTTTAGCTCATATTGGTGGTATAAAAACAACTCCCAAACATACTGGTACCAGACAACTGTTGACTGAATGGTGTCGTGTTGACAGAGCTGGTGGTGATTCACGGTTCAGTCTGTTGCTGTCTTCTGTCTTAACCAGTTTAACCAATATCTAGTGTAATGTTTGATATGGAGAATGATTTATTGTGTGACCCTGACAATGAAGCCGAAGTCGACTCACCAGATTCTGACTGGGACCCATATGGTGACAGTGTACACAATGAGACTCCGGATGTGCTTGCTGAATTTTTTTTGCCTCAGACGATGAAGCCAGTGATTTTCAAGGATTTTAAATGTGTGATGTGTCTTTTTAAATTTTACAATTCTTTTATTGATCTCGGTGGGTTATGGAAGTGGTGTTTTGTGTTGAATTTTAAGGTCACTTTTTGGATCTGGCCTTTAGGACTACCCTTTTTTTTTTTGCATGCTTCAAGTGTCGTCTTATCTGCCGAAATATACGGTATATCCTCTGGTTGTAGACAATCTTTGCTATAGGCATTGTTTTCTACTAACTATCTTGCTAATACGCTTCATAATTTTGAATACCTTTATCAGGTCCCCCTTCAGCCTTCTTCTGCTCAAAGGTACACAGCTCAGACTCTCCACTCTCTGAAACATTCCATCCCAGGCAACATCTTGAAAATCTTCACTCCAGTGCAATCATGTCCTTCCAGAACTGCACAGAGTACCTATGGCCTAATTAAAATTATACAAAATTGTATCATGATCTCCATGCTTTTGTATTTTGTGCCTCGTCTAAGAAAAGCAAAGCATCTCATACACCTTCTGCACTTCTATTGCTAACTCTAGGGATCTATAGACATGTACACTATGGTTCCTCAATTCCTCTATCTTCCCTGTCATGGTGTATTAAGACCTCCTAACTGACCACCTTATAGATTAGCTATTGTTCTTTTAAAAAAAAACCATCAAAATTGTTCTGTAGCCTAAAATGGACCATCTTACTTTGAACAACAATGTCAAATGTGTATATCTGCACACTTACTCCCTCACTCACTTACAGTATATAAGAAATAACAAGACTTCCAAAACCAGTCTCTGTGGTGCACCTCTGATTTCTGGCTTCCAATCAGAAAAGTAACACTCCATCCCATTATGAAGATTAGTTACCAAGAAGCAGAATCTATCTGATAAGGATTTGTTTTGGTGTATTTACTTTTTAAATATTGAGGTGATTCTGGATAACCTTGTCACTTGAAACTTGGAATGGTATTGGGAAATTTCAGAATCATTCAACATCAGGTTGCAACAAAATGCCAAAGAGCAGTGAGCAGAAAGTTAAAATGAAATTCTTTCTCCCCTCTAATTAATACTTCTCTTCTTCTTCAACTACTATTGTCAAAAGAACCCGTTGATTAGATAATGTTATTCAGACAGATATCAGTTGTATTTTACCTACCTTCATGCTGTTGATCAACATTTGTATTTTCCACTGGAAGAAGGCTATTTTAATGGTTTGTTCTTATCGATATTTGAAAATCCAAGTTGAAAAATATTTGATATTGGTGTGCAGAGATCAGGATTTGAAAAGTTAAAGTTGTTCCAGTGTTGATTTGTTAAGTCAAATTAATTTGACTGTCTTGACTATTCACACACATCTGGATATGGTTCTTTTAAAAATCAGACGGAGTTCCATTTATTTTTAATGACAGCAATCCAGTTCAACTTCCATTTTATTACGAAGTGCTAAAATTGTGTGATGCATTCTTTTAACAAAATGCTTGTTGGTGTTAATACTTCCTTATCTTATTCAGACTCTTATTAAGAAGGAAGAAATTGACATTAAACCTCTAAATGGAAGCTGGCACTAATTAGCTAAGCAGTGAAATTGAAATTGACTGGTAGAGTTTTTGGTCTAAAAAGTAACTTTATTTAAAATCAGAAATTTTTCCCTTTTAGGACTTCATTTGTAAACTAAATGCATATGATTTGTAAACTAAATGTGAAAAACTGGTACACTCTAGAGCTGCTGCATTGGTAGAGCTACCACTTGTTCAGACTTTGAAGAGTGGGGAGCAGAGACAACGCTCCTCCGAAGGGTACAACTGCCCTATCCTAAAGCTGACGGCTCCATACAGGCTGTAAATGGCCTGTTTTAGGAATTTATGTTGTTTTTATTTAAAATCCTGTAACTGCAGGGTCTATGTCCAAAATGGCAATGCCTATGCTGGCAGCGGCCTCAAGGGTTGCAGACTTCAGGGGAAGAGCAGACTGATACAGGGCACCAGAAACTGGAAGACAAACCTACAAGGAAGATGACTGCGACAGCAAACCCCTGAGGTTTGAATGGTTGAAGGATCCACTAAGGAGACTGGCTCATGGGAAACAAGTATCGGAACTGGGATTCAAGAGGGTGCTGAGGGCAAGAAGGGCTTCCAAAGGGCCTTGTGCACTGAAGGCTTCTTGATCACATTTGAGGTTTGGACTTGCATAGACAGGAGTCTGTACAGCTGCAGAGGTTGCAGGAACACTGGAGGCAAATCCATGGACACTCAGTAACTCTGCAGGGGCTCTCTTTTGCTTCTCTATCTCTTACTGTAAATGGCACCAGGCAAAACTAATGGTGACTTACCTTATGGCAGACTAAAATAAATTTCTTGTCAAATTACAGTTGTCTTTATATATATCAATAAAGTAATATAGAATCTTTCATTTTAATGTGTACAATGCTTCCTATAGTTCCAAAATAGGGGTCAGCTTGTTCATTAAGTGAAATCTGAAAATAGTATAATTAAGATTTTCTTTCAGAATGGTTGATGAACAGACATAACAATGTTTTTCAGTATTGCTTCAGTTGAGGGGAAAGATTTTATAAAAAAGCAGAGCAAATGTATCGACCTCAATAAGAAAAAGATCTTTTACAAGATGATTTTAATGCCATTAATTTTGGTCCTTTTAGAGACATTTGAGTTCTTTTTGTTCCGAAACTGGGTTAACAGTATTTAAAATAATTTTCAAATATTTTGTACTTGCCTTAAAGTACACAATTTACTTAATTTGCAAACTGTATGGTTATTAAAAGAACCATCTTGTTGGTGATGTAGAGATTTAGTTCATAATAAAGATAAGGTCACTGAACAATATGATTAACAATTTTATTTTGGATGATCAAGGTTTTAAGTTTAGTGGCTGATTGATTTAGGAATTTGCAAAGTGTGAATTCCTTAACGACACCTCTGTGGTGTTATTATTATCTTGGGAAATGTTGCTCCTTTAAAGTCTTCACGAGGTAGAACATTAGCATTGGAAATATTCATGTACTTAGGACAGTTTTGTATCCTACATTGTATTTATAAAATAGTTTGTTTCATGACAGTATTCATGATTTTCTTTGTCAGATGCTGACAACCACATTCTGGAAGATTATATCAACAGTGATGATGAAATTGAGCCAACAATTTTTGACGATTCTTCATTGGGATCACCAAAGAAACCATCAGCTACTAAACATAAACCCTTTCTGCACTTCTCCATGTGAGTATTTAGATATAAAGCTATGAAAGCAATGACTTGGAGTTACTGATTAGTTATTTAGAGCACTTCAAAGTAAATATATAGGAATTAAAAGTTTTGTGCAAAAGATGTTTGATTATTGCTGATTTCATGTTTGAAATATTAGGTCGGTAAGGAATGAGTGATTTCAACAATAAATAATAGCACTACACCCATCAATGTGTGATTTATTTTCCCCAGACCTGTGTATTGCATGTGAATTTCCTAGAAGTTAATTTTCACCGTAGAATATAGTTGAATAGTGAGCAGCACTCTCAAATATAAACAAATTATCCAGATAATTGTTAAGTTAATGTCCTGATATATCATTATCTATATATGGCATTCATCTGAAACTTCCAACTGCATCAAACTAATTCAGTGTGTTCAAGGCCTGCTGTACTGTGTATTGAGTATTGACTTTACCACAATAAGCATTCATCTATTGAAATTTAATAGCCTAATTAAATCAGCTTAATTTTCCAGAATGGTTTGTTTTGAAAAGTCCCTCATTAGGATAGAATGATTGCAAATATATGTGCTTAGCATGTGAATTGGATTGTATTATTCCAATGTTATGTGATTTGAAAGACGATTGAGCCTGGAGGAAACCATTTATTGTGTCATCATATCTCTGCCATTGCAGCAACTCTTTAGGGTGCACTGGAATTTTTAGGTAAGAAATTGCTGGTCATAAATTCTCATTAATTTTTAATTTATCTTATGACAACAGGTAATCACCACTATATTAGATTTGTTCAGAAATGCTGAGTGATGTGCCAAATGGGGATCTAATAAATCAGTGATTTAGTTTTCAACCTGTCTCTATCCCATTTAGGTTGAAACAATAGAATGTCTTTGTGTCTTTAATTTTTGTTATTTGCTTAAAATGTACAGCATTTTAGCTGACAAAGGGTTCAAAACTATTCAAATACATGTAATATCTGGAGACTGACACACTCCTTTATTATTGACCATCTGCTTTTTGAAGGCTCTTTTTACTTGAAGCCATTCTCCAATGGGAAGCTGGTTTTATTTAATCACTAAGGTCCAATGCCTGACCTCTCAACATGATGGGCTCTGCTCCCAGAATTGCTTTGAAAACTGGTTAAGCCATGCTTTCAGCCTTGTTGAGGTGACAGAGAGCAATGCTCAATCCATGATATTTAAGAATTTAAAAAATATATTAATAAAAAACAAATGATTACTTGAAGCACAGACAAAAATAATACAGTTATATTTAAATCGACTCAAATCAAAAAGGTGATCAGCTTGGGCTTCTACACCATTAAATAAATAAAAAATGGCAGTTCTGTGTGGAACTGCTGGTTTTTAAGTGGAAGATCTTAGAGATAGATTTTGCCCTCACTTGGAAAAGTATGGTCATATTGGAGATGGTGAATATGGCTTTGTGTGGGACATGTGATGTCTTATGAGCTTCATTGGTTTTTTTTTGAGGAGACGATGAAGATGATTGATGAGTGGAGGGGAGTGGATTTTGTCTACTTGGATTTTTGTATGGTATTTGTCGAAGTCCATCATGGTAAGCTGATCCAAAAGATTAAAACACCTGAAATCCATGCTGACTTGATAGATTAGATTCAAAATTAGCTTGATCATAGAAGACATAGTTTAATAGTGGGGAAACAATGAAAAGAAGGGAATTAGTGGTTGAGATCATCCGTGGGGGGGGAATTGACAGTCATTGTGTTGGGTCTGGGGCCCTTTTTCATTTTGGAACACATGTTCAAGTTTACAAATTTCCCAATGCTTAGTTTGAAAATGTGTCTGCAGAGTGGGCCCATTCATTTTAGTAGGAATAAACATCCACGAGGAAAAAGCTAACGTAGCAGCTAGTTTTCTTATTTTTTAATTGAGCTGATTTAAATTTAACTGAATTATTTCAGTATTTAACGGTTTCCTTTATTTTTGACTTCTCAACAATTTAGAATCAATTTGTTTCAAATATTGACGGGTCTTTCTCCAACTGGAGGTCTGTGACGAATGGGTATTCCAAAGGAAACAGTGTTGTGACTTTTTATATTTAATATATGATTTATTACATCAATATGATTTGTACATATGAATTAGTGAACTGATTACACTTCAGCAGACAAATCAAAATTGGTATTGTAAATAATGATCTAGGTTTTTAGAGCATATAAGCAGGAAATAAGGGTGGAGAAATGTCAGATGGAGTTTTCTTTGAGCACAAGTGAGGTGTTTCACACTGGGAACTCAAATCCAAGAGAAAGTTTACAGTAAATGGTAGGACCTTTAAGACCATTGATGGGCAGAGGTAATGAGAGGAGCAGGTCCATGGCACCCTGTAAATGGCAACACAAGTAGATATGGTTGTAAAGAAAGTATATACAATGCTTGTCTTCTTTGGACAGGGCATTGAGTTTAAAAGTTGGGAAGTCCTGTTGCAGTTGTATAAATCTTTGCTGAGACCACGTTTGGAGTATTGTGTGCAGTTCTGGATGCTACATTACAGGAAGGTTGTTAAAGCTTTGAAGAGGGTGCAGAAAAAGTTCACCAGGATGTTGTCTGGATTAAACCATGCTTGCTATAAGGAGACAAACTGGGATTTTTGTTTTGAAAGAGAATCAAAGACTGAGGGAAACCTGATAAAATTATGAGAGGCATAGATAGTCGGTATTTTACTCAGTGTCAAATACCGAGGGGGGGAATGTTTGAAGGAGTCTGTAGTGCAAGCTACTTTTTTTTCTGGAAAGGTAGTTACATGAATTTTGCTGCCTGTGGGGAGTGGGATATCAGGGTTGGTATAAGCAGATATAATAACATTTAAGAGCCATCTATTCAGGCACATGAATCTGCAGGAAATGGAGAAAGATGGATGACATGCAGGCAGATAGGATTAGTTTAATATTGTGGTGGGCATGGACATTATAAGCTGAAGGTCTTGTTCCTATGCAGTACCGTTCTGTGTTTTATAGCCATACTCTGCATTAGATCTTTTATTTTTTCATTTTGAATTTTTCAATTGTTTAATGCTTCTCAACTTTCATTTACCCACCATCGACAACTGTACTATTAGTGTAGAATTCCTGACCTCAGTCTCTTACTTGGCTCCTTCCCTCTATTTAAATTTGCTTTGTAACTGCTAAAACTTGCTTCTCTGGTTTTTTTTAGTATTATAGATAATGAAAATATGAAGTTTTTATTGCTGTGTTTGAAAATTTTGACTAAATTACCATTGAAGGATTTTCCTGTAACTATGCCATTTTCCTATAATGGTACCATTGAGAAATATGTTCTTCATGTCTAGTGTGTGTGTATGTTTATATATAGTGTTCTAATCTGAATAAATCATTTCCAATTTTTCCCCACTGCAAAAAAATGTCACTTTAAATTTGTTTAATTTCAGTTCCCATGTTTATCAAGATTTGTGCAAATTATTGGAAACATTTAATTTCTATTTTAGAGGTTTGCGTAATCTAAAACTTATACCTTCACCTAAAGTGAGCGTGGGTATGAAAATGAAGGAAAAATTACATGCTGCATTGTTTGAAATGATCTTTTGGAAGGTAACATGGTTGCAGCACTAGAAATGTTAGAGAATTGGTGTTGAGATGAGTTACAACAGTTTACCATGGAAGGATGAAGTAGATAATAGCCTTCCCCAACTCTTGCCTCCTGTAGCTTGTTTTAGGGTCTCATCTATCCCCTAGGGTGAATAAAATAACCTGTAGTATCATTTAAAGAAAAGTGGGATTCTTCTAGTGTCTTGTCAATCTCATTATCTGTAGGCAACATTGTTTAAGGCCAGTTATCTGGAAATTTACTAAATTAATGCTATGAAATCTTGCCCTTTCCTTGAATTATTACTGAGCACACCTTTCAAAAGCATATCCTTGGTTGTGGTTTTCAATTTTTTTTCTTTCCACTCACATTAGTAATCCCTTACTAATAATAGAGCACCTATGGCATAGGGAATTATATAAGGTGGTTTGTGAGTGGAAAGAAAAAGTTTGAAAACCACTGGTTTAGATTATTCTAAATCCATTAAATTTGCTGTATAAATACATGTTTTCTTTACATTGTAACTTAGAGGCTTCTTTTATTGTTTTGAATAGTGAAAATTAAAGCTGGGTGCTTGAGAATTTAGCATTGACATCGCAAATTAAAAATTTCAAGCTAATGTTAAAGAATGCTTTAATCTTGACTTTGTATTTTGATGGATTGGTTGACTTGGAAATTATTGGAAAAATTGAATGTCTGAATTGAAAATAAAATAATAATTTCTCTGAGTTTATATAACAAAAAAACATCAGTAGACCACTTTTTAAGTTTCCATTGTAGTAACTTTCCCTGACACAAAATAATAACAAGCTTATTGATAATTTATGTCTTAAAATAAGGATATTTCCATTACTACAAAATGGAATTTGAACAAAATGGTAAAAGGTGTTCTGGGTTCCAAACTGATGCAGTTGAGCTCTGCTGGTTTAACACAGTTTCAAACACCTTGAAGAAGGGCTCCAGCCTGAAGCTTTGGTTATATATCTTTACCTCCTATGGATGCTGTGAGACCTGCTGAGTTCCTCCAGCATTTCTGTGTTTTTACTTCAATCTCAGTGTGTGCACACTTCAGTGTTTCATTCTTAATACACTGTTGAGCAGCACCAGCGACCAGGGTTGGAATCTAGTGATGTGTTAAGGAGATTGTATGTACTCCCTGAGTCTGCGTGGGTTTCCTCCCCTCTCCAAAAACATAGGGGGTTTGTAGGTTAATTATGCCTGGGCTCGTGGGCCAGAAGGGGCTGTTACCATGCTGTACGTCTAAATTTTGAAAAAAAAACACATTTTAAATTTTAATTTAAAATGACTTTTGAGGTGATTAAAAATGATACAGTGCTAATTAAAAGTTATATCTGTGAATGAGTCCTTTAAGACAAATGTGTACTGATGGCAATGGTTTACTTCAGAACAAAATATGTATGAATTATTTGGTTGTGTCGTTGACTTTACTGCAAAACTGTAGTATGTTGCCATCTGGTGGAAGATTTAGGATTTGTGAGCTGTAATCACTTTTAAAAAAAATAGGATATTGGAGTGGGCTCTTCTCACGAGGTTGGATTGTACAATTTCTGGCCCACTTGCAGTGTCCATTTACTTGTACTTTTTAGACATGTGGCGTGGTAACAGGCCCTTCCAGTCCATGAACCCAAGCTGCCCAAATACACCAATTATTGACAAACCCTGTACAATTATGGAGGGTTGGAGAAAGCTCCGCGGAACACCTGGAGGAAACCCACACTGTCATGGGGAGAACATACAAATTCTTTGCCAACGGTACTTTGTCACTGGCACAGTAATAGCCTTGCACTAACCGCTGCTCGAACGGTGCCTCCCCTTAAAGGTGGCGAAAGGATTGTGGTTGGTCAATTTAAATGGTTCAAAAATTGAGAACCTGTGTTCTATTCGGATGTGGAAAGCACTTATAGGGAAAAATAAAATTGCAAGTCACAAGGTAAAAGTTGGTGAGACTGCCTGATCTGGTCTTTGTAGAATCAGTATAAGCAAGTGGTTTGAATGGTCTCTGATGCTGTAGTTTCAAATTCAAGTTTATTATCATTCGATTGCAGAAGTACAACCTGATGAAACAGCATTCTTCATGCCTCAGTATAAAATCTACAGATACACAACTAGACACAATACATATGCAGACAAACAGTACTTATGCAGGATAAATATTCATATATACAAATAAATAGATAAATATTGTTTAGTAAATATGTTTCTTTTCTGTTCAAAGATCCTGTTCCCAAGAGACATTTGGGAGGCTGAGCAGGTATTTTAAATATAGTTAAAATATATCCAGATACTTTTAGAAAAAAATATGAAAATATTTAGAGAATTTAGTTAAAACACTAAAATAATTAAACACCTTATAGAAAGAATACTCTTTCTTTTCACAATATTTTTATTGATTTTATATTAGGCAAAATTAAACAGTGGAAAGAATACTCAGAACATTATTGCAACAAGTCAAGTCACCTTTATGTATCGTTCATACCATGCTCACACACTAAAGATGAGATAGTATTTCTCCAGGACCACAGAGCATATATAAATATAAGTTAGAATAGAAGTTAAACAGCTTAAAATATTAAGACGTAGACAGTAAAAGTCCACAGTACACTATCCACATATGTTCTGGGAATTTAGGAGCTGATGGCTTGGGTGAAAAAAAAAACTGTTGACCAATCCGGAAATAAGGGCCCAAGTTCTGCGGTACTGCTTACCAGATGGCATAAGGGAGAACAGATTACATGAGGGGTGTGTGGTGTCCTTCACAATGTTTATTGCCATTTGCCTTCATTGAGTGTTGTAGATGTCCTTCATAATAGGAAGAGATCCCCCAATGATCTTTTCCGCTGACTTCACTATCCTCTTGCAGGGTCTTGCAGTCTGAAATGGTACAGCTTCCAAACTAGGCAGTGATGCTCTCAATACATCTTCTGCAGAATGTAGTGAGGATGGAGGGTGGGAGATGAATTTTCCTCAGCCGTCACAGGAAGTTGAGGCGCTCCTGGGCTTTCTCAATGGTCAAGCCATCAATCGTCAGTGGATTGACCCTCGGGCCCTCCTGAAGTCGACATCCATCTCTTTTGTTTTATTAACATTCAGGTACAGGTTATTGGCTCCGCACCAGTCTGTTAGTGTCTGTACCTCATCTCTGTATGCTGACTTCTCATTCTTACTAATAAGGCCCATCAGGATCGTGTCATCAGCAAACTTGATAATATGGTTCGATCTGTGTTTAGCTGCACAGTCAAGGGGCAGCAGAGTGAACAACATCATTGTGATGGTCTTGGAAGTGTTGTTACTGATCTGGACTGCTTGAGGTCTCCCTGACAGGATGCAAGAATCCAATTGCAGAGGGAGGTGTTTAGATCCAGCAGGCTCAACTTCCTTTTCAGGTACTGAGGTATGATTGTATTGAAGTCAATAAACAGCATTCGATCATGAGTCCTTATTTTCCAGGTGGGTGAGAGCTAGATGGAGGGCGATGGTGATAGTGTCATCTGTAGAGCGTTTGGATCTGTATGTGAACCGCAATGGGTAAAGTGACGGGGCAGCAGGATCTTGATGTGCCTCATCTTGACAATGGATGTGAGTGTGACAGGGTTGTAGTCACTGAAGCCGGATACTATCGACTTCTTCAATATGGGACACCTTTATCCACAGGATTGTTGAGTGTTTGAAATAAAGATCTTTGTCTTTGTACCAGTTGTCTCTGTTGGAATACCAAGCACTCAGATGTGGCACGTTTAACCTTTCTGTCTCCTCCATTTTTGGTATTGTGTTGCTGGACTCTGGATTGTTTTGGATTTCCATGTTTGGCAGAGCATAAATCTGAAATAAACTGTGCCATCAGTGTCTGGTTAACTGTGGGACTACTGACTGTCATCCAGCTTACTTTGTATTTTTTAATTATGTCATTCTTATTGTGAAGATTCTGTTCCCTTCTGTTAGTTCCAGAAGGCTCATCAATACACCGAAAATTTCAACTGAAAAATAAAAACGTTTGCATACACACCCAGAATTTTACTTTTGACTGGAATACCGTTGCTTGATGGCTTTTGATTATACTTTGAGGCCCTTGTTTAAATTTGTGTCTAATTGATGCAAATCTAAAAGAATATGTTGCATTCATTGGTAAATGATCTTAACTATTGGGATATGTGGTTTGGCACCAATAATATAACAAAGTATCACACTGGTAGCATAGTTTTTCTTGGAATAAGTGATGTTATTGTAATCCATTTCACATTTTTATTAAAGAATTTGTACTTGTACCAGTAATATGGATGCGATTACAATTTTTACAACGATAGAATGCTATAATCACAGAAAGAGGCCCACATAGCAATGTCAAACTACTATTCAGCTGATTGACATGCACTTGGACCATAGCACCCTCCATTCCCCTCCTATCCATGTCCCTATTCAAATTTAAATATTGAAACCAAACCCATTTCTGCCACTTTCACTGGCATTTCATTCCACACACTCACCACCTTCTGAGTAAGAATTTCCCCCTAATGTTCCCCTTAAACATTTTGTCTTTCAGTCCTAACCCAAGTCCTCTAGTTCTTTTCTCACCAACCTCAGTGGAAAAAGCCTGCTTGCATTTATCTATACCCAACATAATTTTGTATACCTCGATCAAATTTCCCCTCATTCTCTGATGCTTCCAGGGAATAAAGTCCAAACCTATTCAACTTTCATAAGATGCAAGGTTATGTAAGTTATAGATGGGGTGGACAGACATCACCTTTTTCTTGGAGTGACAGTCACAAATGTCAAGGGAATGATAGTTCAGGAGAGACGTCAGTGTTAAGTTTTTTTTATACAGTCAGTAGTGGGTGCCTTGAATGCATAGCCAGGGTGATGAAGGAGGCTGATTCAATAGAAGCATTTAAAAGACTTATAGACAGGCACATGGATACATGAAAAATAGAGGGTTATGTGTGTGAGGTTGGGAAGGTTTAGGTTATTGAGTAGATTTATGTAGGTTGGAATGTCGTCATGGACCAAAGCGTATGTACTGTGCTGTATTGTTCTATTTTTTTTTCTATATAACTCAGTTCAATTCCTGTCAAAAACTCTGTAAATCTTGTCTGCACTCTTTCAATCTTATTGCTCTTTCCTGTAAGTAGGTGACCAAAACTGCGCACAATACTCTGGCATTGGCCTCCCCAAAGTGTTGTGCGGGAAATCAATTAATTTTGATGTGGGTATTAAGATTTTCATTATCAAGCTAGAAAGTGGAATGCCAAGTTAAGTGCCCATGAGACCTCTTACCTTGGTTAAAGCTTGAATCACTTTATCAGGGTATGCATATTGGTCATTGTAATCTTATAATACTTGTCTTATCTTTGTCAGTTTGAAATTTCATTCATCTGAAGCAATAGATTGAATTTGGAAATAATCTAAGATTTCTTCTTGCAGGTCAGCACTTCACCAGCCAATATCCCATCGTCCTCGGTTACTGCTTTGTGGAAACAAAGGATCAGGTCAAAGTTCACATCTTGCTCCTGCATTGCTCCATTCACTTGAGAAATTCTCTGTGCACAGACTAGATTTGCCAGCATTGTACTCTGTGAGTGCCAAAACACCAGAGGAGTCGTGTGCACAGGTAAGAATGACCAAAGCAAAAAAAAACCTAACCCATATATTTCTTGTGTTTAACCTGCAATCTAAGAGATGAAAACTTTAAAGTGCATATTTTTTCTCTCTTTACTTCCCTTTTTCACTTCATGTCAATTGTTTCCATCACCACATCCTCTCTCTACACACACACACACACACACACACACACACACACACACACACACACACACACACACACACACACACACACACACGCGCACACCCCCCCCCCCCCAAATTTTCTTGATTGTTTGTCTTCTTTAGGTGTTCCGTGAAGCACGCCGGACAGTACCAAGTGCAGTTTATGTGCCTCACATTAGAGAGTGGTGGGATGCAATCAGTGATACTGTGAGAGCTACTTTCATGACTCTGCTTCAAGACATCCCACCATTTTCACCCATTTTGATATTGGCTACCTCTGAAACAACTTATTCAGAACTACCAGATGAGGTAGGATATCAACTTCACTACAGACTGTGTTGTATAATGAATGTATCCAGTTATATGTTCAAAAGCCTTCATTAATTAGTCTAATGTAAAGCAACAGTAATTTATTTTAACTGTTGTAGAAAGATGGGTAAGACACAAAAATATTTCCAGCATCAATTATGCAATGTAATCCTGAGTATATGAATATGATTCTTTCTTGTTGCTAAACTATTCTTGTAGGAAGATGAGAACTGCAATTCATTTGTGCACAATCAGTGAAATTTCCTTTATCACAGTTACTTAAAAGACAACATTTTTGGGTCAACATTGCGCTAAATTATTTCCTGTGAGAATCTCTTGAAAATGTAAAAAGTATAAAACTAAAGAACTAAGCTCATAAAACTATTCAAGTAAAAATTGGTTAAGACTTGTCATAGTCAATCACCACCATTAATTCCTCACAGGCATTTCTAGTTTAATGAATGGAGGTGTTCCTACGTTTTTTCGAACTTGGGGTTCCTTGTAGAAGAGAATGCAGGAGGAATCACTGACAAACAGCTGTCAAGGTGGTTAGGGCTTTCTGCATTTATGCAAGTTAGGATTGAAATCCAAAACTTGTCGGGGATTCTTTGTGGGATTTGATAGAACATACGTACAGGTTCTTTGGCCCATGATGTTATGCCAATAAAAATATGCCTTTGTACAGATGTCTTCTGGTGTTTGCTACTCCTACCCTGAGTAAAAGATGCTGGCTCTCTGCTTTACCTATGCCTCTCATAATCTTGTAGACCTCTATAAAGTCACCTCTCATCCTTCGCTGCTCCAAAGATAATAGCCCTAGCTCGACTAATCTTGCCTCTTAGGACATATTTTACAATCCAGGCAACATCCTGGTAAATCTCCTCTGAACCCTCTCTATAGCTTCCACATCCTTCCTGTAATGAGGGAACTAGAACTGAACACAGTATTCTAAGTGTGGTCTCACCAGAGACTTGTAGAGCTGCCAGATCACCTCACAAGCTTTTCGTCTGGTTTTAAACCGCTCTTCTTCTCGTTCACCATCTTGCTCTCATAGTCCCTGCTGAAATTTAATGTAGAGGTACTCCCCAAATTACGACTGTAATTCAGACCAAAGAATCTGTTGTATCTTGAAATGGACATGTGTCAGAATTGCGTTGATTTAAAAAATAAAGAATAATATAAAATTTATGCAGTTTGCATTGTATTTGACAAACTATAACAGGACATGTAAGAGCCAAAGTGTGTGTACTTAGCTTGTTAGTCGACATTCTGGGATCTGTCGGCTGGGCACGGGCATCTTGATTACTATGCGCATGCACAGGTCATCGGTTGGTGCATGTGTGGTGGGTTTGCATATTGGAGTTTGGTCAGTGCATGTGTGAGAGTTAAGCCCCCTAATGATATTGAATTCAAGCCCTTAATTCTCATGCGTACACCAACCGAACTCCAATACGTGAACTGCGCATGTGCCAAGCAAAGACTCGCGCATGCTCACAGGAATCAAGATGGCCATGCCTGAAACACATACTCTCCTGGTATCATTTTCAATGGCATTTATTACTGTGATACCAAAAGAAGATAGTGATCAGTTGAAACTGTCATCTTATAGACATATTTCATTATTAAATTCAGATTATGAGATTATTGCCAAAGTCTTGGTAAATAGATTGGCAAAGTTTTTGCCGAAATAGATTAATAAGGACCAAACAGGCTTTGTGAAAAAAAGACAATCGGCTGATAATGTAAGCAGGTTGATTAGCATCATTCATTTGGCACAGAAAAGAAGTGATCTGAGTGTTGCTATGGCATTAGATGCAGAAAAATGATTTGATCGACTGGAATAGGATTTTCTATTTAAAGTACTGGAAGGACTTGGATTAGGTCAAACTTTTATAAATTGGATTAGGGTACTATACCATAATTCGAAAGCTAAAGTAGTGACTAATGAACAAATTTCCACATCATTCCAATTGTCAAGATCTGGGAGACAAGGATGTCTGCAATCTCCAGCTCCATTTACTTTAGCTATAGAACCTCTTGCAGAAAAAATCCGTTGACATTAAGGGATTTAAGGTTAACCTGGAGGAATACAAAATTAATTTATTTTCTGATGATGTATTAATATATTTGACAGAGCCAGTAACTTTGATACAGAAATTGTACTAAAAATTGGAAGAATATGGAAAAGTTTCAAGTTATAAAATAAATTGGGAAAAGGACTGAAATTACGTCTTTCACAGAAGGAGATTATGCTCAGTGTCGAAGAGTTACCCCATTTTAAACAGCCGACAAATAAGATAAAATATTTAAGAATGCATACAGATAATAACAAAAAATTAATACAAACTGAATTATTTACCATTACTTTAAAAAATTGAAGAAGATTTAAGCAGATGGACAGCCTTACTAGTGGGAAGTTAATTGTATTAAAATGAATATATTTCCAAGAGTACATTATCTCTTTCAATCACTGTCCACACCATTATCTCAGAGATGTTTTCAGGAGTTAAAATAAATGTCAGAAAATTTCTTTGAAAAGGTAAGATGTTGAGGATCTCCATAGAAAAACTAACTTGGAAATATGAGCTGGGAGGTTTATGACTCCTTAATTTTAAAAATGATCATCGAGTGGCTCAGATAAGATTTCTTACCTTCCTTTTTGAGGAAGAAGATAAACCTGCATGGGTTAAAATAGAATTGTTTAAAATAGGAGAGAAAATCCCAGAGTATTTTATATATAAATGGGATACAAAATTAATAACTGCTGAGAGAGAAACCCCATTTGTTAAAACACTTAATTAATATCTGGTATAAAATAAATAGTGATACTGGAACAAGGGGCGGTTATTCTCACAAAATTCCTATGACTCGTAACAGGACTCTTATACTTTGTAAAATGGGTAACCAAATTTTTGAAATCTGGTCTCGTAAAGGAACCCGATATATTGAAGATTGTTATGAGCAGGGAGAATTGATGCAATTTGAACAATTGAAAAATAATTATGGAATTCTTAACAGCACAATCTTCTGCTATTTCCAAATAAGGGATAAATTGGGCCCAACAATGTTTTTACCAAATTGTAGTGATGTGGAGGCTCTGATTTGAAAAAGAAGTACAAAGAAATTTACTTAAGCAATGTATCTTTTACTTCAAATGGGAAACCCAAACAAGGGGTTCATAAGTCCAGACAGAGATGGGAATTAGACTTAAATGTAAGAATTGATGAGCAAACCTGGTCTGAACTATGTCAGATTAGTATGCCTAACAAGATAAAGTACTAAGATTAGTACAATATAATTTTCTGCATCAATCATATCTCACACCACAGAAATGAAACAAATTAAATTCAGATTCATCAGACTGATACTTTAGATGTGGTGAGGAGGTAGGAACTTTTCTACATTCAACTTGGTTATGTTCTAAAGTAAGGCCTTTTTGGGTTGATCAAGGAAATTTTCTATGGCAGATCCCAGGAATCAAATTTGACAAAACCCAGAATTATTTTTACTGGGTAATATTACAGGGATAAGACCAAAACTGAAATTATCCATACATCAAACAAAATTTGTTAAAAATTGCATTGGCAATAGCTAGAAAATGTATAGCAGTTTCATGGAAGTCTGATTCACATCTAAATATGGCACGTTGGAATGCAGAAATACATAGTTGTATTCCCCTCGAGAACATTTCCTTTAAATTAAGAAATAAGTATGACACATTTTTACAAGTTTGGCATCCATGTTTACAAATCTGGTTTGAATTTTTAATTATGTTCACCCTAATCCTTGAAACCTACATTGATCTTCTCGAAAGAAAATTTCATTCAATATGAATTTTTGATCCATGGTGTGTGTGGCTCTTTTCAGCAGCCAATTTTGCTTTTCTTTTTTCTCTTTCCTTTTTCTTTATCTTTTTCTTTCCAATCTATATTTTCTTTGGGCTCTTTTTTGGGGATTTGGGGTATAACCATCATGGAAAAAATTATGGATTTACTTTTGTACTTGTAGTTTTAATTTTGAAATTGACTGCATGTTTGGTCAAACTTTTTAAATAAATGAAATAATAATTAAAAAAAGATGGCCGCGCTCAGCCTATGGACCCTGGGACGCCAACTAAAAAGGTAAGTATGCACATTTTGGCTCTAACATGCCCTGTATCCCTGTTATGGTTTGTCAAATACAGTATAAACCATGTAAATTTTATATATTCTTTAACAATTTGTCAAACGTTGGTGTGGATGGACGTAAGTTACATAGGTTGCCGGTGGGGGAGGGGGGTGTGAATGTATTGCAAAATCTGGGCCCAAATCTCAGAGCTTGAGTAATCCTCCTTATTGAAATAAGCCAAAACTGTTCACATTACACTGCAATTCAAAATAGATGTTTTCTATATCATGTTATCAATATGTGTGTAGCCTTTTACAGATATCCGAGCCCATCTGATGCTCTGTGGTCTCAGAGCAGTGTGTTCTCATTGTAATTTTTCTTTTAAATTATTTATTATATCCTCAATCCAAAATTACAAATTGGTGAGATTACATATTTCTCTAGAGAAACAAAAATTGCAGATGCTGGAATCTTGAGCAAACAATGAGATGTTGGAGGAACTTAGCGTGTCAGACAGCATTCATGGGTAAAAACAGTCAATCAATATTTTGGGTTGGGAGACTTCATCGAGACCACAAAGTATTAAGTATATCGGGGGGGGGGGGGGAAAGAGAGTGAGAGTGGAAGAAGCTGGGCAGGTGTTATGTGGTGATGGGGTAAAGAGTGTGAGAGGTAGAGTGATGGGAGGCGATCTACTAGGTGGTGAAGAAGAGATACAAGGTGCTTTTTCTGGTTAATTACTGTTTGGTACTATCACTAATGTCCTTGTTCACACCAAGTTTTGGCCATTAAAATGAGCTATTAAGTTTTAACATGTAGATTTAACACCAAGTTTTGGCCATTAAAATGAGCTATTATGTTTTAACAAAATATGTCATTACAGTGGTATCTGTATAGCAAATGAGCATGAACTAAATCTACATTGTTTTTGAGTGAAGAATGTTGCTAAGTTTGATCTGTAAACTTGCAGCTTCTCTTTTAATGGCATATCCTGTTTATTAATATTGCAAATTTGAACCTAAAGTATGTTCTGAGGAACAATTTTTGTTTTTCAAAATGTAGGTAAAATGCATTTTTGAAATAAATTATGGAGAAGTTATAGATTTACAGAGGCCTACTGAAGAAGAAAGGACAAAATTCTTTGAAGATTTAATATTAAACCAAGCAGCAAAGCCTCCACCAAGGAGGAGAAAAACTGGTAAGAAACTATGTTGGAGGAAAAGAGAAGACAGTAAATTATTTTCCACAATTTTTTTTTTTACCATTTGCTTGAGACAGTTGGTTGGTTAAATTCTGGTTTACAGTACTTTTTGTTGATAATACATTGTGGTGCCAAAAACTGGGAAGCACACTGATTGCTTCTTTATCAGGTCAAGGAACTAAAGAATATTTTAACACTGTATCTAACTGGCTGTAATAGATTTATAAAGTGATGTTTTATATGGATGAATAATTATCTTGGATTTAATTAATGGGTTTCCAAGAATTAAAATACAATCTGTTCATCTTCAGTCTTTATCATCCAAGTTTTCTTTGCAAACCATTCATAATTTGAATCTTGCTTATCAATTAATAGACAATTCGCTTGCAAGTGTTGGCAAGCCAACACTTCTGAGAAACTGTTGACATTGTCATTACAGCCAATAGTTGTTAAAACTTAATAATTGATATATGTTATCAGCGCACTATGATGAGTTGAGGTAGCGAGGCATTCATCAAAATTTTGTTAATTGCAGCCTGGTTGTTTATCTCTGATTTGAAGCCATATTATTGGTTTCTGCCGGAATGTTTAAAATTTGCAAAGGGAACGGTTTCTCTCCTCATCATCTCATGTGCTGCATTAGCTGAAAATTATTCATTCGGCAACCTGGATTGTTCCAGGTTTAAATTTTAAATCCTATTCTCATGACTTGAGCACAAAACTAGACTCACAGCCCTATTACAACCCTGCATCGTCAGAGGTTTTAACATTGAGATGGTACAATAAACTAAGAACCTGCTAATATTTCTAGTGATGTAAAAATAAATTCTTGATATTAGTTTAAACAAGAACGGAAGATATATCCCTGAACTCATGGCTAACATTTATCCTTCACTCAACATTTCTTTAAGAGATATATTTATCACTTAAACTTGTGAATGTCTGCTGAGTGCAAATTGACTGTTTGGTTTCAGATAGTAACTGCACTATAAAGGTACTTCACCTATAAGTGCTTTCAGATTTTCTTAAGAAAGACATGAAATAATAGTCTGCAAGTTTCTTTTACTATTACATCCAAATGTGGAACTGTACATTTTCTATTAGAAAACCACTGAACAATTGGAGCTTTATTAATTAAAGCCTGAAAATATTTTCAGAATTTTACCCCTTGTTAAAATGTACTTAGAAAATAGAGCATCGTACAGACCCTTCAGTCCACAATGTTGTACCAACCTATGGAAACCTGAACAACAATCTTTTTTTCACTACCTCACACACATAATCTATTTTTATTACATTCAAGATTTCTTTATTGTCATGTAATAAAACAGGTGTAATATTACACAAAATTTGCTTTAGTCAGCTGTAAGGCAGACAGATTCGCCATCAGCAGAAATTACAATCGGAGAAAGAGGAAAAGAAACTAAGTACAATGTAAATACTACAAATGATCATTAGAGACTGTGTTTGAAAGGGACATAGTCCATTTTATTTTTAAAGTTCACCCTGGGCCACTTAAAAATGCGCAACAGGTCACCGTTGGCCTGGAGCTGTAATTTGGCCACCCCGATCTATAGCATTCCTGTAATGAGGTAACCAAAACTGAACGACATGCAGTAGCAGATCAAACAAAGATCTAAACTTGTTGGCATTAAACCAAGAATCTAATGGCATTTCTCAGCATGTTCCAACCCCTCATATCTAATAAAATCCCTAAATGAGCACTGCTTCAATTATTAATAACCCAAATCTAATGCCAACTAATTGATTTTAACCAATCAGAATAGAAGTGGTCAATGTAAAAATCAAGGGTGGTGTGGATTCAGTTACACCACACTCACTTTCATTACAAAATCTCTGAAGATGAAGCTGGCTGCACCACACAGAATAACCATTAACTTTGTGAGATACAAATATCTATCAGTGTTGGTGATTATCCAATGATGCAAGTAGCTCATCAGAATTTTCAACTTTTCAGGTCATTGGATAATCACCAACTTGTTTGTTCATAATAGAATCTGTTCATGGCATTTGATGGCCTTTTCTATTAACAAAATAATTTGTTTTTGATGAGTTTTGTCCAAATGCATGTTGGAAATAGTTTATTTGATCTTGTTTTTAAGAAATGTTAGATATAATCCATAATTAGATATAAGAACTAAGCTGTTGACTGTATTTTAAAATCCTACATTGACGAAAGTTGTTAGTTATCAAGCCAAGTTCAACTGAAATTAAATTGCATAAGGAACAATTTTACTTTAAGTTCCTAAAAGAGTTTCTGTTCACAATGTTTCCATGGGAATTTTCAATAGAGCTTTAAACTGGAAGTGAGAGATATTGTGTGCCTTTCCACATGTCAAAGAATTTCTGGGTTTTTGTCTTTGTGTTTGCATTTTCAATAAAATGTGGATAATTTATTGCATATTGCTATCCTCTTTCTTTCAGCGTTGCTTGCCTTGGAAGTCCTTCCACCTGCATTGCCTCCTCCACCAAGGCAACTATCAGAGGAAGAATTAAAACGAATGGAAGAACAAGAGGAAAATACCTTTCGAGAACTTCGGCTGTTTCTCAGGGATATTACTAAAAGACTTGCCACTGACAAACGATTTAATATCTTTAGCAAACCTGTGGATATTGAAGAGGTAAATTGATAACATTTACAAATGAATTTTAAAAGCTGATCCAAGAAAAGTTTTTGTCCAGAGTCCCTTTCAATAATTTCTACTAATATTCCTCAAGTGGATCATTTAAGAAATGTCATAAAGGAGGGAATAAATTAAAAGGGAGGCTCATGAAAGTTGAAGAGAACCATCTGTGTTGAGCTAAGTAATAAAGATACCGTGGCAAGTACTGTCAATTTCAAAAACAATAAATCACCTGAAACAAAATAGGGGTATTGTTGAGATTACAAAAAGCTAGATGGGGACAACAAATGTTGAAGAGGTTGCTAACAGTTATCTGTTGATCAAAAACATAAAATTTAGAGATGCAGAAGTAAATGAAAGACCATACCAAGTTCTAGATGAATTACCAAGATGAAATGGCTTGTATAAAATTGAATGTGACTAATTAGGGAGAGGAAATGGCACGAACTAGAAACAGAGTCAGTGGAAATACTTAAAAGTGGAAAAACTGCTGATAATTAAATTTATTAAATAACAGGAAGTTATTAGGAGAGATTTTCAGCTCAATGGACTTTCAATAGAACTCGCTGGAAGTTTTGATTAAAGGTGTAAAAGAAAGAAGTTACAATAACTAGCAAGTAGCATCATTTTCTATCAATATTATGGAAAGGAAAATGGCATTTAGAACTCCTGAAAAGATGGATAGGTAAAGGTTTAGACAACATATTGATGTAGGAGAATCAGTTCAGCCACTTTTGTCATAATGGGAGTGTGATAAAATGCTGACTGGAGCTAGACCTGAATGTGTAATTTGATTGAATACAAACAAATGTAGAACAGGGTTATTCAGAAGTAATGTTGGAGCCTTAGAAATCACACTCAAGATTCTCAAATTCCATTGGTAGCACACCTTTCCAAGGTGACATAGCAAGCAGTGTAGAAATCCCAGCAGCTGCTGTGACATTGAAATTCCCTAAATTAGAATGCATTTAAGCTGATGAATTCAGAATTGTTTTTGGTTACTAAACACTCCAAATCATTAAAAAATTGAAAGCTCATACATTTAGGTCTGAACTTAAATATTCTACTACTTTTCTTTTTCATTTCCTTTATGTGGATTCCAATTTCCTGGTTGTGTCACAGTGACCCTCTCTGTGGCTGAAATCTGACTGCTGTAAGGCTAGTCTTTTCCTTTGAATCCATATAGATGTTTTGATTACCCACAAAAAGCTCTTTACCAAGAGCTGAATTCATCCAATTAAAGGTCAATGTGGATGTGGGTGATCCTATGCTTGAATAGTGACTTGTTACCCTTATGAGAGGAAATATCAATGGTCTGAATCTGCAGTCAAAATAGCCTCTAAGGGAATTGGAGACAATGGTGCATTGATCTGCTGGCACTCAGGCTGATCTACTTTTGTTTTACACTCCCAATATGCAACTGAGCCTGAGTCACAGGTGTTTTGACTGCCATCTTCTCTCTTCTTAGAGTCAGCTCTTTATTGGAATCCTCTTACAGTGAAATGGGAATTAGAAATTCTAATGGGAATGAATTGATTAATTTATTACTGTTAGAAAAATATTTACAGTAGACTTAATAATGTTTTAAATTTTTGTACTTGTCTTCAATTTATTTAAACATTGCTCTGTTTAAAAAAAAATTGTAGGTTTCTGATTACTTGGAAGTTATCATAAAACCAATGGATTTATCTACCATGATGATGAAAATTGATAACCACAAGTATGAAACAGTGAAGGATTTCCTAATAGATATTAACCTCATCTGTAGCAATGCTCTTGAATATAATCCTGATAAAGTTCCTGGAGGTAAGATGGGATTTAAGACACCTGAGTTGAGAGCTGCTCACTAACAAGCAAACTAATTGTATCTAAACAAAGGAAGCAAAGTTCATGAATTACATCTCCAGTCTCATGACACTGCAATAAGCTGCTGATAAAAGTATATCAACCAGCCGAATGTGGAAAACATTGCAATAACATTATATCCTGCAATCTAGATTCAAATACCATCAAGATTCATGATTTTTTTCTATGCAATTGAATTGAATAGTCAAGGTTATTTTTAGATAAAGAAGTAGAGTCTCAATACTCTGGCAATTTGACATCTATTGGTACACACACAAGTATATATATATATAGAAATGGAAAATAATGTTTTATGGATTTAAAGTCATTACTGTCAGACAAGTAGATGAAGGTTCAACAATGGGTGTTGTGAGCTTTTTGGAGTCAGAGAGACTGGATGGAAAAAGGCTCTTCAGGTTACTGGGTCCAAGCCCATGAGCAAGCACAGAGTTTTTAAAATGCCAATTCTACCGTAACCTATTTTATTCTCCCAAATGGCCATTAAAACCCATGCCACACCTCCCCAGTGTTTCCCACTCGTATATATTGTAGGAGTGATTTACAATGGCTAATTGACCCACAAATCTGAACCTTTTTGGGTTGTAGGAAACTGGAGCATCCAGAGGAAACATACACAGTCACAAGGAAAATAGGCATGCTCCTGTTGCCTTATTCATATGCTGCTATGAATATGAAGTGGAAATTATTCCATTAACAAAAACAAAATCTGTTCCTTTGAACAGATGCATTCATTTTGAAATAACTGACAGATTGTAAAATTGAATAGTCATTACTCTTTTGAAGATAATTATGCCTCTTTTTATGTATGTGTATATAAAAGCAAAATAGTGCAGATGCTGAAAACCTAGGGATAAAAAAATAAAATGCTGGAAATGCTCAGCAGGTTAGGCAGCATCTGTGGAGAGAAACCGTTTCTGGCTCATATTTTGCAAAATAACAAATGTAAAACTATCATCTTTCACATTACTTTGACTGACAGCAACTTCAAAGCTATTTATGGGCGGGCTATTTCACGCCGCCCTACGTGATGCTTCTTTTACGTCCTTAGGCCCTTCAACGCGCAGGGCCTTGATGCGGAGGATTCTACCAAGTTTTTCCCACACAAGTTCCTGCTGAATGGATCATTTCAGGTAAGTTTGTATCCTTTTATTGAACGCAGCAGTGAGTGGAGTTGGTTCACCACTGAGGAACATCTAGCCAATTGTTTCCAGTGATTACCTTTCATCAGAAATGTTCTGATGAAAGATTATTGATGTGAAACAGCAACTGCAGTTTCTCTCTCCACAGATGTTGCCAGTGTTTTGAGTACTATTTTGAGTACATCTGGTTTTATTTTACATATGCTATTTTGCCTAGTTTATTTCAGTATTAGAGAAGACATTTAAATAGATGATGAATTTCATTTAAACATGACCATTGTCGCTTCTGAGCTAAATAAATACAGTTGATGTTGCTGATAGTAACAAATAACATTCATTGGTTGATTCGTCACACATTCTGTTACTAGGTGAAGAGTCATCCTATTGGTTTGTTTAAACTTGTGTAGTAGGTTAATATAGGCCAAAATTGTTCAAGGTTCCATCCATGGTTTCATATCAGACTAATACGTAATGAATCAAAGTGTAAGGTTTTTATGACATATTGGTTGTCTAAAGATGCAATTCAAAATGTCAAAAGAATCTCAATATTTGATTTTGTTTGAATTTAATTATTTTCTCCCCATGAATGAGCCTTTTTCAAATTAGATTTGTTCCCTGTCTTCACAACACATTATAGTTTGACAAAAGCAGGTTATTGGATATTCTGAATGTTTGTTACAGAATTGAGCTCAAATCCGTGTAAATGGCTGGCATACAAAGGCTAATGGAATGACTTAATTGCAGACCAGAATGTTAAAAATGCATTTTGTGCCAATGTAACTGGTGTTTATTTTTACTATATAGATCGCATAATTCGACACAGAGCCTGTACACTTAAGGATACTGCACATGCAATGATAGCAGCTGAGTTGGATCCTGAATTTAACAAACTTTGTGAAGACATCAAAGAATCCAGGAGAAAGCGAAGTGAGTTGCTCTTGAAGTTAAAAATCTCCTCCAAGCAGGACATCATTAGTTAACAGAACTTGTCAGTTTATTTTAGGAGTGTTTGCTGGCCTTTTCTCTCGAGGTGATGGTTCATTCTATTACTTTCCTACCCTCAGACTTTTACTAAATAGTGGTTATTATGCAGGAGGACTGATTTGCCTTACTGAGGAAGATTGGCAAGAAATTGGGATCTCTTTTGGGGAAAGTACGACCTATAGAAAAAGGATAGGTTACGCCTGAACCCAAAGGGAACCAATATCCTGGTGGGCACGTTTAATTATAGCTGTAAATTGAATTTTCTCTCCATCTAAATGATAGTCTGTCTATTTCTTCAACCAAGCTGTAATATAGATGTAAAACTAATTTAGCAGGGGGCTGAAGAAGGTTTGTGGGGGTGGGGTGTGTGTGGAACAGCAGTTAAGTGAAGATAATGTGCAGCAAGAATGATCAGCAGGTGACGAGACAAAATACTAGCCAAAGGGATGAGAGACAGAATACATTCAAAACCTGGTCTAAAAAAATCTGTAACTATCAAAGTATAACATAATTGATATTTAATTTTGTCATGAGAAAAGTTCATAGATATTAGAAGATCTCATCATTTTATTAATTCTATTGATGACATAAAAGGATGTACAAAAACAGCATTTCCTATCCACAATGACCTAGACTTCATGTACAGTTTTAAAAAAACCCGGTATCCTGCACCTATGGCCATTGGTAGATGCTGGATAAGTGAATTTTCTGGTTGCTTGAGACTGCATTTTGCATGGTAAACTAACCACAACTTTCGTACTTTATACCTATTTATTTTCCATGGACCTTTGCTGGTTGCTTGAGGCTGCCAGGAACTTGAATTCCAGATAACAGGGATTTTTACTGTTTTTCGGAATTTGCTGTCAATTTTATGCCAAACTAAACAATTTTGTTATTACAATGACAAAGTTGTGTCCCATATACTTCCATGGGTTGTGCTTACCTCTAGTTTCAGACTTGGGCATTTAGAGAAACTGTTCTCTTCTTATAAGAAATAGGAACAGGAATCTGCTCAATCATTCAATAAGATCATGGCCGATCTAGCCGTAGACTCAACTCCCCCTACCGGTCTTTTCCCCAGAACCCTTAATTTTCCATTTATGGAAAAATATATCTAACTGCATCTGAATATATTTGAGTCAAATTCTTATTGTATTTTTATTTTCCTTGTTAGTGAAGCATCTTTTTGCTAAATTTTGTTTTGACTAATAGTCTCTTTATTTATGAATTCGATCTTGTAATTGGCTGACATAACTGTTATGTTCAAATTAATGGTTCCTTATTCCAAAATTGTTGTACATTTGTATTCATTGATTTAGTGTTCCTTGCAGTGTGAACTTTAAAAGTTCAATGCATCACGTGTCATTGTGCTTTCTCCAAGGTCTCGTGTCTTTTTTCTCTAATTAAGAAAATCATTGGTTGTTTCCCAGTTTGAATTTAATTGGTATTACTATATTTTTTTAAATATTGACTTGGAAGACCTTGTGACTATTCAACAATATGTGTAATGAAACAATCCTATAGTTAGGAATATACCTGGTTAGCTTTTTTTAAAACAGCAGTTGTTAAGTTATTTTAGGAGGCATTTAAATCTCTTTTAAATGAGAGTTCCTGGATAAATCAATGTAGCTAGAATGTTGTGTTATCAAAAATATCTTTAATATACTGCTAGAAATGATTACCCAGCAGATTGTGAATCTTGTGCATATATTGTGTGCAGATATAGCAGCAGTAGCCTCAGCAACAAATCAAACAAGTGACAGTCCGGAAGCAAATAAAGATGTGGTTCAAGACTCATCCCGGAATTTAGAAGCAAGTACCACAAGTATGGAATGTAGGCATGCAAGTAAGTTCTAATCCTGTGTTTTGTATCAGAAAATGGAGCACTTGCAACATTTTTATATTTTATTCACCAACCAGTGGTTTAGTACATTTAGCAAATTTTATTTTAAAAATGAGCATTCTACCATAAAGATAGATTAGCCTAGCACTTATTCTTTTGAGGTGAAATCATTAGTTTCTTGATTAAATACAGGTACACAATCCTTTATCCGGAACCCTTGGGGGTCAATGTGTTCCGAATTTCGGATTTTTCCAGATTTCAGAAAGCCAGATTTAAGACCACCTGAATTGTGGTGCCGTATCCACCCCCACCCCCTTCCAGCCGCGCTGCCGGTCTCTTCCCCCCCCACCTGACTCGCGCTGCCGGTCTCCCCCCCTCGTCCGTCTCGCACTGCTGGTCTCTCTCCCTCACCCGACTCGCGCTGCCAGTCTTTCTTCCCCCCCCCCCCCACCTTGCTTGCCCGACTCGCGCTGCCAGTCTTTCTCCTCCCCCACCTCGCCTGCCCGACTCGTGCTGCTGGTCTCCCCCCTTGCCTGACTCGTGCTGCTGGTCTCCCCCCTCGCCTGCCCGACTCATGCTGCTGGTCTCCCCCCTTCGCCCGACTCGTGCTGCCGGTCTCTCCCCCTCGCCTGCCCGACTCGCGCTGCCGGACTCTACCCCTCGCCTGTCCGACTCGCGCTGCCGGTCTCTCCCCGTCACCCGCCCGACTCGTGCTGCCGTCTCTCCCCCCACCTGCCGGATTTCAGAGCTTTCTAGATTTTAGATGTCCAGATAAAGGATTGTGTACTTGTATTGATAATGTCAAATTCTCGAAAAATGGACTCATAAAGTCTTTTTCATATTTCAAAAGACTACAAATCTGAGCAAGTAAACAGTATGCATGTAACTCCCTTTGAATCCTTGGTAATGTCTGGTTTACTCATTCAATTAGTCACTGCTGGAGGGAACAATAGGTCAGGTTCCTCACCAAAGTGACTTGAAGCCATGAATGGAATAGGCAGTGTAAGTGGTAATGAACACATTAGTGAGCCTCTTGGCTGCTTTTCCAAGCCTAAACTTCCAACTCTTACTGAGATATCAATTGCCTTCAAGGCAGGACAAACTGTGTTTTGGTTTATAATGCAACATTGGCCAATTTAATTGATCTCTAATTGCCAAAAAAACCAAAACATAATTCTTCTGTTTCTCCAAAGAAATATCTCACAGCTGCATGTGTCCTCTCTATGTGTTCAGTCAAGCAAGTCCAAAGTAATAATCTATTTGAAAATTAAATTTCCTTTTGGATGTCAGTACTTCTGTCTTATTGCTTGGTTTGTCTAGTTAACTTTTATACTTGACCTTATGCCTTGAAGGGCATTAGGAGAAGATGATCATGCATGTTTAGGCGAAGGAAGGATGGGGTGAGAGGTTGCTGTGAGGGTGGGGGATTTAGTGAAAGGCTACTTGGGGGTAGGAGAGGAATTGCCAGCAAAAAGGAATGTTACAGATAGTG
This sequence comes from Narcine bancroftii, assembly GCF_036971445.1. NCBI lineage: Eukaryota > Metazoa > Chordata > Chondrichthyes > Torpediniformes > Narcinidae > Narcine > Narcine bancroftii. The sequence continues at coordinate 153,654,550 of NC_091474.1, forward strand.
GGGAAAAGAATAGGGGAAGGAATGAAGTGGTTTGAATGATAATAGTGTTAAGAGCCCAAAGGACCCCAAAACCCAGCAGCAATAGACATTCACCAAGACAAGTAGTAACTTAAACAAAAATTATTTTTAATTATCTTTAAACATGAAACCAGAATCAAACTTTAACTGATCTCTATTAACTTAACTAACCTTAACCCCCTTCTAATTCTAAGTGCACGTGTATGTAATGGTGTGTAAATTTAAGAAAAGTTCTTTGGTTCACAGTACAATTTCACTTCTATTCTTCCAAGTTCACTGGTTGCAGGCAATTCTTATACTGTGCACAGAATTTAACATGTATAAAGTTCACCAGGCTTTGGGGCTCGAAAGGTAAATGGTTACCACTCAGGAAGGTTCTTGTAGGTTTTGTAGAGATGTGTTGTTCCAGGATTTCCACAACTGAGGTACCACCATTAGTCACCTCAGTGTCTCACTGATGAAACTTGCCCCATCAGGGTTCTCCAGATGATAACCTTTTTCTTTCAGGTTACCACAGAGTTCCTTTCTGTTCTCTTATTCCAAGCGAAACACCAGACAGCCAGTACTTTCAGCCATCCTTCCCTCTGGAGCTTCTGTTTCAGTTCCAAGAAGCTTCCTGCTTCAGTTTCAGCAAGCTTCTCTGTCTCACCCACACTGGCTGAGACAACTCTCTCTCTCTCTCTCTCTCTCAAATTTATCAATAATCTATTCACCTTTTTACCTTTCAATTATTTTTTAAATGCTGGATTTATTCATTAATTGTGAACTAAACTCTCCAAAGACAATCCAGTAAATAACAGTGTAATGATGTGATAGTTCTGATGCAATGCCAATAACTTCTCTAATCCAAAAGACTAAACTGTTTTTTTCTTATTTTCTTTGTTGCTGTGTTAATACCTCTCTTAATAAAATCTTTCCTTCTTTTTCTTTCTGTATTTGATCCCCTTCTCAGTTATCCTAATTCTATTTCAATTTCAAAATCTTGATGGTTGAGAAGATAATCCTTTGATCATGCTGTTCATTGAGCACCAAGATAGGCTGGCACTTTGCTATATGATTAGGAATTTCCACTTCCAGCAAATTGCAACTCAAAAATATTGGGAGTTACAGGATGCAGAGAGAAGTTGAACCAACAATGTACTGTAGTCCAACATGATACAGCCATTATAGTCTTTGTGATTCCTGGAACAAGATTCATTCTACAGTGCTACCATGTGGTCGGAACGTATAATGCAGCTTGATGTGAGCAAAATTTTTAAGCACGCACGCACGCACGCACGCACGCACGCACGCACGCACGCACGCACGCACGCACGCACGCACGCACGCACGCACGCACGCACGCACGCACGCACGCACGCACACACACACACACACACACTGCTGTGTAACTCGTACTTGCTACAGGTTTCCAGGTACATAAAATAGACAAGACATAGGAAATGGAAAAAAAATTTTAATGGAGGAGAAAAAATAACTCAGGCCTGAAATTTCAATAATATTTCTTTACCTACTATGGATGTTGGAAGACCTCCACATTTCTGTGTTTTTACTACCGTCACAGTGTATGTAGACTTCCGTGTTTCTATACAGTTGCTCCACTGCAAAATCTCTTCGAGGAATGCCTATCGTGAAGAAGTTTTCCTCTCTCCAAAAGGAGTTCCATGAGGATCTCTCTCACTGCTCCCCTCTGCACTCCCTGCTGCTCTCAAACTCTACGACCATGTACTCACCCCAGATTTTGGGCTCAGGCCTGAAACGTTGGTAATGTATCTTTACCTCCTTTGGATGCTGAAGAGACCTGCTGAGTTCCTCCAGCATTTCTGTGTTTTTATTGATGCCATGTGACACAAGATATGAGTGATGCTATATCTGGCATGAGCCATTTCTGTTTTGAAATTGATAACAGCCAATTAAATATTGCATATAGTTATTAAAGGTCATATTAGTCATAGTAGAGAAACAGCCCTTTCAGTTCACCATATCCATGTCGACCATTAGGTGGCGTCCATCTTGCATGTAGAATGTGTTTCAATTTAGTGTCCACCCACTGTGCCAAATGCAATGTAAAATGTGAATTGTTATGCGTGTTCTTTCAAGAAGAATGACTTTACACAGGTTTAACACTTAACCGATTTTATTTTCTTTGAGCTGCTTCCATGGACAACCATCATATGTCGCTTCTGGTTTCCAGCCAACCGTGTGTATCACGTGCTGGAAAATGTGGTTTTTATTTACACACATAGTAATACATTGTAGCAACTCACCTGAGGCTTATTTGAACCAGCTTGGGAGCTTTCAGGTGACATCATAAGATCAGAAAATGCGATGATGTTATTTGGAACGCACGGAGCTTTAAAAAGCTGCGCGTGACTGTTTGAGTAAATTACTTTTACTGAACTTCAACTTGACTACGTCTGATCATTTTCTTGTTCTTCATTTTGCACTGTGACCCAGTTGCTGCATTGGTGACCCCAACAGGCCCAAACGGATTATGGACCCAACATGGTCAACACAGTGGTTTTGCTCAAAATGCTTATCTTTTGGACCACTCAACCTGAAGTTTGGTTCGGGCAGGCTGAGGCGCAGTTCCACATTTGCAAGATAGAGAGAAGTGGACGCCATTAAGTACTATCATGTAAAAAGCGCCCTCGAGAGTGGATTTCCACTAGCTCTCGGCAAATATGAAGCCCTAAAAGCCCTCCTCCAGATTTACTGACTCTCATGACATGAACGAGCTGCACGGCACCTCCATATCGATGACCTGTGGGACCATGCCTCTTCAGAGTTAATGAATGACATTCCTTAGAGCCCACTCACTGATGTTGGACTTAAAAGAGTACTGGTTAGTGAACACCACCATGTTCCAGACTTTCTGCCTTGGAAAATCCGAACTACCCACCCCACAACTAGACGCCATGGAGCCCTCGAACAAAGAATTTGTCAAACTTCTTTTGGAGTTTCCGGACATTCTCACTCCTCCAGTTCTCACCTGCCACGCCCAAATGTGGCATCGCACACCAAATCCTCACCCAAGTACCTCCTCTACATGCCCAACTCCTGCCACCTGAAAAGTTGTGGCTTGCAAAACAAGAGTTCTACACAATGGAGGAATTTGGAATTATACGGACGTCTGATAACCTGTGAGCTTCCCTACTACATATAGTGCCCAAAGCCATGGAAGGCTGGAGACCTTGCAGGGATTACAGGTGTCTCAATGACACTACCACAGCAGACCACTACCTTGTGCCCCATATAATCTTCATGAGGCCAGGATATTTTCTAAAATTGACTTGGTGCGTGGGTACTGTTATGAGCCCAGAGGACCCCAAAACCCAGCAGCAAGAGATATTCACCAAGACAAATGGTTCCTTAAACAAAAGTTGCTTTAAACAAATGTTACTTTAAACATGAAAACAGAATTACACTTTAATTTATCACTATTGACTTTACTAACCTAACTTAACCCCCTTCTAATTCTAAGCGCACCTGTATGTAAATTGCGTGTTAGTTCAGCAAGGTTCTTTGATTCACAGTCCAATCTCACTTCTCATTCCTCTTGGTTCTTGGGACATCAGATCAGCAGCCAGGGTGTCATTCCATTGCCTAGCAAGGTGTAAGCCATCAAATTTGTGAGGCCCAATACGATCAAAGGACTCCAGGAATTTGTGGAGATGGTTAATTTCTATCATCGCTTTCTACCCTCTTCAGCTCATATTATGAATTCCCTCCTTGACCTCCTGTCCATCGATGCCAAAGAACTCAAGTGGACAAAAGAAACGACGGTAGTATTCCAGCAGACAAAGATGCCCTAGCGAAGGCAACATTGCTGGTCCATCCACAAATGGATTCACCAACTACCTTGATGATAGACGCGTCTGACGTGGCAGTAGGCGGCGTATTGGAACTGTACACCAATGGACAATGGAAGCCTCTAGCATGTTTAGTCGGCACCTCCACCCTCCAGAAACGAAATACAGCACATTCGCTGTATCTACTGGTCAAATACTTCTGCTATTTTTTGGAAGGTAGGGACTTCACAGTTTTTACTGACCACAAATTGCTAACGTTTGCCTTTGTGAAGGCATCAGATCCCTGGTCAGCCCGCCAGCAATGCCATCTATCTTAAGTATCCAAGTTTTCAGCCAGGATTAAACATATTTCTGGTAAGAGTAATGTGGTGGATGACGCTTTGTCTCGCTCCTTTGTTCAAGCAGTACATGCCCTCTTCAAAGTTCAGCACCAGGATGATGAACTCCCGGCTTATAGAACTGCTGTCACGAGCCTGCCACTTGGGGATGCAACCTTTGGGCTGCAAGGTACCACTCTCCTGTGTGACGTTTTCACTCATCAGCCTCACTCTATCGTCCCTGCTGAATGGAGACATTGCATTTTCGATGCCATTCATGGACTAACCCATCCCTCCATTTGAGCAACGGTCCACCTGATAGCCGACCAGTTTGTGTGTCTTGGATTCAAAAAGCAGGTTATGCACTGGGCAGGGGCGTGTCAATCTGCAAAAGTGCACAGGCACATGAAGGCGCCACTTCAGCTTTTCCAGCCACTACGGCGCACTTTCGGGGTCACGAGGGTCTAGGTACTTGTTAACAGCTATCGACAAATTCACTAGGTGGTCAGAGGCGATTCCCATGATGGACTTATCGATCGATTTATGCACCAGAGCTTTTATTTCAGCTTGGGTACCTCGGTTTGGCCTACCCACACACGTCACCCCCGACAGAGGCCCTCTGCACTCTGGGGTGTTTTGTCGCGACTGCTAGTAATACATCTGCATCACGCAATAGTCTACCACCCACAGTCGAATGGCCTGGTGGAGCGGTTCTATAGGCACATGAAAGTTGCACTGATGGCCTGCCTCCAGGGACCTGATTGGGCAGACAAGCTGCCCTGGATCCTCCTGGAAATAAGAACAGCACCCAAGAAAGATATCAACTCCTCATTGGCCGAGTTGGTTTATGGAGCCCCACTCATTGTACCTGAAGAGTTTGTGCCCTCACCATACAGACAGGAGGTGCCACCGACTGAAGTCTTCGGAAGATTGCGGGAGTGGCTTGGAAAATTGGCCCCAGTTCCCACGTCAAGGCATGGAACAATGATACCTTTCATCCCAAAGGACTGTGTGTTTGTGCATAGAGGGGCACATGGGCCACCCTTACATAGGCCGTATGAGGGCCCCTTCAGAGTGCTACGAATCAATCGTACAACTTGTGTACTGGACATTGGGGGACATCCAGAGACATTTACGATTGGCCGACTAAAGCCCATTCATCTTGACTTTGATTGGCCCTTGCCATGACTCCAGATGTGAAGGAATGGACGTCCACCCAAGAGCGATGGACAGTAATGGCAACAGAGGCTATTAGCCTCATCACTATTTCTGGGGGTGGGGGGGGGCGGCATGTTGCTGCTCATAGGAGGCTTAATTGAACTGGCTTGGGAGGTTCTGAGTGACATCATGACGTCACAATGCGATGACATGATTTGGAGGACGCAGTGTTTTTTAAAACCTGTGGATTTCTGTTTAAGTAAATGGCTTTTACTGAACTTCGACTCGACTTCATCTGATTATTTTCTCGTTCTTCATTTTGCACTGCAACACAGTTGCTACAACATGAACGAAATTCATTTTATGACTGCACATGTCATGTAATGATGGTAATTAAAATAAGAAGCAAAAAAATAAGTAGAAATATGTTCAGATTAGTGCTTTCCTTTTTCAACTCACACAAAATTATCATTTATATATTCAAATCTCAGGATTCAAAATCAGCGCCTAAATTAGTTTTACATGTAGAGAGCTGCTTGTTGACTTGTGGACAGGTTATACACGTAATCACTTCACTAACAGCTAAATAGTATGCTTGATTTAAATCCACCATGTCATCTAAATCATGAAACCATGAAATCATCCAACAAATAACAAAGTAATGTCACAGAATATAGAAGATGAATGGAAAAAAAGACAAATGATCTTTAAATAATCATTATGCTGGCAACATATCCATGTTCATTTGTGGAGAGTTAATTGATTGAGATTATGTTAAGTTTAGAATTGTTTATAATTTCTGGAGAACAAGTGTAAAACCAAATCATACAATCCTAGAATATGGAAAAAAAAATGAGAATGAGATTGCAGCTGTTTAATTTGTGTTTTTGGGACTGTACAATGCACAGTGACAAAGGGCTCCATGCTTCTGTTGACTGCTGTGTTCCTTAAGCAGTTAACAGTTTCCTCGTATTCCTGGGTACATTTTCAGAAGTTCTTGGGAAATCAAAAGAACCAGCTGGTCAATTTGTAAATGTGCAAAAGACTCACTCTCATTTTTATTATTATAGTAAGCTTTCCAACGTTTCACAACTGTACTGGCCTCCATTTTCAAAATGATCAGAAATTCTGAGCCAGGCTTTAATCCAGGTTGGGAGCAAAACGGTGTTGTTTTAGTGAGCTTAATCCATGAGAATTGTGACAAAATAATGCTGAAGAACCCCTATTGAGAATTATAAACTGTGGTGCTTCATTATGCTGCATGCCATAGATACTCATTATCAAGCAGAATAATTATCACTGGGTTTCTGAAAAAAAAATCAAATAAATAACCAGTTTAATTTTATCAATTTTAAAAAAAAGTTAATTCCTGTATTTGTTACTCAACAGTTCACATTAAAAGGAAACCACGTCGTCGTTCGAAGTGGGGTCGAGGAATTATTAGAAAGCCCAAAAAAGTAAGCCACCTCAAGAAGGAAGAGTATGATATTAAAAATGAAGATCGTGATGGTGACCAAGGTGAAGAAAGTGAGCTAGCCGAGAATGGAGAACTGGAAGTTAGTACAGATTATCACGAGAATGGAGATCTCTCTTTGACCAACGATGAATCATCATGTGACATCATGGATGTTAGCCAGGTCGGAAATAAACTTGAAAATGGAACAGTGGAAAAAAGGAGGAGTGATCCCAAATCCAAGGTAAATGATGAGTCTGCAGGTTATCAAGTAGATGGGAAAAATGAATATTCTGCAAGGAAAGCAAGTACTGCTCCAGGAGAACAATGTGTACCCAGTGATCCATGCACTCCTAGCAAGGGTTCAGTACCAAATGAGTGCACGTGGAGTGACGAATCTATGGCAAGTGCTGAAAGTGAACCTGTTCAAGAATGTTTAGCTCACAGGACATGCTCATCTGGTAATCCTACACCTGGTATTGATTTATCTGTGGCAACACACGAACCTGGAAAGGAGCTTGAACCTACCAAGGAGTTCATGACTCAGCTTGTGCCAATCTCAAAATTATCAGTGGGGGAGAAAGATGAAAAACAGCTGGTTGGAGATGGCTCACAAACTGTCATTGATACGACACAGGGAACTATTGCAGCAAAGTGTTCTCAGAATGAAGATGTTGATCTTAAAGCACTAGGACCTGAAAAAGATGGTAATTTTATTTATTTACTAATGGGTACATTTGAATGAAGTCATTGGAATGTCATTTTGTAAATTCACTTTTACAGTTGTCACTGGTAAAATAAGTCTGTACTACACATTCTATTTGAGATAAATTGCTATAAAACTGTTAGCTCAACACATTAACTTAAAGTAATTAAGGAGAAATGGGATAATGGATGGCAAATTTACAAAAGTATTTAATCTTTTTCATGAGAATTAAATAACAGGCAAGGAAGGCAAATCTATTCATTGCTTCAGCACATCACAATAACTGGGTGTTATTAACTATTTGCTTTCAACTGTTAATGTTGCCCAAATACCTCTAAGGTTGGAATGGAGGCAGATCTGAGGCCATTTGGGTGACCTTGGATCAGATTTTACATCATGAATTAAACACAATGTACACAATCAAGACACGCTAACTGAATAAATGGAAAGAGAAAAGAGTTTCATTTCCCAACACTCAATGTCTTTTGAGAAGTACAAAATGCGACTCTTCAAAAGTAAAATGGCAAGGAAACCGCTCAAATAATTAATCTAATTATTACAAAGCTTTTTAATAGTGCAGGATTATTATGAAAACCATATTCTGAAGTAATCATCACTTTTAAGATTTGTAGCCTTGTTTGGCTTAAGATTTGAAAGGATAATTGACATTTGCAGGTCAAGTTAATTCTATACTCTTTTGACAGTTTGCTTTAACATAGTAGTTGAATTCCTATTTTGCACACTTAACATTTTTGTAGATGTCCTTTGCATTGATGCTAAATTAGTTGCATATTTGTTATCTCTGATTCCATACTTGCTGTGGATTAGAATGAAAACTTACTTGCTGCTGTTAGGCAAAGCACAGCTATAATTAAGATAGAATGCATGTGTTGAAGACATTCTCTTTCTACTTATTGATACTTTTCTCTTTTTTTTAGTGTCTGAGATCTTGCATTATTGTCACAGATAGGCAGGCCTTTAGACCATTAATCAATCAAGGTTCCTTTGTGGTCATGTAATTATACATAAAAATGTAATATACATGGTATACTTCAACTTTTGTCTGCCGTAATGTAAACAAAGAGTCACCATGAGTATTGCCCAGTGCCCCTCACAATTCAGAGAAAGAGAACCAAACAGATCCCTTCAGAGCCACCGAGTGCCCATGAATTCACCTTCAGCACTCCCGCAGCCTCTGCAGCTGCACAGATTCCTGTTCAAACTGTTGGTAGCCTGAGCTCCAGGTACAAATATCCAATATGATCAGCAAGATGAAGGAACTCATTGATTGTATGCCCTTCGCAGCATGCTGCTTGTACCAATCTCTCATTTCAGGGAAAGATGGAGATTAACAAGATTCAAATATTTCCTAGCAATCATGAGGCATTTATGGAGATTGGGCCCATTTTTTTGTTTCGCTGTCATAGATGTTTGCATTTGAGTCAACAATACCTAATGGCAAAGGAGAAATAAATCAAAACATTGTTGGTCTTAAACCCTGCAATTGATTATTCCAAGAGTGCAATATGCCCTCCTAGGAATTGTATTTCCTCAATTTCATTCACATGAGCCAGATAAGAAATCGTGCTGCTATGGGGGCTGGACATTCTGGCTACGTTTGTGCCACTTAGCATTGGGTAGAAGGTGGGCGAGGGTGGAAAAAGTGGTCGCAATGTGTGGCTGGTTGCCATAGAAATTGACTTTTGCCTGTTCAAAATAAATTGATTGCAAGGCTAGCCTAGTCAGCAGTGTCTGTATTAAAAACATGGCAGATGAAGTAGCAAGAAGGTTTCTGTAGGATACCAAGGTCTATTGGAGTGTTGATGTCACAGTTACAAAATTGATGGGTGGAAAATCAGGAGATGATCAAATTGGCACCCACAGGGAGGTCTTGAAATAGTGGTAATTTCAGGATTAACAGCTGGTAGGATTTTGGAAGAGCGAACTGCATCGGCTGACTTCTGTTCAAGGTTTTCAACTCATTTTGCAGGTCATCTTGAATAGCAATCTAGTAAGCAGACTGGGAAGCTCTTTGTTTATTATTCCAAAGACATGCTGCCGTCTGATTGGAACTTTTAATTAGCCACAACAATGTGATTAATAGCTCAGTGGTCAGAGATTTTCCCGTGCAAATTTTTTCTGACAGCGTCTAAACATTTCATAAATCAAGAACCTAATCAGTTGGCAAACATTGCAGTTGAGATCCAAAACACCCTCAATCTCTGGAGAAATGGATCTGTGTTTACATTTAACCATTGTTTTGATTTAAGGCATTACTCTGTGGAGAATGCGAGTTGTATCTTTATTATGTTACAGATTGGAAATGAAAATTGATTTTATTGTTCAAAGTGTGACTCAGTTTATTAAATGTTAAAATCAATAGTTTATGCAGGATTGACACTACAGTTTAACTTGAAGACAGTCACTGTAAAACTATTGCTACGAGCCTAGTACAATATTGTTTAGCAAGTCCTGTTGATTCATATCTCATGCCATATTGTTAACATTTTAAAAAAAAATGTACACATATTTGTGGATGCTGTTAGCATACTGTTATTTTTCCAGCAAGTTCTAGGCTAGTGAAAAAGTATATTACTAAAAGGAAAGGGAAGTATTCCCAAAAGAATCCCCATTCTCATTTCTTTTAGAAAAAAGACAAGTGCAACAGGGATCAATAATGAAATTCGAATGCTTTTGTTTCTTGAAATGTTTTGAGAACTTATTGCCACTTGATGTACAGCTACCAAATAACATTAGGTTAGCACTTCATTGATGCTTTGTGATGTCCTGAGGTAATGAAAGGTGCCGTAGAATTTTTTTTATTGCCATTGCACAAGATAGCTATATGAAAATTATTACAAGCATATGTTTGATTGTAGTCATCTTAAATGATAATCAGGCTCGGCGATACAGGGGGGGAAAAATTCAGAATATCAGAATGTGGATCTATTATTGCTCCTTTTGTGGAGAGTTAGGCATTTTATGAAATACTCCACATTTCTTTGGAAATTAAAGTGTAAAATTATATGATATTGTCTCTCTGGTTATTGTGAATGAAGGAATTTTACTGAAAACCTCCTTTAGTTTTGGGCAGGATGAAACCCAGTCATCCAGAACAAGGGGACCAGAAGACAATTATCCACTTGGAGCAAGACGTTCCTGAACCCATCCCTCCAGTAATTGTGGATCATGCACGATTGAAGGTAAATAATCAACTGGGACAGAAAGACTCAAAAGCAAGACACTACAAACGCTGGACATATGATTCATAGCTGAAATCTTTTTTTTAGGTTGACCACTTTGCTAAACTATTAATGGACTTAAGATTGTTAATGTTAAGCAAATCATAATAAATTGAAAATGAAGTATCATTTGTTGTTTTCCTTCTCATATTTTAGACAGCCTATGTATTACCTGCCAAGAGATATTGGAATAATAATCAAAAGAGATCTACATACATACACACAAATTTGTATATCTGTACACATGTATATGTACACATACATAGACAGCTGATAAGTGTTGATATATAATGAGAGTAAACTATAAGAACGGAGTCACTAAGTTTAGTGGTTGTAAAGTAGATACTCAAATGGTTGTAAGCAGGCAGAAGAATTACAGATATTTGAATGCTCCTTTATCTGTATAATATTTTCATCTTGTATGCATGTTTTAGAATATATTACTTATTTTGGGCTAAGCTTTTGGTGATTTTCTGCTGGATTTGAAGATAATATGAATTTACCAGTACATTTTTTTAAATTTTGTAGCATATTCTCCAATTGGCCACTAAGATGAGCAATAACTTCACGGTTGATCAACTTGAAAAGCTTTATTCTTTGCTCAGTCAGTGCATCTATCATCATCGCAAGGAGTATGACAAAACTCATTTACTTGAGGTAAACATTGACTTAAAATTCAACCTACTGTTAATAGATGGACAATAATTCATAGATAAGACAGCAATAGCCTCGTGCCTTTGAATAAAACAATGCTGGTTTTATTCAGCTGGTGAGTTATTGTGATGAATTATGTTATATTTTATATTGTATATAGATGTGTTTTAAAAGGAGATAAATTGTGGCAGGTTTTTTAGTGTAGGTTACACACAGATACAAACAATTCAAAATGCTGGAGCTCTGCTCAAGCCAGAAGAATGCCTATAAGGACTTCACAAGTAGGTGTTAATTGGGATGGAGTAATGGATTATTGTTTTGGAAAGCAACATATGAATGAATTCAGAAGATTGGGTCCGGTGCCGCAGTCTTGAGTGCAGTTGGCTTTTCTAAGAGGGTAATGTGGTTTTCTCTGTATGTGTGAGAGAGAGAGAGAATTCATTTCTACAGTTGAGCAGCAGCTGCTGGACTGGAACATGACAAGCTGGGAAGCTTGTGGAAAAACCCCATTTGAAGATGAGTTGTGAGTTCTTAGTTCAGCCTGGTCAAAGCCCTTGTTGTCCATACAAGAGGAGTTGGCTGGCCGCATAATGCTTCACTTGAAATAAGGGAAACAGAAAAGGAACTCTGTGGTGTCCTGAAAGAAAGAGGTTATCATCTGGAAAACCCTGATGGGGCCGGCAAGACACTGAAGTGGCTGATCAGAAGGAATCAGTGGTGGGTGTCTAACGAGCAACAAATCTCTCTCTGAAAACTAACAAGAACCTTCCTGAGCGGTAACCATTTACCTTTCAAGCACTAAAGCCTGGTGAAATTCATAAATGTTAAGAATTGCCTGATACCAGTAAATGTGGAGGAGATAGAAGTGAGATTGGACTGTGAATCAAAGAACATTTCTGAACTTGCACAGACTACATACATGTATGCTTAGAGTTAGAAGGGGGTTAAGTTAATAGTAGTTATTTAAAGTTTTATCCTGTTTTCATGTTTAAAGATAATTAAAAGTTAACTTTTGTTCAAGTAACCATTTGTCTTAGTGAATTTCTATTGCTGCTGGGTTTTGGGGTCCTCTAGGCCCATAACAGTTTCATCTCGAAAATGTTCTTCCAGATGATTCTTCTGTCACTTCATCAATGCTCCTTAATCTACGTAGTATTTTTATTGTCCATGGTGTTTTAAATTTAAGATGAATGATTCCCTGATATATCTTGAATGTTTCAAGCCTAATAAACCTAATTACAATATATTGGTCATTCAATTTCTATTTAACTGGTCTTTAATTTAAAAAGAGCTTATTTTAACAAAAAAATAACTTAAGGGTATAAAATGAATGTAGCATTCTAATTATTGATACTGGATAGTGTCAGGACTATTACTTTGGAGAGGGTGGAGCGAGGACTCGACCACTGGAGAGTGTCAGGCGAGTTTAACAAAATGCGAGAGAAGGTTCCACCATTAGTAAGTGTCAGAACTGTTGCTTTGGTTGGAAGGCAATTTAAATGTTAAACAGAGGGGTGAATGGTTAGAGTGGGTGCTACAAGTAAGGGGCAGTAATAAATAAAATGAAGGGAGGCTTAAGGAGAGCAGCCAGTGTGTGAGTAGCTCAGTATAGGAGTGGAGAATTAGAAGCTTTGGCTTGAGAGGCTTCGGCGAGCAGAGGCTGAGGACAGGGATTGCAAGAACGGGACTGAACGAGAGGAAAAGCACTTATAGATCAACATGAGAAGTTGATGCTGTTTAAATCTTGTCAGGAACTTAAGTAGGTATGCAGGATCAGGTGATGTGTTGTAGCTGCATGATGTGGAATCTAGTGGACCCCATTGTGGTTTCTGGTAATCACATCTGCAGCAGGTATTGGTTGCTCGAGGAACTCAGGCTCAAAATTGATTATCTGAAATCTGTGCTTCAAACACTGTGATAGATCAAGAAACAGGAGAGATACCCGGACACTGTTTCAGGAGGTAGTCACACCCACTAGAATAGCTGCCTCAAATTCGGCGTGTGGTCAGGGGCAAGAGGGTGTAATTGTATCTGAGGCAGGTATTGGAACCCAGGAGAAAGTGCTAGAGGAGCATCAATCCTTGATTGTATCAGATGGGTCAGAGACTAACTCCCTGTGTGGATGAGAATGGGAGCTGTAGGAAGGATGAGCCATTCCTGACACTGTGGTTCAGTAAGCCATTGAAGAGGGGGAAGAGAAGAGAAATTTAGATGTAATCAGAGATTGTATAGTTAGAGGAATAGACAAAATTCTCTGTTGTAGGGATAGAGCATCCAAAAGGCTGTATTGCCTGCATGGTACCCAGATTTAGGACATCTTTTTTGACCTGCAAAGGAATTTGCAGTGGGATGGAAAAGGTCCAGTTGTCGAGATCCATGTCAGTATGAATGATGTGGGTGTGACAGAGTATATAGATATGTTTTTTGAAGATAAATTGGGAAAGGTTTGTTGGAGTAGGCCACATACAAACATTTGAAACAGATGTTATTTGAAATAATGGAGCTCTGCTAATGTTAGACATATTGGCCCCACAGCCTTTGCAAGACCTTTGGAGAGTGCCCAAGAGACTTTACTAATGGATTGTTGTTTACAAAAAGACAACAGATGAAAGATCTTGTCAGAGCCACAGATTGTTTGGAGCTGTTCTAAGAGGGTCATGTGGTTTGGCAAACAGAGAGAGTCAAACAGGTCACTTCTACAGTGTTACAGTCAGCAACAGCAGCTGGGACTGGAACAGGACAAGCTGGCAAGCTTGTGGAAAACCCCATTTGGAAGACAAGTTGTGAGTTCTTAATTCAGCCTGGTCAATGCCCTTGTGGTTCATACAAGAGGAGAGGACTGGCTGTCTAATGTTTCACTTGGAATAAGATAAACAAGAAGGAACTCCGTGGTGACCTGAAAGAAAGAGGTTATCATCTGGAGAACCCTGAGGGGCCAAGTTTCTTCGGCAAGACACTGAAATGGCTGGGGTGTCCAGCGTACAAGAACCTTGTTGTGCAGTAGCCATTTACCTTTCAAGCACCATAGCCTTGTGAACTTTATAAATGTTAAGTTCTGTGCACAGTATAAGAATTGCCTGCAACCAGTGAACTTGGAGGAATGAGAAGTGAGATTGGTCTGTGAATTAAAGGACTTTTCTGAACTTACACACACATTACATACACGTGCGCTTAAAATTAGAAGGTTAGATTGGTTAAGTCAGTAGTGATAAGTTAGAGTTTGATCCTGTTTTCATGTTTAAAGATAATTAAAAGCAACCTTTGTTTAAGTAACCATTTTTCTTGGATTTGGGGTCCTCTGGGCTCGTAACATGGGTAAAATTAATGTTGAGGGAATTTGAGGAGCTCGGGACTAAATTTAAAAAAGAACCAAAAAGTGATAATCTCTGGATTATTTCCTGAGCCGCATGCAAATTTGAACAGGGACAAGAGGATTGGAGAGTTAAGTGCATGGCTCAAGGATTGATTTTGCAATTCATAGGAAATTGGCACCAGCATTGGGGAAGAAAGGAGCTGCTGTTCATGGGAGGTGGACAATATCTGAGCCATGATGGGACTTGGATCCTGGCAAATTGCATAATGAAGACTATGGATAGGAATTTAAATAACATGGGGCGGGTCAAAAGATTGGAGAGGGATGAATAAAGTAAAAGGGGAAAGTGTGAATGAAATAAAAACATAAGTGAAGAGCAAAGTGGTTAAATGTCAGGTGCAAAAGAGGCAAAGATTACAAGATCTTAAAAGCACGATGGGTATGAGGGCACTTTATCAGAATGCCTGTAATATTCAAAACCATGTAATTAACTAATGGCACAAATCAATACAACTGGATATGATTGTGTAGCCATTGGTGAAATGTGGTTGCAGGATGGAGAGGACTGGGAATTAAATATCCAAGTACATTAAGGATGAGATCAGGGCAATAATGAGAGATGATGCAAGATCTTTGGAGCAAAATATTGAATACATCTGGGTGGAGATCAGGGATAGTAAAGGGAAAAAACCTCAGGGGGGGTGGGGGGGAAGTGTGGTGTATAGGCCACCCAATAATAACATTACAGTGGCACAGGCAATAAACCAAGAAATATTGGAAGTGTGTAAGAATGGAAAAGCAATTACCCTAAGGGATTTTTAAAATGCACGTAAACTGTGTGAACCAGATTTGTTGCGGCAACCTTGAGGAAGACTTCATAGAATGGATCAGTGAATGCTTTCTTGAATAGCATGTTACTGAACATACAATGGAACATGCAATTTTGGATATCGTCCTACACAATGAGATAGG
Source organism: Narcine bancroftii (assembly GCF_036971445.1). NCBI lineage: Eukaryota > Metazoa > Chordata > Chondrichthyes > Torpediniformes > Narcinidae > Narcine > Narcine bancroftii. The sequence continues at coordinate 153,670,195 of NC_091474.1, forward strand.
TAAAATTGGCGATCTTGTAGAGATTTCAGAGATTTTTCACAGTGCTCAACAAAAGTATATTCCAATTAAAAGCAAGGACAGTAAGGGTGGGAACAGTCACGCCTGGATAACTAAAGAAAAAAAGGAAACCATCAAACTAAAAGCCCGTGCTTACAAAATTGCCAAGAGCAGTGGGAAATTAGAAGATTGGGGAAACTTTAAAAAGCATCACAGAATCACAAGTGAACAATAAATAAAGGGAAGGTAGATTCTGAAAAAAAGATTGGCACAAAGTACAAAAATGGACAGTAAAGGATTTTTATAAATCTGTGAAGTGGAAAAGGGTGGCTAAAGTGAAAGCAGGTCCATTAGAGGTTGAGAAAGGGAAATTGGTATTGGGTATTGACGAAATGGTGAAAGCTTTACATTACAATTTTGTGTTGGTCTTCATGGTGGAGGACATGTCTACTATGCCAAAGACAGAGGTTATGCAAGCAATGGAAAGTGAAGACTTGGACACAACAGTGAAAGAAGGGGCACTGAGCAAACTTGTAAGCCTAAATATAGATAAATCTCCTGGTCCTGATAGAATGCATCCCAGGGAACTGAAAGAAATGGCATAAGTTAATGGCATAATGGTTTGGTGATAATTTACCAAAGTTCTCTGGACTCTGGGCTGGTCCCAGTGGATTGGAAGATGTGAATGTCATGTCACTGTTCAAAAAAGGATGTAGGAAAAAGGCAGGTCACTAAAGGTCAGTTAACATCTATATTTTGGAAAATGCTTAAAACCATCATTAGCGAGGCATCAGGAACAAATTGGAACCATCAGGCAGTTACAGCATGGATTCCACAGAGGCAGGCCTTGTTTGACAAACTTACTGGAATTCTTTGAGGATATATTGAGCGCAGTAGATCGAGAAAGACAGGTGGGCATTATTTAATTGGATTTCCAGAAGGTATTCAATAAGGTACCACATCAAAGGCTTTTCCATAAGATAAGGAAGCAGAGTTGAGGGTGATATATTAGCATAGATAGAGAATTGGTTAACTAATAGAAAGCAGAGAGTTGGAATACAAGCATGTTTTTCTAGTTGGCAATCAATAGTGAGTGGTATGCCACAGGGGTTGGTACTGGGCCTGCAACTGTTCACCATGAACATTAATGATCTGGAAGAGGAGACTGTCATATATTTGAGTTTGCTGATGACATTAAATTGAGTGGAAAAGCAAACTGTGCAGAAGATACGGAGAATCTGCAGAGAGATATAGCTAGGTTAAGTGAGTGGGCAAGGGTTTGGCAAATGGAGTGAAATGTTGGTAAATGTGACATTATTCACTTTGAAAGGAAAAAATGGAAGATCAGAAGTTCTCTCTTTGAAGGGTGTTATATGAGAGGCTCTCTCACTGCTCCCCCTCTGTAGTCCCTGCTGCTCTTGTTGTGGTTTGTCAAATGCCAAGAATGACCAGGAGACACAGAAGATTCTTCAAGAAGTTTTAAACTTTTATTTGCAAACAAAAGCTGTGGCAGCCAGAGTCAGGTCACTGATTGCCCACACAGCACAGCGCACAGCCTCTTTTTATATAGTATTCCTGACTTGATTACATTTCTGTAATTAATCATTCATAACCACATAGCTCAGCAGCATGACATCCTCTGTCTCGCCACAATTATTTTCCACCTATTAATCTAATTTTGTTTTGATCCATGTGTTTCATCATGTCTTGCCACCTGCAACTTTCTTTTACTCATTCACTGTGGCATTGTGCAGTAAATATATACTAAATTATTACTTTTGTAATTAATGTTTCAACATATCCTGCCACTTGTTACCTTTTCTTTAGCCCCTTTCATACTTGCAAGTGATCCAAGGAATCAAAAGTCAATCGACCTTTAAAGTGGCAAGTGTGAAAGCAAAATCTGCTCAACGCCGGCGTCAAATGACGTCATCTCACACCGGGGATTGATGGTTTCGAGCCCTAGTACAATCCCCAGTGTCTGCAGATGCCGGTGTTGCAATCAGGCAAGTGTGAAAGGGGTAATTGCATTGTGGGATTGAAATGACCCAAGTTTTTGTGTGAGTGTAGGAAGAAAAGATTAAAATGAAGGTATAAACTTTGCCATGGGAAAGTTGCAGTGGGTGGGAGAGAGAGACAAAATAAATAGCAATAAACAGCAATAATTAGCAATAGCGGACAATTTTTAAGCAGTGTGGGAAAGTTGATAGCGCTATAGTGCACAATTTAGAAAGACTGTGGGGGGGGGGGGGGTAGGGGGGAAGCAATGGCAGGCCTAACTTCCCAGAATGTCGTGCGGCAGAGAAACCCCTCTATGAATGTTCCATGTATGTAGCCAAGCAGACAGCCCTTTCTCTCCTGTATGGAATCCTGGGACAGCAGGTCTGCCATCGTTTTTTCCAATGGTATTTATAAATTGTACGCGATAGCGCTACCAACTTTCCCACGCTATATATATTGTGTGCTATGGCGCTACAAACCTTCCCACGCTATATATATTGTGTGCTCTGGCGCTACCAACTTTCCCACGCTATATATATTGTGTGCTATGGCACTACAAACCTTCCCATGCTGTATAAATTGAGCGCTGTAGCGCTACCAACTTTCCCACCATGTTTAAAAATTGTCCGCCATTACTATTTATTGCTTACACTTTCCCACAGTCCCTTATAAAGGTTTATATAGGTTGGCACAACAACAACAGGAGCTGAAGGGCTCATACTGTGCTGTACATAAAGCTTAATTATGTTATAATTAGGCATGATTAATTTTGTTCAAATATAAGATCATACATAATACATTGATCAGGATTTAGGACAGGTTCACCATCACTTGATGCATCATGAAGTCACCAGTAGAAGATAGAGCACTCCTAACCCCTGGGATGACTCTTTGCAAGTGTGAAAGCGTTCAGAGTCCCAGTTAGGAGTGGTCAATTGTGAACAGCCAAATCCTCATTCCTATCCCAGGACACTGAACAGCCAATTTAGTGGGATGCAAGTGTGAAAGGGGCTTTTGACTCATTCACCACTTTCAGGTGGCCACAATACCTGACAGTAAAGCCACACATTGTACTCCTATGCCGCTGTCTGGTGGCCACCTGAAACTGGAGTACCCGTCAAGGAGGTCTACTTACCTAATCCTTCTCCAGTAGGTGTAATATCTTGCTCGGAGTACCCCCCATTGCAGTTGAAAGCTGCAGGGGCTGCCATCAACTCTGTTCTGAATACTGTAGTGATATCGCAAGACAAGAGAGAGCAGGGAATGAAGATTGCTTGTGTAGTGGGAGATTCCGCCATAAAGCATCGGGGTTAGGACTCAACGAACATGCACTTCGGCTGTTTAATTCATTCACATCAACGGTTAATAGGTTGGGAAAGCGCCCACGGTACACCACATCTCCAACTGTTCCCTGACATAATCCTCTACATTTTTATACTTTTGAGTGGTAATATTTGGATTGCTTGTGGTTAAACAAATTACAGTACTCCTCATTTCAGATGTAAAACACTAAAGTCTGAGGACACCGTGATTGCAGAACAAACAAAATGCTCGAGAAATTCAGCAGGTCAGACAGCATACTTCATACAGCAAAGATAAAGGTACATAACCAATGTGTCGGGCTTCAGCCCTTCATTTCAGAGTCTGTGATAAACGTAATATCAAGTGTTCGGATTCAACTTGTGTGAATCACGGGGTCATCGTGCTGAACTGTAAAGGGTCCAAGTGCAATGAGATTGGAAAACATTTGTCTTATAAAGCAGGTGCTTCGGACACGCGAACATGCCACAGGGGTAGCATATTCCTATCTGGAAGGAAAAAATCTGATTCTTAGTTTGGCCATTTGTTTATTCTATCTTCTCCGCCATCGACCTTGTTTACTAATTCAAGCCATAAATGGTAGGCTTCCTCAATGGGTTTGGAGTCCAGTTGTGGGGCCTTTGCACCATCCTGTAATGAGGCAAGAACTTGCCCCATTTTCTCTTCTCAACAGGGCATTTCAAAACACGTGCACAAAAGTGCTGGAGAAACCCAGCAGGTCATGCAGCGCCCATAGAAAGCAAAAGGCAACCGACGTTTCGAGCCTGAAAAGTCTATTTTTAAAAAAAAACTTTCGCTGAATTTTGTATTTCTCCAGTAATTTTGTGCATTGCTCTGGATCTCATCATCTGCAGGTTTTCTTTTTTACGCTAATTCTAAACTGACCATTCCCAAAATTAAAACGTCAAAGCACTTTAGTTTTGAAAGTTAATACAGACTTTTCCCCACACTTCCTTTCCCTGACCTTTAATTGAATGAGGTCGGGGTGGGATCCAAAGCGTGGGCGGGACTAGGCCACAGACCCGAGAAGCCGGCGTTCGCTGGTAAACACTATCCATCAGCTGGCACGTTCAAGAGACAGAAAGGTGTCCACTCCGTGGCCACCTAAACGTGTCAGTTGCACTCGCCCAGCCGCGACTGCCGGCGCATGATATTCGTTGAAACACCTGAAAGTGCCTATTCACTGTGGCATTGTGTAGTAAATACATACTGAATTATTACTTTTGTAACATAGTGTGAGTAAATTGTTACTTTGTAAATTGTTACATAATGTGCATAGCATAGTAAATATAATGATGAAGTTAACAATGGCGTGAAGCAAGGCTGTGTTCTCGCACCAACCCTCTTTTCAATCTTCTTCAGCATGATGCTGAACCAAGCCATGAATGACCCCAACAATGAAGACGCTGTTTACATCCGGTACCGCACGGATGGCAGTCTCTTCAATCTGAGGCGCCTGCAAGCTCACACCAAGACACAAGAGAAACTTGTCCGTGAACTACTCTTTGCAGATGATGCCGCTTTAGTTGCCCATTCAGAGCCAGCTCTTCAGCGCTTGACGTCCTGCTTTGCGGAAACTGCCAAAATGTTTGGCCTGGAAGTCAGCCTGAAGAAAACTGAGGTCCTCCATCAGCCAGCTCCCCACCATGACTACCAGCCCCCCCACATCTCCATCGGGCGCACAAAACTCAAAACGGTCAACCAGTTTACCTATCTCAGCTGCACCATTTCATCAGATGCAAGGATCGACAATGAGATAGACAACAGACTCGCCAAGGCAAATAGCGCCTTTGGAAGACTACACAAAAGAGTCTGGAAAAACAACCAACTGAAAAACCTCACAAAGCTAAGCGTATACAGAGCCGTTGTCATACCCACACTCCTGTTCGGCTCCGAATCATGGGTCCTCTACCGGCACCACCTACAGCTCCTAGAACGCTTCCACCAGCGTTGTCTCCGCTCCATCCTCAACATCCATTGGAGCGCTTACACCCCTAACGTCGAAGTACTCGAGATGGCAGAGGTCGACAGCATCGAGTCCACGCTGCTGAAGATCCAGCTGCGCTGGATGGGTCACGTCTCCAGAATGGAGGACCATCGCCTTCCCAAGATCGTATTATATGGCGAGCTCTCCACTGGCCACCGTGACAGAGGTGCACCAAAGAAAAGGTACAAGGACTGCCTAAAGAAATCTCTTGGTGCCTGCCACATTGACCACCGCCAGTGGGCTGATAACGCCTCAAACCGTGCATCTTGGCGCCTCACAGTTTGGCGGGCAGCAACCTCCTTTGAAGAAGACCGCAGAGCCCACCTCACTGACAAAAGGCAAAGGAGGAAAAACCCAACACCCAACCCCAACCAACCAATTTTCCCTTGCAACCGCTGCAATCATGTCTGCCTGTCCCGCATCGGACTTGTCAGCCACAAACGAGCCTGCAGCTGACGTGGACTTTTTACCCCCTCCATAAATCTTCGTCCGCGAAGCCAAGCCAAAGATAATGATGAAGTGCATAGTAAATTGTTACATTGTAATGGATTAATGAACACATACTGTATAGTACATAGTTCATATGGTTTATTTTCCATACTCTCAAGCCATGCCAAAGGAAGGGACCATGCTTGAAACAAATGGCAACTAATTGCAGCATGCTGCTTTGCAGAAGGACTTGGGAGAGCTGGTGTAAGAATCACAAAAGGTTAGTTTGCAGGTGATCAGGAAGGTAAATGGAATGTTGGCCTTCATGGCGAGAGAGATTGAGTTTAGGAGCAGGTAGGCTAGCAGCTATACAGGGTACTGGAGAGGCTGCATTTGGAGTACAGCATGCAGTTCTGATCCCTTACTTGGTGGCAGTGCAGAAGAGTTTCACTAGATTGATTCCAAAGATGAGGGGATTACCCTCTGAGGAGAGATTGAATTGTCTGGGTCTGTACTCAGTGGAATTCAGAAGAATGAGAGGGGATCTTATAGAACATATAAAATTATGAAAGGAATAGGTTAGCTATTGGTAGGTAGCTTTTTTCCACTGGTAGGTAAGATGAGAACTAAAGGGTTAGGATGGAGGTGAGGAGGAACTACTTTTCCCAGAAAGTGGTGAATGTATGGAATTCTCTGCCCAAGATTAAATAGATTTTTGCAAAGATGGGGAATTCAGGGATAGGGAATTCAGAGAAGGCAGGTAGGTGGAGATGAGCGTATTATCAGATCAGCCATGATCTTATTGAATGGCGGAGCAGGTTCGACAAGCCAAATGGCCAACTCCTGCTCCTAATTATTATGTTCTTATTTCATGTACATCAGATATCTTTCTTGTAGAATCATTAATTTTCCTTTGATTTTTAATTTGAAATAATACAGTTTGGGCTATTTCAGGGCAGTAACTCATGAGAAAGAAGAAGACCATTGCAATGTTAAAACACTTAAGTTTGTAAAATGCTGTCAAGAGAGAGGAATTTTCTTTGCTATATGTGGTTTTGGGCAGACTAATGAACAAAATACAAAAGACAAAAATATTTTGTCTTCATTAGGTCATAGACCTTTTGTACAGAATGTTGATTTAATTTCTAAGAAAATAAATACCATAACCTAAATGAAAAAAATTTGAAATATTAAATATTGCCCGCTAATTTAATTAATCCATGACCAATCAGGATGTATCTATTGTTATTAGGGTTGTTATGGCAGCCCGCCGCCGCAGTGATCAAATCGGTGCTCTGGGTGGCGAGAACACCCAAAGACCAGTGACACTGCCCCAACATGCGAACTGGTGGGCGTATGGCAAGGGCAGCTTAAAGGCCAGTGACCCCCAAAAGGGTGCTGGCCTTGCTGAACAGCCAAAAGACAGGGACAGCGCACAGGGAAGAAGGGAATTGTTATGCAGGAGAGTACCTGTGCACGGGAAACCCGCTTTTGTTATGCGGGTTGTGGCGTGAGGAAAGGGGGGCAATGGCAGGAACAGCACGGGTATAAAAGTCGGGCTTTACCCCCTAATAAAACACAAGAGCTTAACCTGATTACTCTACTTGTGTGTGTCTTCTTTCGAGTAGCACATGGCTACAGTTGGTGACTCCAACGGTTTAGACAGCACCTAAACCCAACGATGAGCAAACTGGCAGCAGTCCACACAGTTGCTCTCAAGCTGCCAACCTTCTGGACGAATCAACATGGATGAGGTTTGACCAGGCTGAGGCACAATTCCAGATCCGGCAGATCACAGCAGAATCCTCTGGGTACTACCACATGGTGAAAGCCCTGGACCAGGACACAGCAAGCTGGGTGACCAACTTCATCTAGACCCCCATCGGGGCCTTCAAGGACTTGGTGATCGAATCCTTCGGGCTCTCACAGCATGAGAGAAGGCACGTCTGCTCCACCTCGATGGGCTAAGGACAGGCCCCCCTCAGCCCTCATGAACGAGAGCCCTGCATCATGTTCGAGCAGGCATTCCTGGAGTAAGTGCCTGAGGACATCCAACTGCTCCTGGCTGATGCAGACTTCAGCGACCCCCGGAAAGTCGCAGCACTAGCAGACGTTCTGTGGAAACAGAAGAGAGGGTGCTCAGCGTCTGTGGGATCGTCACTAAACCCCACGTCCAGACCCTCTTTCGAGTAGCACGTGGCTACATTGTAATGATTACTTTGAATGTGATAGTTCTTCCATATCTTGGAAATATTCATAATTTTTTGTAATGGTTATTAGTGATTTACATATAGATAAAAACAAGTTGGAATAATTCATCTGTTTACGGAAATATAGCATTTGATGGTAATTGGATGGGCAAAACATTTGCAGTTGATGTTAACTGAATTTTTAAGGAAGACATTGAAGGTTCCATAGTAAATCACAAAAATCTGTAGACTGGTTGAAATAAGAACACAAAATGCTGGAGAAGCTCAGCAGGTCAAACAGTGTCCTCTATGTAGCAAAGGTAAAGATTATCAGATACAGAACAGACGTTTCGGGCTTGAGCCCTTCATCAAAGTATGAGAAAATGCTGGCAAGCATCCGACAGAAGAGTGTGGGGGGGGGGGAAAGGGGGGTGGCAAAGGCAGGACATGTTGGGAGGAGAAAGGAGAGAGGGCACAACAACAGTGAGGTGGAGGAGAGATGGCTGGGTGGGTGGAAGAACTGGAAAGACAGGAAAGGGGAGGGGAAAGAAAAGGTGAGCAGATTCGGTGGAAAGCAGTAAATTTCCATATCTGGCCTGGGATGTAACTGTTGTACCACAAATGAAGGATGAAACTCTGCAGTTAACAAAACAAACAAATTTCCATGAATAGGAACCTTTCACGTTGGAAGATGTAAATCATTTGGTCATGGGTCACAGAAGCAAACAACGAGAATCAACTGATGACATTTCAGAATAGTAAATGAGAACGGAAGTTCGGTGGTGGAAGTTTGACTCAATAGTCTTACACTTAAAATTGGCAGGTCCACAGTACTCTTCTATTATCTTTGTGGCTTTTGTTGGAGCAAAGAACTCAGCTTTTCACTCTGAATTCTAAATTACCTGATATTTCAACAAGTCATAACTGGGCAAGCAACAGGACACTGGAAGAGTGTAACTGGAGCATATTTTACATCTTTTTAAGCTCCACAAGGAATATTTTTGCAAAATGACTCTCTCCTTGGCCTTGAGAATATAGATGATCTCAATTGGATTTTTTAAATAGTATTTCTTAATAATTGGTTTCTACATCTGCCAGGGACTCAGTGATCCAAAACAGTTTCAAGCACTTCCTTAAAAAAAAGTGATGGGTAACCAAGTTTTTTAACAACACATTTTCTAGAGTTTTCATTCAGCATAATGTAGCTTTATGGGTTTTTATAAAAGATCATAAATGTTGATCTCTTCAAACCTCTCGATGAATATTCTAATCAACTCTGAATTGTTTGACATGTGGAAAGCAGAACTGATTGCATGGAGAGCACCACCAGCACCTCATATTAGTTCAAGGGTAGAATTTATTCATTGGAATGTACAGAATATGTTTAAAGTTCACATTTATTGTCAGAGTACTTAAATGACATCTCATACAACCCTGAGATTCTTTTTCCTATGGGTGAGTTAGAATTACCATTTATTGGTAATGCAAAAAACTTCTCGAGAAGATGCATGTCAACAAATAAAGAAATGTAAGCAAACTGTGCAATACAGAGAGGGGGCAAAAACCCAATAAAGTACAAAAGTAAGAGCCCTGAAATGTGTCTCTGATTGAATTTGATTTTGAGGAGTCTGATGGTGGAGGGGCAACAGCTGTTCCTGAACTTGGTGGTGTGAGTCTTGTGGCACCTAGACCTCTTTCCTGGTTGTAGCAGCAAGGACAGCGCCTGTGGTGTTGTATCCTTGATAGTTACTGTTGCTCTCTAATGGCAGTGTTCCCTGTAGATGTTCTCAATGGTGGGGAAAGCTGGGGTATTTGGTGTTGCCATACCAGACCCTGATGCAGTCGGACAGTACGCTTTCCACCATACATCTGCCGAAATTTGCCAGGGTTTCTGGTGTCATACCAAATCCCCACAAACTACAAAGGAGATAGAGGTGCTAATGTGCTTTCTTCACAATGCCATTTGTCTGTTGGGTCCAGGAAAGATCCTTTGAGAAAGGGACTCCCAAGAGCTTAAATGTGTTCACTCTGTCCACCTCTGATCTCCCAATGATCACTCTGGTTTTCCCTTGTGGAAGTCAATAACCAATTCCTTGGTTTTGGCAATATTGAATGCAAGGCTGTTGTGCACCATTTGGTTAAGTTTTCATTCTCTCTCCTGTATGCTAACTCATTGCCCCTTTTTATGCAACACATTACCATGGTATCATCAGTGAATTTGTCAATTCAACTGATCCGTGCTAGGATTTTTGGAGTATAATGGAAGTCACACATTTTGCTTCCCCTACACAAGGAAAAGAGGGTTTGTGACAACCGTTCATCCGAAAGGATATTTCTCAGCAAGCAACTGGACAAGGATTCATGAGTTTTCAGCAGTATGTTCACTCAGTCTCTCCCACCTCCTCCGTGATTACTCTGTGCATCAGTTTAAAAAGTCTGTGTTCCAACACAGGATTTCTAAAACTGACTTTCCAGAATTGTGCCCACTAATAGTTTGTGTATACCCCCACACAATGTACACACACATAAATATATTTGTACATAGTTGGGGTTAAGTTAATTAAGGTGTTATATTATTGGTAGTTATTAATAAATATATTGTTTTTAAAAGAAAAATAGTAATAGTCTCTTTCTACTCCTGGTCTGCGATGTAACACCTTCATAATTTTTGGTTCACTTCAATCCAGATTTCTGCCTGATCAAGCAGTGTCCTGGTATAACTGTTGTGCAATTTGAAAGCTCCTTACTTATGTCTTTTTGTTTATTTTGATTTATTTAGGAAATGGAGAATGTATTAAAGACCTTTCATACATTCCTGTGAACCTTTGAAGAGGAACGGGTTCATCACATATACTGCTTGCAAGGAAGCAGTCTTCTGAGCCATTCAGCAACATTCAGAGCCTTGGTCTTAATAGTTTTTTTTTTGTGAATCGGTGCTATTGTCTCAGGTACCTGGAACAGACTAGCCTACAGAACCAAACTGGACTTCATTGTGATTACAGAGTAAAACCACTTGCCATCACTGCTGCACAGTCTGGTGCTATAAAATATAAAAGTGGTTCTCATTGTCCTTCTCCCAATATTAATTTGCCATCAGTGAATGCAATGAAGCAGAACTTCTTAATTTAAGAAACTGGATGGAGTGATCAACGATTTTATTGATTTTGACAACATTTAGCTTAAGATTTGCTTTTTTTATTGATGGATTTTGGAATTTTGAATGTTAATTTTGTAGTGGATTAAACTCTTAAGCTTGTGTCATGAAAAATAGCTGGAGTAACTGGATGCAATTTTGAGAATTTTAAAGCCACTGACCGCTGTAATAGTGTTGTCTTTATTCCTGAATTGAAGCTGGCAGTTTGCTTTCTTTCCTTTTCTTTACAATCACAGAATGTGACAAATTTTTCACACAATTGCAGGTCCAGTAATACAAAACCCACTATCCAAACATCCACTACAGCCTCTTCAAAATTTAAGGTGCATTTAATAAAATATGCAAAACATAATAACTTACAAAAAAACAGTAATCTTGGACTACTGCAGCTATATTGTTGAGCTACCTCAGCTTTTTCAGTCACACAGTTTACCAGTTACCATCAGTGTTTACTGAATACTATAATAAGTGGGTGTGTGCTACAGTTTACTTTCTAAAGCTAAGGTACTTGATTATATGATATTTTGCAATCCTCACTCAATTTGCAAACTTTTGGCTTCAAGAAACTGCAGTAATCCAAAGTGCTCTTCAGAATTCCCATCTGAGCCTTCGACTCCCAACTTGAACAAATTAAAAAAAAAAATGACTGCTTGGGACTATCTATTTAAAATGTCGAGAAATAAACATTTATAGAAATTTAATAAGACTAATAGGAGCTTGCATAAATTTCATTAACATGTTTTCACAGTGATGTTTTTCTTTCCTATTTATTGAGAAAACATAAATAGTAAGAAGGTATTTTACAATCTAAATTACACTAAACTTGCAGCAATTTTTTATGGAGCTGATTTGGGAAATTATTACGAACTGTACAGTTGTTGAGGAACATAGCTGAATTTTGTAGCAAGTTTCTGATTTAAAAAAAGGGTTGAATAGGTCTCAGGAACTGCTGCACCCCTTACTGTTTTTGAAATGAATTCGTTTGTTCTCTATTCCATTTGCAATTTAATGTCCTGTGCCAGTAGCAGCATTGGTAGCATTGAATAAAACCCAGAAAAGTCACCAAATTTATTAACCTTTTCAATTTCCCCCTCTTCTTTGACATTGTTTTATTTAGATTCCGTTCATGGGAAAATACTTTCAAGTTTGCTTTATTTTATGTGATTCATAACCCCACCTCCACTGAATATGAGAATGCCAGGTCATGTATATGAACGTGGGATTCATCATAATATAAGCTTGAATTCCTTTGAAAAGCAGCATTGGCTGTTGTATTTGTACATTTATTTTCTCAGTCATTGGTGTCTTGTTTTGTTTCCTATAAAGGTGTGTCTATTTTTGTTTGAAATGCTTAGCTTTGCAGCATTAACTATGCTCTATATTGAATTCTATAGTTATTGAGCTTTGTATTAAAATGACTTTCCATTTCATATTTAGTACGATAATAAGTTATTTAAATGTTTTGATTTTGAACTTTTGGAATTTGGAACACTTTTACTGTAATTTTTAAGCCAACTGCTGTGAAATACTTGAATAAAGGTGAGAAGCAAGAATATTGTTGTCTTCATTTGAATAAAATAATGTAAAAGAACATTGTAATTGAGATAACATCAGACTGAGCTACTTGACTGAATCTTGACATTTAAAGAGCAAACTGGGACAGATTGCTTTTAACCTGTCATTAAACTATGTATTTTTTCTATTAACTAAAATTCCTGATATGTATTGCAGGATCAGTCATTTGAATTGTTTTCCTTATCTGAAAGAATAGTTCTGTGGATATTAATTTTTTAAAAATGCTTTTGAGTTTATTTTCTATTGATCTGCAAATGCATTTCACAGAGGCAAAGCATGTTGCATGTATCATTTTTTTTCCATCATCAGTTTGTGGTATGTTTCTAGCTTTCCAGAACATCTGGGTAGGCAATAAAGGGAATTTTAGCGTCTCAAAGATTTAGAAGAGGAAATTAGCCTTGTGTGTACTAATTTTGTAACTTTTGCATTCTAATACTTTCTGGAGTAAACCAAATCTGTTTCGAGGGAGTACAGAAAATAACCCAGTGAGTTTCAAGTGAACACAGGCATCGGGGTCTCAGTGAGTTTCGAAGAAGTCGAGGAGTTAGCAACTGGTTTGCCAGATGCTGAAATACAATTAGATAGCAGATTATTATAGTTTTTACTGAAATTCAGACTAAACATTTGCAATGTTTTGGATAGTCCTGATGCAGGACCATCTGTCTGCCTCCACCGATGCTACCGAACCTGATGAGTCCCTCCAGCAGTTTATTTTTGCTCCATAAACTGGCACTCTTAGGAACTGTCTGTGAGTTAAAATCAAAGCATTTTGATTAATTTTAAATTATAGTATTGATTTACTTTCTGAACCTGATGAAAAATCTCATAGTTTTGGATGTTAACATGAAATTTTGCCTTTATTTATATTGAAGTAACATTGACTGTTCTCATTGATTCAGTTATAGTGACTAAACAAACCTGGGCTTTGATTCAAATTTTACATGAGCACATTCATTTAAGTTGCCGATAGTGTCAGTATATGTTAAATTCCTGTATTTGATTATTGTAAGTTTGCTCTGTTGTGCTGATATAGATCTATCTGGAAGAAGGATACAAGGAATATACAGACAAACCTGGTTGCTGAATTAGGTGAGTATCCACAGAGCTTTAATTTTGGAACATAGAACAGGCCATTTGGCCCATGTGTCTGTGCTAAACCTGATGTACAAATCAAACTAAAACTGCTGATTGCATCTAATAGATGTCCTTCCATACCATTTATATTTATGTGTCTTTCTGGAAGCCTCCTTAATGCTACTATTGTATCTGCTTCCAACACTATTCCTGGCAGCCCATTTCAGACACCTACCACTCTGTGTAAAATATTTGCCTGGCATATCTCCCTCAAACTTCCTCCTCCTCATCTTAAACACATATCGTCAAGAGCGTGACACTGCTCCGGGGAGAAGATTCTGACTGCACTTTATGAATGATTCTCATAATATTATACACCTCTTTCAGGTCACTCTTCAGTCTCCTATTCTCCAGAGAAAACTATTCAAGTTTATCCATTGTTCAGTTTTTAATTTGCATTAATATATTCAGATATTTATAATACTAGATCCCATGAAAAATGTAAGAATTACAAATAAAAATAAATGGTTAAGTGGGAATTTGCTACTTGGATTTGGTCTGTTGAGGATTGTGTGATGTTTTAATTCCAACACCAAGACAAAAAGAATCAAAATTTTTCAATCCATATACTTTGGCCAAATTTAAGACAATTTCCTGTTGAAGAAAAGGGTAATTTTGAACATCTTATGTCCTTCATCTTGTTTCTACACTATCCTCTAAATCTGATTTTGTGCAAAATTTTCTTATTTAAATTATATGTGGTGTATCACCAGAATATATTCTAAATCTCTCAAGTATTACTGAAGGTAGAGGAATATAACTCGTGGTTGTAGATAGGGTGGTGAAGAAGGCTTTTGGTATGCTGGCTTTATAAATCATAGCATAGAATATAGGAGCTGGGAGGTGATGTTGAGACTGTTTAAGGCATTGGTGAGGCTAAGTTTGGAGTTTTGTGTGCAGTTCAGGTCTTCAAATTATAGGAAGGATATAAATAAGATAGAGGGTGCAAAGAAGGTTTACAAAAATGTAGCTTGGATTGCAGTATCTTGAATACGGAGAAAGATTGAGTAGACTGGGACTTTATTCATTGGAGTGTAGAAGGTTGAGAGGGGATTTGATAAGAGGTATTTAAAATTATGAAGGGAATAGATAGAGTAGATGTGAATAGGCTCTTTACCCTGAGGGTAGGGGAGATTGGAACAAGGGGTCACTAGTTAAGGGTTAGGGGGCAAAACTTTAGGAGTAATATAAGAGGATGCTTCTTCACTCAGAGAGTGGTGGCTGAGTGGAATGATCTACTGGAAGAGGTAGTTGCGGCAGGGCCAATTTAAGAAGAGGCTAGATGAGTACGTGGATGTGAGGGGATTGGAGGGTTATGGGCATGGGAGTGGGTAGGTGGAACTAGTGGAGTTTCACGTAAATCAGTGCGGACTAGAAGGCCCGATTATGTCCTGTTTCCAAACTGTATATGATTTATAAAACAAAAAAAAAGCTTGCATTTTAACATAAATGACTCCATACAGGTATTGCACAGATAGATTTGACAATAACAGAGGAATTTGGATTTTCTCTGTATGCTATTAAGTCCTATTTTCAAGAGAGGAAATGAAAAATTGGAGATTTGTGTAAATTCCTGGTAAAAGGTAAGGATTTGGATTTGACACATGAGTGTGATAATCATTCTAAACAATCTGAAGAGATTTTCACTATTGGATTTGAGAATGTAAAGTTGAAATTTACTACACATTCTATTCAGTAGGAAGATACTGGAAATAGTAGGTGAACCACCCTGATATTGTGAGAATGCTGCTAGGACACCACTGATAACATGTGTAATGATAGTGGAATTTATGTATTTCATGTTTATTGTCAGAGTACATAAATGACATCACATACAACCCTGAGATTCTTTTTTCCTGCAGGCATGACAGAATTGCCACTAATTGGCAGTGTAAAAAAAGAACTACACAATGTATACATGTCAACAAATAAACAGATGTAAACAGATTTCGATTGGAAACACACCGACTGTGAAATACAGATAAAATAAAAAAGAAAATCAATAAAGTGCACAAGTAAGAATTCTTAAATGAGTCTTTGATTGAATTTGTCATTGAGGAGTCTGATGGTGGAGGAGTAGCAGCTTTTCTCGAACCTGGTGGTGTGAGTCTTGTGGCACCTATATCTCTTTCCTGGTGGCAGCAGTGAGGACAGAGCATGTGCTAGGTGGTGTGGATTCTTGATGATTGCTGCTGCTTTCCAACATCCTCTAAATGTACTCAATAGCCTGTAATGTCCTGGGCTGTGTTCAGGTTGGAGGGCTTTATGCTCAGGGGTATTGGTGTCCCCATACCAGACCATGATGCAGTCAGTCAGCACACTTTCCACCAAATCTTTGAAGAAATTTGCCAGGGTTTCTGATGTCATACCAAACCTCTGCAAACTCTGAGGAAGTAGAGGTGTTGATGTGCTTTCTTCATGATGCCATTAGTGTGTTGGGTAACGGAAAGATCCCCTGAAATAGTGACTCCCGAGAACTTAAATTTGCTCACCCTCTCTACCTCTGAACCCCCAATGATCGCTGATTGTATACCTCTGACTTTCCTGAACTCAACAATGAGCTCCTTAGTGAGTGTGTGTGTTTGTGTATATTTATGTATATATATATATAATGTGTGTGTGTATATATAAAAGAGTTATTTGGGTCAACCATTAGCAACACTTTTTCTCTTGATGTTGAAATCAATAGATATATCTGCAGAGATGCATCGATCATTGCTCGACTCTACTTGTGGTTCTGGGAGAATCAGAAACTCGCTACAAAGACCAAGACTGCTGTGTACAATGCATGCATTATCAACACCCTCTGTGGTAACGAGACTTAGACCATCTACTCCAAGATGGAAAGGAAACTCGGCAGGTTTCACCTTCGCTGCATTCTCACCATCACATGGAGAGACAGTCCCAAATTCTGAGATCCTCTCCCACTCTGGACTTCCCACAATATTCACGCTTTTAAGACAATGCAGACTGTGCTGGTTGGGCAATTCTATCGCATGAAGGATGGTAGACTGCCAAAGGATATCCTCTATGGAGAACTAGCAATAGGCAAGAGGAACGTTGGTAGACCCCAGCTTTGCCTCATGGACCTCTGCAAGTGTGACAAGAAAGCCTTAAAAATCAACACAGAGTGTTGGAAAGATATTGGAGATGACGTCAACAAATGGTGAGGAACCATTCATCAAGACCTAGAGCAAAGCAAAAGAGTGATCATGAGTCAGTTTGAGGAGTGAAGAGCACAATGGACAAAAATTCAACTATGCCCCATATTTGCAGCAACTATGGCAGAGTCTGCCATTCCAGGATCAGCCTCCATTGCCACAGTCGACGCTGCTAAACAAGCCAGTGACTACCAGAGGTGCAGTACCCATGGTTGATCACGACCGACGGAAGCCAAGAAGAAGAAATGTGCATATGTGCGCGCGTGTTGCTTAACATCTGATTGGGCAACGTCCGTGTCTGATAGGGTTATAATGGAGTTCAATCAGAAATCCTGATCCGAGAACGGGGTGTAGCTGACAACCAGAACTGAAGAAAAGGCAAGAGAAAAGGAAACTGCAGAAGGAGAAGAACAACAAATGCAGAAGATGTTCACTGTTAAGGGGTTAGTCAAATTCTTTGCAGACCCAAACACTGAATGCTTTTCACTGAAAGAGAGGAAAGCTGCATATAGAGAAATTTATGAAGAAAACGGAAACTAGGCAAACAACACTAGACATATTTCCGAAGAAGCGAACACGTCCCCAAGAAGAGCTTCAGCCAGGTCCTTCAGAGTGCCGGTTCATTAATAAAGGTTATTCGACCTGAAACTCTTCCAATGGGACACTATGAGGAAGTTGAGTACAGTGTGGTGGATCCCGATTCTTTTTGTTAAATTGTTTTAACGTAAAAGTTAAAAAGTTAAAAATCTTATCATGTTCAATATCCCATATAGTTTTGCTAAGAATATACAGTAATATGGTGTTTTCACAATATCCACATTGCATAATGCCCAACTTCACAAAACATCGTTGATATTGAGTGGTACACACCTGTGTGTGTGTGTGTGTGTGTGTGTGTGTGTGTGTGTGTGTGTGTGTGTGTGTGTGTGTGCCTATATCTTTCACTCACTTCTCACTTTCTATCTCACTATCTCTATCTCTCTATTTCCTCTATCTAATTCTCCATCTTTCTGTGTCTATCTGATATTATTGACCATTACTTTTTGTAAATCAAAAGATACAGTATGCCATTTATTTAACTGCTGGTTTTTAGGAATATGTTGTGAGCACATTACTAGATATGTGTAATAAATTACAATATTGATCAGATTTTGGAAGTAGTTAATATTATTAAAGGTGCTAATGGTCCTGATTACTTTATTGCAGAATTTTTTTTCAGCATGCAATAATTAGAGATGTTCAATATTAAACAGAAACTTATTCGTTAATCGAATCATTTAAATGAATTAGAAAAATCAAAAGGTTCTGGTTAACTTCAGTAATTTAGACCAACAGAAAGGACCTACCAGTCACCAGCCATTTCAGTTCCACACCCGAATGCCACACTGGTATGTCTGTTCATGGCCTTGTTCTGCCAGGTTGAGGCCACATTTAAATTGGAGGAAAACACTCTTATTCAGAGTCGGCAATCTCCACCCAAGTGGCATCAGTAGCAACTTCTATATCTGTTAACTCCTTCCCCCATTCTCTCATTTTTCATCATCCCTCTTTACTCCCTCCTCCCCCTTCCTTCTAACAGAGAAAATCTTTCTCAGCCCTCTGCCCCCTCCCCTATCAACTCTCAACTTTCTCCCACCTGTATCCATCTATCACCTGCTAGCCTCTGGTAATTCCACCTCCTCGCCCCGGCCCACATTCTTATTCAGGCATCTGCCTGATATTTGGCAGATCAGAAGAAGGGCACAGGCCTGAAATGTCAACAGCCTGTGACTTTCCATGGATCCTGCCTGACCTGCTGAGTTCTTCTAGCATCTTTGTGCACTGTATTCCCTCCAGCATCTGCAGACTTCTGTTTATCTTGTATTTTACATTGTCCTTTTTAACATACTAAAGAAAATTCCAAAGCTCTTTTCAAGATCCGAACATTCAAAGCTTGTTGAACAAAAGAAGGTAATGCTACTACAATAAAGATGAACGGTTTAAAATAATGTTAGAAAGGGTCTTAAAATGGTGAATTTAGAACAAAACTGGGTCTTGAAGGTATTTGAGGGTGCGCCCAATGCTAGGCTAAGAGGGGATGCACAGACAAAGTGTGGAGACTTCAGTGGGATGGGGTGGGAAACGTGCATTTTTAAGGTTGGTTTAGGTTATTTAAGGTGGGGAGGGGCTTGGGTTATGAATAGATGGAAGATGAACATTTGTTTAAGTCACAATTTCATCTGATTTATGGCTGTTTCAATGTTGTTGGGGGAGTGATAAACTGACGAAGGATTCTGTCATGCAATTGAAAGATAGCTGCAGGGACAGGTTCAAACATTTTGAATGGAGAAGGAGGTTGGATAATAGTTGTTGCAAAGACAGTTGACTTGTTTTTGAAAGTCTTAGAAAACAGTTTTAAAGTGGTCCTGATGTAGCCCCCAAGGGAAAATGATAATTTAAAGTGGTCTGCTGTAGCCTCCAAGGGAAAATGATCATTTCTGGCATTAATTGAAATACAAGGCAGGTAAAAAAGTTGAGTCTTTAGTGGGAATTGGAAAAAGAAGCAGAAAGACCTATGTTCAATAGGTGCTTAAAGGACATGAAGTGATGAATGAGAAGCTCAAAATGTATGAAAATTGAAGGATGGAGTTGGAGTATGGTGAGGTCAGGGGAGGATGGCTACAGAATGGGGTGAGAGCTGGATATGTGGTGCTCGGAGGCTGGAGTTGGAGGGGAAACCAGAGGGATGGGTAGGACAAAAGGATTATCTGATGGGAAGACCAAATGACTTAGCAGTTAGTGGCACATTAAGCTGCTTTGTCCATTGTACTTTGCTTGCATTAAGTCTGTGGGATATACTTGGCAGGCCAAGCTGTATTAATAATAAAAGAATAGAGGCAAATAATTACAGGCAGAACTAGTCAGTTCTGATCCAGAACGAAAGAGTGAGAGACCTAACATTGAATTCGATATTGAGTGTGGAAGGTTGTTCTTGGAAAGATGATGTAGAAGTAAATATGAATTGTTGGCACAATAAATTGAGACCTTGTATTTATATGGAAAAGAATAACATAATTTGCATGATAACTATTTATTTTTGTTCAAATGTGATCATCTTATTTGGAATGTATGGGTTTAGAAATATCTTAAGATATTATATAGTCTATGTTAGTAGCTGTTTTTTTTTTGTTGCTCCCCTTGCGGGGCATGCTGAGGGTGGGGTGGGTTTATATTGTTTTAGTTTAGTTTATTTTGTTGTTATTTTTATGTCATTTGAAAATCTTAAATAAAGTTTTTTTTTAATAAAAAAGAGAATGTGGAAGGGTTGTAATGAACCCAGTTGGGAGATGAGGTGTTGTTCGTCATGCTTGTGAGTGGCATCATTGTTAGTGCAGTATGCCATTTATGAATTAGAGTGACCGATAGGGGATGAGTCTGCAGATGGGGTGAGAGGCTTGATGAGCCTGGTGACAGAGAGACTGGTCTGGTGCTGGAGTTGAAGCACCTTGGTCATAGGTGGGATCTGAGGCTAGCACAGAAGAGACTTTTGTCGCAGGGTTGAGTTAGTGGGCATGGAAAAAGAGGAAAGCTACTGAAGTAGCTAAACTTGGGTTGTCCAAATGAGCTGCCTGGTAACCATTATCTTTGGTCCCCATGGTGAGTAATGGCTGGGGAAATGAGGTCCAATAGTAATTGATGTGGTGGAGCCAGAAATGTTGATGAATTTCTGATCTATTTTCATCCCAGCTATGCTGGAATTTATACCTGGAAGAAAGACTAAAATGGTCAAAGACTAGAGAATGGGAAATTGTGAAGGTGTTGTTGGGAGAAAAGGAACTGGAGATGGTCATGAAAGAAGTGAATTGACAATTGAAGATGGATTCTGGTGAGTTTATTATCAGATTGAGACATTACGGATCAGTTGAAAATTTTTGCCAGGGTGATGTTGGAGTATACTGATGGTAAAAGAGGCAATATTATTTAAAGTAACCCAAATCAACTGAAAGATAAGCTTGTAACGTTCTGGATTCAAGCTTCCAATCCATAATATGCGTTAGGCAGAACACAGAGAACAAACTGCTTGCAACACTCACCAGTGGCTTAGGAGTTTCAGAACTTCAATCAGAAAACCCCCAGAAATGTTTAACTCTGTTTCTCTTCCCACAGAAGGTGACTCACCTGTTGAATGTTTCCAGCATTTTCTGTTTTTATTTCAGGTTTCCAGCATCTGTTATTAGTCTGACAAAGACCAAGTACTTTTTCACAGGAGGGATAGAACATAAAATTTCCCTCAAGGAACATCACCAATGATAGGTGAGTTATTTGGAAAATATTTATTTAGCAAAGTTTTGCGGCTTGTGGAACATAGCTACGGTTGAACATTTCTGAGACTATCTGCCTTAAAGATCAGAACACCCACTTATTGCTGATTATGGTTGAAACAGGATTATGCCTCAAAGTACAGATTTTATTTTAGCACTTGTATTTGATCAGAAGATAAGAACTCTTAGAATAGTCTTGTAACCTTGCATTTGTTTTCTTACGATTTCATCTAGTAAAACATGAAAGTCTGCCGACACTGTGATTGTGAAAACACAGAAATGCTGGAGAAACTCAACAGGTCTTGCACCATCCATAGGAGGTGAAGATATAGAACCAATGTTTTGGGCCTGAGTCTTTCTTAAAGGTATAAGTAAAAAGCAGATAGATGCCTGAATGAAAGACGGGGGAAAAGGAAAGAAAGGGTGGGTGGGCGGGGGGGGTGGCGAGCACTGACCAGCAGATAAAAGGGGAGAAGTGGACAGGAGGGGAACCTTTCTTCATCACAGCTGAGAAAAAGAAAATGTAACTTTTGAGTCAGAGCAACAGTGAAGGGTAAGTCGAAGGGAATATCTCTGATGGGAAGACCAAATGACTTAGCAGTTATGGCACATTAAGCTGCTTTGCCAATTGTGGTTTGCTTGTATTAGGCCTGTGGGATATACTTGGCAGGCCAAGCTGTATTAATAATAAAAAAGATAGACGCAAATGATAACAGGCAGAACTAGTCAGTTCTGATCCGAATGAAAGAGTGAGAGACCTAAAATTGAATTTGATATTGAGTGTGGAAGGTTGCAATGAACCCAGTAGGAGATGAGGTGTTGTTTGTCATGCTTGTGTCAGACATCATTCTCAGTGCAGTATGCCATATATGAATTAGAATGTGTGAGGGATTTAAACAAGAAACTAAAGTGGTATCATGTGATAAATTCAAATTATAGTGATTCACCAGTAGATGCAGCCCCAACCCTAATATCCATTGGTTTTTGTTGTGTCTGCTGGGCAATGGAGGAAAACTTACTTTTTTCCCCCTACACTTAAATCCCTCCATAACTTCATTTCTTCTGATCCTGTAAGTTTCTTGGAAGACACTGTTATTTGGATTGTGACCACATTCATTTCTTCTCATGATATCTTTGTAGGCCATTCATTTTCTTTGGTCTCAGGCATTTCTTCAAGGTCAAGGATTATTTTCCTCCTTTTTTCTGAGGTTCTGGAGGTGGCTGTTGAGATCAATGTGGGAACGGCAGCTGCTTCAGAGATGAGGTAGGTGGGTATGCAGGGCTTTGAATGTTTAATCTGTATGGACATGAGCATCTTAACACCATCCTCAATGCTCCATTTCTATTTTCAATGTCATTGACTAAAGGTTCCCAGGAGTCAGTGGGAATGTTCCATGTTTCAAGGAGGTTTGGGCTACATTAGTGCCCTTAAAACCCATCTCTCTGGACATCTTTTGTCACTTCTGATAACTTACTTAGGTACAATGTTCATATTTGGCTGATTACACCCCTCTGATACTTTTTTAAAATGTTTAAGGGACTACTTAAATATAGTACTGTTCAAGTTAATGGTTGTTATTGATAGTAACATTAAAAAAAACATGGAGCATGTTTTATGTGAGAAATAATTGCAGAGGTATGGGATATGGCATCATGATGACTGATATGACCTTTACTTCAACGTCACTTTTCTGTTCCACCATAACTTCTGATTCTCTTACACATTAGAAATCTAATTTGAGCTTGAATGCATTCAATGACTCCATAGCTCTCTGGGGTAGAGAATTCATAAAGTTCACAATCCCTTGGAAGAAGAAATTCCTCCTGATCTCACTTAAACAAACAATCCTTTATTGTGCAATTCTTCCTCTCCCTCCACAAAAAAAACCTCTGACACCTCAGTTATCCTACAAGTAGAAAGAACTTCTTACCCTATCAAGCCTCTTCAGCATCTTGTGTGTTGAATAAGATTGTCTCCCATTTACCTGAACTCCACAGAGTTCCAAGGGTCAACTTTTTCCAATGGAGAGTTGATTATATGGGATGAGCTTCAAGAGGAAATGTGAGAGGCAGATACAAATACAGGATTTAAAAGGCAGTTGAATATGTTCTTGGATAGGAAATGAGTAGAGGGATAAATACCTAACAGGCAAATGGGATTAGTGTAGATAAGCGTTGTGGTCAACATAGACTAGTGGTGGCCTATCAAGGCCTCCAGGCTGACTGCGGCCTATTGCCCATTTTAAAGTGGCCCAGGGCGAATTTTAAAAATAATTTGGAATATTGCCCATTAGAATATAGTAGAGATTGTTTATATATTGCACTTCTCAACACTGATGTTGCCATTTTGGACATTTACAAGACTACCATTGCACTTCTTAGTTTCAACACTAGACATTTCTGCTATTTTGAACAGCAACTAGACCCGACTTATGCAATGATACTCCTCTATTAAATTGTTTACCTCAGTTTTTAAAAAAAATGTTTACTTTAGTTGATTGAACATGGCTAAACTTAAAAGATGGAAAGTAGCAAGTGACTTCGAAAATTTCATGGTGTGTAAATGAATACTTTTTCAAAGAAGTTTGCTTGATTTTAAAAGAATCTGATAACTTTAATAGCCTATTTTTAACAGCCTATCTACAGATTTATACATTGCATCATAATTATTAAGGTGGACTCTTGGACCACGACTTGTATTTGCTGAGAGTTGTGGATAATTGTTGTACGCTGCTTTGTCCCTTTCTTGATCTTTTCTCCTGTTCTTATTTTGCACTGCTTTTTGAATGTGTTTTAAAGAGTTTTATTGTATTCAGTTAAATTAAAATTTAAGAGCAGCAGATACAGAAATGCCTACTGAAATATGTGAGCATATCAATAAACTTCTGTAATGTCAACAGTTAAAACTGTTCCGTAGTGTCATATAGTTATTTTGATAGAAAATGAATTTTCGAAGTCACAGGGGTTTTCTGGTCTACATTGTTTTTCTTGCAGTGTAACTGGTTGAAACTGCCAGACTTAATATTGCTTGGCCTGTGACTCCTTATATTTTTCCAATGAAAAATGTTTGACCACCCCAGACATAAACGATTTGGGGCTAAGGATAATATAGACGTAGTCCATCAGTCCTTCCTCATAACTCAAGCCCTTTTCAGAAATGAATCTATCAAACCTGGTCATACTGCCCCCAATACAAATACATCTCTCCTCAGATTAGACCAAAATTATTTTTATAACTCCAAGTGGTGTATCGTGAAAGTCTTGAGAGTTTCCAAACGTCACGATATGCTTCCTCCAATTCCTTTGCAATGAAGGCCCAAGTTTTATTTGCCTTCCTAAATAACTAATATACAGTGGCCTCCATAATACTTGAAACAAAGACACATTTTCCTTTATTTGCCCCTGTGCTCCATAGTTTTAAATTTATAATCAAACAATCCACATATGAATAAAGTACACATTCCAGATTTTATTCAAGGTTACCTGTATACATTTTGGTTTGACCATGTCGGAATTACAGCACTTTTTATACATTAGAGTGTCCTTCATAATGTTTGTGACCAAGGCCCTTTTTTTTCCTTTATTTACCCGTGTGCTCAGTCTTGGGTATTGGGTGAGTAGAGCAGTGGGCAAAGCACGCATCTTCGAGGTGTGCCTTTGTTGACTATCAGTGAGGAGACATTGTTTCTGATTCATACCGACATTGGTCTTCTGATGAGGAAGTCAAGGATCCATTTGCAGAGAGATGTGCAGAGACCCAGGTTTTGAAGCTTGCTGACCAGTACTGAGGGGATGGTGCTATTGAAGGCTGAGCTACAATCAGTGATGTATGTGCTGCTATTATTTATGAGAGCCAGTGATACTGTGTCAGTTATGGAGCAATTGTGATGATGGGTGAATTGCTGTGGGTCCAGACCTTTGCTTAGGTACGAGCTAATTCTGGCCATGACTGACCTCTCAAGACATTTCATCACCATAGAGTCTGACTGGGCAATAGTCATTGAGGAAGTTTCACTGCTCTTCTTGATTGATGCCCTTTTGAAGCAGGTGGGAACCTTTGACTACAGCAAAGAGAGATGGAAAATGTCTGTGAACACTCCCGGTTAGTTGGTTGGCACAGATTTTCAGGATCCCACCAGGCACGCCATCAGGGCCTGATGCCTTACAAGGGTTCAGCCTCTTGAAAGATGTTCTACTGTGGCCCTCAGATACAGATATCACCAGGGTCACCAGCTTCTGCAGGGACTCTCATTAGTCCAGATGAATTATCCTTTTCAAAGTGAGCATAAAAGGTGTTCGAGGAGGGAAGAATTACAGCCACTTACGATATTTGGCTTTGCCTTGTAGGATGTAATGGCTTTCAAGCCATGCTGTAGATGGCGAGTATCTGATTCTGCTTCTAGCCTCCCTCAGAATTGCTTCTTTGCTGTTAAAGTAGCCTTCCATAGGTCGTACCTGAACTTCATGTGGAGATCTGGATCCCTAGTCTTAAATAACATTGTCCTAGCCCTCAGCAGGTTGTGTATGTATGCGTGGGAAGGCACAATGACATTAGTGACAGCTGTGGTAACTTCATTCATGTTTGAAGATGAGTATTCAAAGCAGTCGTGCAGGCGATCCTCCTCCTCCCTCGACCGTACTTTCACTGTCTTCACCACTGGTGCTTGTTGTTCTCAGTCACTGCTTTGTTTTCCGGGACTTGCCAAAGTGCCGGCGTGTGATGGATCTGTAGGCGTTCTAGATAGTGGTTTAGCAGTGAAAGGAGGGAGACAAAGAGGAGGCTTACTGGCCATCACAAGAAAATGTTGGAAACAGGTAAATAGTAACTGGCACTGATGAGGACATGAGGCCTGGGTTGGCCATCATCTTATTGAATACTCGTGCTAACTCGACAAACTCCTGGACTGTTTTCTGATGTTGAGGTTGGTTTTTCAAGAAATAACTGAAATCAATTTGTTTTTCATAGAAGCAAACTATTATTTGATGAATTTGATAGAATTTCTTTAAGGATGTAACAAATATACATTAAAAAAAAAATTAAATTTCGACATACAACACAGTAACAGGCCCTTTCGGCCCTGGCTGCCGTATTACACCCAATTGATCTATAACCCCTGGTACGTTTTGAACTGTGGGTCCACACAGTCATGGGGAGAACTTCCAAACTCTTTACAGACAATGTGGGATTCGAACCCCATTCACAGTTACTGGTGCTGTAATAGCATTGCGCTAACTGCTACACTAACTATGCCCATGTGGTGCATTTTAAGTTGGAAACAAGCAAAGAAAGAGATGGTAATAAATGAGCACAGATAGAGATCAGGCAAACTTTCAGAGAAATGGCTATTTTCAGGTTGGTACCTTGTATCTAATGGATTATTGTGGGAATCCGTGTCAGCAAATTCAACCAACTCCCATCTCTATTCATGAATTAGATGAAGGAACTAAGTTTAATGTAGCCAAATTGTTTTTGCCAATTCAATAGGAGGAGGGTATGAAAAGTCTGCAAAAAGATAAGAGAAATTGGGGGTTAGTGATTTCTACCATAGCTTTGTGTTTCATATATGAGAACTTGCTGCAGAAAGCATCTGGGTGTTCATTCTGCATGTAACACAAATTTAGGATTCCATTACAGGGCCCTCCATAATTTTTGGACAAAGAGACTTTTTCCTTTATTTGCTTGTGCTCCACAGTTTTAAATTTGTAATCAAACAATTCATGATTAAAGTGAACATTTTAGATTTTATTAAAGAGTATTTTTCTACATTTTAATTTGACCATATAGAAATTACAGCACTTTTTATATTTCAGGGCACCATAATATTTAGGACATATAGCAATGGTGTGTATATTAAAGTAATTATGTTTAGAATTTTGTTGCATATCCCCTGCATGGAATGACTGCTTGAATTATGTGATTCATAGATATCACCAGGTGCTGAGTATCTTCTCTGCTGATGCTCTGCCAGGCCTCAACTACAACCATCTTCAGCTCCTGCTCGTTTTGGGGGCTTGTCCCCTTATTTTTTCTGGAGAATATTTTGACTGATTGTTTCTCTTTCTGGTATGGAAATGCCAATGCACAAGACAGGAAAAGAGTAGAGTTGTGAATGGCCAGGACCATCATGGGCATCAGTCTTCACTCCTTTGAGGACATCTAAAAGAGGTGATGTCTTAAGAAAGCAAGCAACCCATATCCTCAAGGACACTCACTACTCGGGTATGCCCTCTTCACATTGTTACCATTACGAAGGAGGTACAGGAGCCTGAAGATGAACACTCAATGGAACAAAAACAGTCTCTTCCCCACCACCATCAGATTTCTGAACGGCCAATGAACCACAGTCACTACCTCATTTTTTCTCGTCTTCTGCACATTTTTATTGTTTTTAAAATAGTGCAGTCACGCAAAGGACATTTATAGCAATTTTGCACCTGTAATGCACAATAATGCTACTTCAAAACAATGAATATTGTGACACATGTTCATGACAATAAATTCTCCTTCTCATTCTTAACCAGTGTAAGGTTTCCCAATCCTCTGAGCTTTAAAGGAAATTTTGAAAAATATTCACTCTGCTGCCATTTCATAGATTCTCCAAGGTGCAAGCTCTCACAACCAGAAAACTCATCAACCTGTAGTCCAATGCTTTGCCTAATACCTTTTCCTCTAATTATAATTTTTTTTTAAAAACTTTTACTTTTCTACTATTACTGGGTAATTTTTGTATCCTCTACCATGAAGGCAGAGTGTAGATGTTCCTTTAAAGACTACTCTTCCTTATTTCACATTTTTTTCTATTATTTTGTGCAATAGTGATCACAGAACAGAATCCTGTGTTTTACCTCTGAATTTGTTAATATTTTGGTTAATCTAGATGTCAGATGCTTATCACTTTAACTAATTTATACCTTTATTCTTAAGGTTTCATCAGTCACTTTTCACTTTCTTTTCCCAATCTATTCCGATATTTCAGAATTGGAAATAGAATTCCAAAATTTCCCAGTGAAACAAAGTTGAGGAGGAAGTTTAAAAAAAAGCCAAAGGAACATAGTGATAAAATCAAAATAAACTTTAGAAGGCTTGCATATAGGGAATGCAAATGCCAAATGAATGTTTATAATCATGTAGGTGATGTAGTTTAATAGTTTGTAAAAAGTATGCAACTTTCTTTGTCAGAGGCCAAAGGGAATATCGAATACAGTCTTGGAAATCGTTAAAAGAATCAACAAAGTTATCAAAAAAGAAAAATATTATGGTCCATTTCTAGTGGAACACAACTGAAAAACAGGTAAGTTATGTTAGATAAAACAGATATTGCTGAAAATGCTCACCAGGTTAGGTGAAGAAAAAATTTAAATTGTATCATCTGAAGTTATTTAAAATTTATGTACTCTGGGGTTTAAACATATCACGTATTTCAAAAAAGGAGGTAAAATTCTTGAAATAGTTTCATAAATTATACCAGAACTGAAATTTATAGCTATTGTTAAAGATTGAACAATCTGTAACTATTTTTTCTACCAAAAACAGGGCTAAGAATTAACCCAGGTGAACTTTTAAAAATCATTTTGAAGGTGGAGTGAGTGGGTGTTGAAAAAATGTTTCCACTTGTGTAAAAAAAATTGTGTAAACTTATTTGTCCAGACTGTGGTTGAAATATGGTGCATGAGTCAAATCACCGCAGTGTTTTAAAAAGAAAGCAAAGACACAAGGGAGAAAGATCAATATCTAGAGGTGGTGGAATGTGAGGAGACTCATTTAGAGCACAGATATCAACTCCTAGTCGCCTTGAACTGGACCAAATAGTGTGCATCTGTATTGTAAATAACGCAAGTTTATAGAAAACCTGAACACAATATCTAAATGAATATTTCACTTTATTGCATACAAAAATGACATATCATATGATATAATTTAAATCATTTCTACTTAAATGCAAAAAAAATCCTTTCTACACATTGTTTTCTAATACATTCTTCTATTTAGAATAATACTGCAATCAAAAAAAACTTTTCAGATACACTTTTACTCTCTGTTCACTCCATCATTGTGCTTTTTCACAGCAAATAATAAAGATTATGCTTTGTAGATCAAACAAATAACATTTCCAAATATAATTCTCTCCATTTTGTTTGATTCCTTTAGAATGGGGAATATTTTGAATTATTTCTAAATAAACCACGGTAATGCAGCTACAACTGATGTTCTTTAACAGGAGGTGAGGTGAGGACATGAAATGTATTCTGTGGGCAGAAATAGATCTAAAGGATATCAATGTGTTCTAATGTGGTTAAAAGTGACATTGAGGTATCAAAAGACCACTTCACACTCAACTCTGAAAAGATAATGAAGGACTGGAAGGTTAAGCATTTTAAGGTAGTATAGGTCCTTTGGCAATACTATTGTAGAATGATGTATCAGTCCTATAGCAATGCCATTGGGGATTTAAAAAAAAATCAATTTTGCATCATTAATAATTTGTTTTGAAAATCTAGAATCTTCTTGACATTCGGTTTAGTGCTTGAAATATATCCTTAACCATAAGGTGGGTTTAAACTAGATTTGCAGGGGAATGGTTACCAGAGTGCCAGAGCAGGTAAAGGACTGGATGAGTGGAAAAAGATGATGAGAAAATTGCATGCACTGTTAAAGTCAACAGTTTGTATGTGGTGGAAATGTTCTCAGGTGCATCTATTTCAATGCAAGGAGTATTGTAGGAAAGGCAGATGAACTTAGAGTGTGGATTGGCATGCAAATTATGACATTATGGCCATTAGTGAAACTTGAATGCAGGAGTGGCAGCTCAATGTTCCGGCCTTGCATTGCTTTAGATGCAATAGAATGGGGGAAGGAGTGGGATTATTCATCAGGGAAAGTATCATAGCTGTGCTCGGGCAGGATAAACTTCAGTTGACTGAAGTATGTGTAAGGGAATGTTTTGGGTCCAGTGATCAAAATGCCATTAGCTTTGTTAATTTTGGAGAAGGACAGATTTGGGCCCAGGTTGAGATTCTAAATTTGAGATAAGCTCATTTTGAGGAAATAAGAAAGGATCTAGAATGTATGGATTGGGTTAAGTTCTTTCCTGGCAAGGATGTTCAAGGTAAGTGGAAGACTTTTAAAGGTGAAATGTTGAGAGTACAGAGTTTTATGTTCCTGTCAGGATTAAAGGCAAGGTTAGCAAGCATAGGGAACCTTGGTTTACAAGGGATTTGGGGGATCTGGTTCGGAGGAAGAGAGAGGTTTATAGCAGGTATAGGCAACATGGAGCAAATGAGGTTCTTGAGGAGCATTAAAAATACAAGAAAAAACTCAAGAAATCAGGAAGACTAAAAGAAGACATGAGATTGCTTTGGCAGACAATATGAAGAGAAATCCTAAGGGTTTCTACTGGTATATTAAGAACAAAAGGATGATAAGGGACAAAATTGGTCCCCTTGAAAATCAGTGATCAAATTTGTTTGGAGCCAAGAGATGGGGGAGATCTTAAAGGTTTTTTCATCATCAATATTCACTCAGGAAATGGGGACAGTTGTGGGAAATAAAGAAAACAAGAGGTCATGTAACCTATATAGGTTAAAGAAGAGAACATGGTTGCTGTCTTAAAGCAAATGAGGGTGGATAAATCCCCAGGGCCTGAAAAAATATTCACTCAGACCTTGAGGGAGGTTAATGTAGAAATTTCAGGGTCTCTGGCAGAAATACTTAAAATGTCCTAGCAACAGGTGTGGTGCCAAAGTTTGGAGGGTAGATCATGTAGTTCCTAATCCTGGAAGTCAGTAATAGGTAAACTGATTAGGGATAGTCAACATGGCTTTGTGCATGCTAGGTCATGTTTAACCAATCTGATAGTGTTTTTTGAGGAAGTTACCAGGAAAATTGATGAAGGAAAGACTGTGGTTGCTGTCTACATGGACTTTATTAAGGCATTTGACAAGGTCCAATATGGGAAGTTAGTCAGGAAGATTCAGACACTTGGTATTCATGGTGAAGTAGTGAACTGAATTTTCGGCAATGACTGTAAGGGAGAAGCCAGAGAGTAGAGGTGGATGATTGGTTCTCAGACTAGAGGCCTGTTTTGTCATCTATATCAGTGATCTGGATGATAATGTTGTAAATCGGATCAGCAAGTTTTCAGATAACACTAAGATTGGAGGTGTTGTGGACAGTGAAGAAGGTTTTCAAAGCTTACAGAGGGATCTGGACCAGCTAGAAAAATAGGCTGAAGAATGGCAGATGGAACTTAGTGCAGACAAGTATGAGGTATTGCATTTTGAAATTGAAACCAAGAAAGGACACACACGGAATATGGTATGGAACTGAGGAGTGTGGTAGAAAAGAGGGATTTGGGAATACAGATACATAATTCCCTGAAAGATGGATAGGTTCGTAAAGAGACCTTTTAGCATCTTGTCATTCATAAAGCACTGAGAATGGGAGTTGGGATGTTATGGTAAAGTTGTATAAGAAATTGGTGAGGCAAAATTTGGAAAATTGTGTGCAGTTTTGGTCACCTAACTATAGGAAAGATAACAGTAAGTTAGAAAGATTTACTAGGATGATCCCTGGACTTCAGGAACTGAGTTACAGGGAAAGGTTAAACTGATTAGGACTTCATTCCCTGGAGCATAGAAAAATGAGGGAGGATTCGATAGAGGCATTAACATTATGAGGGGGATAGACAGAGTAAATGTAGATAGGTTTTTCCACAGGGTTGGTGAGATACAAACCAGAGGACATGGGTTAAGAGTGAAAGGGGCAAAGTTTAGGGGAAACATGAGGGAGATCCTCTTGACACAGAGAGTGGTGGGAGTGCGGAACTAACTGCCAGCTGAATAGGTGAATGCGGGCTCAATTTTAACATTTAAGAAGAATTTGGACAGGTTCATGGATGGGAGAGGTATGGAGGGTTAGGGATGGGAGAGGTATGGAGGGTGAAGTGGAGGAAAGTGGGACTAGGTTAAAAAAAATGGTTCAGCACAGACTAGAATGGGTGAGAGGCCAAAGAACTGCCATTGTAGGGTTCTTTCCATACGATTTTGCACCAATGCTTGAGTCAAGGAAAACTAGTTCTGTTAAAGTTAGAGTGCAGCCCATCTTCAATCCTTTCTAATATCTTGCCCATCTCTGAGCTCAATGCCATTTCAGATGCAAAGTAAAATGCACAGAAAGTTGCTTCTTGTAACATTTTCTCTTTGCTCTTTGAGTTTATTTCAAATAAATTAGCCTCTGAGCATAAATGTTGTTAGAGGATGAACCCTTTTTGTCTTTGGTTGACAGCATCAACAAGCAATTTCAAGTTCTTTTATATTCCATAACAAAGGTTACCAGCTTCAGAAGAAACTCTGCTGCATAGGTATGAAGATCTTTTTCTAGTTTAGAATCTGACATTTCAGTCAATTAAGTGAAATGGCTGATTTATTGCTGAATATGATCTGTTAAGATTGCATCTTTTTTTCTACTCCTATGAATGATATGGGGTAGGGGTTAGAAAATAGCATTTATGGAACTATGTGCCAGGTAGAGCTGAATTAATTTTGTTTTTGAATGATGTGCACCATTCTATACCCCAGATTAGAATAATTTTGGAAAATTTTGCATTTGAAAATGTTATGATGTCATAAATAATCAGTGCCTGGATGATCAAACCTTTCACTGGACATGTTTAAACAACTAAGAGCAGATTGAATCACATCTCTTTCTACTTAATGACTGGGGGGAGGGGGGGGGAGTTTTGTGTGTGTGTGTGTGTGTTAAAGATTTGAGTATCTCCACCGTCCAGGTTCATCTATTTTTTCACTTTTCACAAACTAACTGAGCAACATAGGGCAGGTTTATGTTGCTGCAATAACAATCTTGAACATCAGCTGTCAGATCCATTCAGTCAAAAATATTGGACCCTGTGGCTTAATTTAAATGAGCAGTTGTTTGTTTTTAAGAACATCAATATTTTTCCATGTATTGGTTTGGCATATGATCTCTCCCACAACCTAATTGAGTCCTGTCCTGGATGCAGGAGTGTCAATATCTTCAGAGGATTTTCATGCAAGATGTTGCCAAAGATGAATGCAGCCACAATCAAGCGACAGGCTTTAGTCTTTGTAATGAATATCTTTCTACAGTTCTCATTACAAAAAGCTATATAAAATCTGCTGTTGTTCTTTGATTAGGAGGTATGATTAAGGAAATGTATATGAATTGCTGGGTTTTAGATGAATGGGAAGTGGAGAAAAGAAGAAAGAAGTCCCTACACTTTGTTTTCACTGCCCTTAAGTGCATGGTACAAATAGAATAGATTTTTTTTTCAAGCGATTGGCATTGCCTGATAGTGAACTCTCTGGGCTGAAAAGTTCCTATCAGACAAGATATGCTAACTCAACCACCAGCCATACTCTCTCCCATATTTGCTCATAATTGCAAATATACAATATCTCGGTATTAAATGACTTAAGAAATTTGGTGTTCTGTACCAAAAGCTAATTAAACTCATTGGTATTCAGCAAGCAGCTGTATTGATATGTTCTTGGCGATGATTGACTAAGTCTTAATTTTTTTGTTTTCCACAAATATCCTATTTTAAATAATGTAATGTAAGCAGTGCAGTCATTCTTTAAGTCTTTATGAATCAAGGAAAAGTTGGCAAACTTTGACAAGGTGAAGATTTTATTGAATAGTCATTAAGCATAATGGATTGTAAATGAAGAACTGCATTTTGTACTATTTTCAAAGCCTTTGGTCGATTTCTGTGGTGATGTGGCAACATAGTCTTAGAAGTGGATGGTTATTAACTGTTTGTATTTTGCAAGAGAAACTTGAGTGTTCATCTCTGAAGCCTTTAGATTGCCTCAGAAGACCATGCACTGATACAAATGGAAGGGGTCAATGTTCGACATGCACAAATGAAATGGGTGTTGTGGGCAAGTTCTACCAGAATGGTTGAATATAAATGCATTTTGAAATTAACTTTAAAAATAGTTAAAATGGATTATGATTGTTGAAGCAAATTGAGAATGTACAAAATTTAATAAACACTACTTTTATCAATGGCAAGAGACCCCCATCTTTAACACAAATGGGTTTTGTCATTAATCTGTTAACTGCAAATAATTTTGTGACTAGGGTGGCAGCAAAAATGACATTTTGCAGTTATAAATAAAATAATTAACTTCATTCCCAGTTTGTGACCGAGGTAAGTGGACTTGGTTTAAATTTAACTGAGGAATTGAGGAAGAACTGGTTAAGTAAGGTTCCAATATGATGGGTCTGTGGTTCTTAAAAATCTGTGGAACTCCAAGTCATACTTGTGCAACATGTGGCAGATGTGGAAGAAAGGAGACCTATATATTGCAATAAAGTGAGAATCTGTCAGAAAAACTGTTAATTTTAGAGAGAATTAGATTTTTTAAAGGATATTGTTTTGTATTTTGAGGTGTGATGCTAAAATTTTAATGAATGCAATTTGCATACTAGTTGAGCTGGGAATACTTTAGATAAGGGCACAAAGCAACAACGTTAAAAATACCCTAATAATTTATTAAATAAGATTACAATTATCAGAAAATACTGTACATAAGTATATTTGGTCCACACTTTCCTGTAATTTTATATACTCACTGTTAATGACAAATTGTGGCTTTATTTTGAAGTTTATTTTGAACTACTGTACATGGTATATTAAATAATCATTGGGTTGAAATTCAGGATACTATTTAATATGTGGCTGTGTAGATCATTTTTATATAGCTCAGAACACATGGAAGAGCTCAAGCTTATATGTCATACTAGACTTGTATAAGAAACCTAATCTATGTCGGTATACACATTAAGTAGCTATCCAAAGTGCCACAAATTAGTATGGCTTCCATCTTTAATACCTTATAATTCTCAGTTCTATTAGATATTCTCCATTGATGATTTTATTTTAATACTATGACTTTGTATTAATAGCAGATAAAATTCTTCATTTATCCACTATTCATAATATGTAAGAAATAATTAAGTGGTAATTAAGATTTAAATTTTATTGGGACTTAACCGGGTAAAATATTTTTCAGTTCCACTAAAATAAATGTATAATGATCAGATACTTTCGTGCATCAGCCTCAAATAGGCTGAAACAATAGAAAATATCCCAGATAAATGGCACTTTTACATTGGCTGTTTAAACGTGATTGTTGAAACAAATAGGCCTATGCATATTTACTATAATGCTGCAAGTTTGCTCCACATCATCCTGGATATATAAAAAAAATCAATATAGGTCAAAACATAAGATTTAACGGGTGGACCCTCTGGAAATTAATGGCTTTAATCTCACGGTTTCTGTTTAATAACTATCTGGTGTTTATAATCATTATCAGTGAGACCACTGATTATAAAACAAAGTGGATCTAAAATTTTTCTTTCAAGTATAGATTTTTTTCAATTAAAAAAAATGACTAATTCTCAGCTGAATATTTTGGATAATTGAAGAATTAGCCTCTTATCTTGATTTGTTTTTGTAATACTGGCTGAAAAACAGATTAACTATCTTTCACTGACCTTTTTCTGTTCATTTTTGATATGCACGATGTATGGAAATAGCCAAGCTCCCTTTGGGTCTAATCTCTGGGCCAGATTGAATTGCTTGAAATCTTCAGCACATTGTCTGGGATTTCTTGTGCTATGTGGGACTGCAATTGGCTTTAGGCAAATTGTTTACATGCTGTCACTCTGGTTCTGCAGATCTTACACTCTACAAACTGATTTACCTTCTTAAAGGCCGTAACAATATAAAGGTAAACTGTCTGAAAGCAAAACTGATGATTGTTATAAAGCAGGCATTCTAATCTGAATTGCCCAAGATCTAAAACAAGTGCCATGTCTTGTGACACTACTAGAAGGTACCATAAGTTATACTATAATACATCCATAGGGACATATGCCCTATTTCACCAAATGGTGACCATGGAATCTACATTCAATGTAGACAGTAAAAAGCATCACATTCATTGTTTTAACGTACTGCTGTAGCAGAATAAAACAATTCAGAAACTGATATCATGTCACAGTGTCAACCACTTTGAATGTACTTTTTGATGACTACACACCCATGCCTGAATACTGGGCAAGGCATGTTAGGCAGGAGCGTCCAACTGTTAGTGCAAGGATCATAGGTCTCCATATTTCCCAATGCTGGTCCTTCACTGCTGACTATCCCTCCTGTGGCATAGATTTTCCCATCCAGGACCACGGCGCTGTAATATAAATAATCATTATGAGTGAACTATTCAAGGAATCATCATTCTGCTAAATTTAAATGACTGCAAAAGCTGGAATCTGAAGCTAAACACAATCTGCTGGAGGAACTAAGTGGGTCAGTTGGGAGAAAAGGAATGGTCACTAATGCAAGCCAAACCTCTTCATCAAGATGAGAGAAATGTAGGAGAAGCCAGTCAGACTCCTCAATGATAAACTCAATCAGGGATTCATTTAAGGACTCTTACTTTTGTACTTTATTTTTTTTTCCCTCACATTTCTTTATTTGTGTACAGTTTTTTTTTCTTCCACTACCAATAAATGGTAATTCTGCCCCGACTGCGGGAACAAGAGTCTCAGTGTTGTATGTGATGTCACGTATGTACTCTGACAATAAATATGAATCAGAAAAGAGGACAGGATGGGACAAGCAGTGTGGAATTGGTATAAATTAAATATCTTTACAATCTTTTTGATTGATTATCTGAAGGACAACAAAATCTGCTTGAACATTTGAAGAAATGAAAACCAACAAGTAATCTAAAGATACGTGTTCAAATCCAATCACTGCAACTGGGGAAGTTAAATGCATTAATTAAATAAATCTGATTATATGACAGTGACTGTGATGGTTACCATGTAAACACTAGATATCCAAATGGTTCACTCATATTGTTAAACTTCTGCCGTAACTGATCCAGTATAGATCTGCAAACACTGGAATTTGAAAAACAAATCAAAATGCTGGAGGAACTCTGGGACAAGCAGCATTTGTGAAGGTAAAAGGTGGAAGTTGGTTTTTCGTGTTGATCTTATTCCAGAAGCATTGCATTATGGACAATCTTAACTACAATCACTTAGTTGTATCAAATAGTTTAAAAATGAGAAAACAGAAGAGATGATTTGGCACTAAAATTGCATTGGTCAGATCATGAGAGACCTGGACCATATCTCTTAAAGATGTTTTATTAATGAAGATCAGTGAATCATCTGGGACAGCTTTCGATATTGCCAGAGCTGGGAATGTTGGTATTCAACATGCCCTCTTCCCCTCAGGAAGTTACCGAATGAATTTTTGCAGTGAAGCTGAGATCATATGTTCTTGAAGTGTTCATTGCTAATACTCTATGGAAGATATTCAGCCAGTCATCAGTGTCTATATATATTCAGCCAGTGTTCCAGAAGGGTTGGCTAGAAAAGTAGACTCACAGATCCATTTGAAGATGTGCCCAAGGGTACACAGTTGGAAGAGAGTTGCCCTGGGATCTCTAGATCACAAGATGTTTAAGACATCAGGCAAATAGCAGGAAATGAAATTCTCTCTGCAGCTGTTGCTTTTCCATGTGAATGTTGCTTTAAGGAATTAAAGAGTAGACAAACCAGAGAATGTACTTTGACTGGTCTGCAGTGACCTTGAGAAAAAATGTCTCAGTGGTACTTCCAGTGAACAGCTAAAAGAGCTACAAGACAGGGACTTAATCCCTGTATGTGATCGTTAAAGAGAAGGGATGAGGCATAGCATCATTAGGCTTTGGCGTTGCAGAACTAGGTGTACCTCTGTCCAAGCTTATCCTGTCTAGTCACAACCCTTACATCCAACTCAACAATGTGGAAAACTGACCAGTATGTTCCATTCACAGGAAGAAGCATAAATTAAATTCAGCCAACCATTGCCCATATGTCTACTCTCAAGTAATAAAATGTGGCGGAAGGTAATTTTGAGTGTACTGTGAAGTGGCAATGGGCAGTCATCTGCTTCTCATTCAAGATGCCCTCCTTCAAAAGAAAATGTTCCCCTCCACTACCATCAACTCTGCACTCACCTGCATATCCTCCATTACCCACACATCTGCCCTGGCCCCCTGCGCCCCCACCAAGGACAGGATTCCCCTTGTCCTCACCTACACCCCACCAGCCTCCACATCCAACATGTAATCCTCTGCCATTTTCATCATGTACTAAGTAATCCCAGCTCCAGACACATTTTCCCTTCGCTTCCCCTCTCTGCTTTCAAAGGGTTTGATCCCTTTGTTACTCCCTCATCCACTCCTCCCTTCCCACCAATCGCCCCCTTTGCACTTACCCCTGTGACCGCAGGAGATGCTCCACTTATGCCCACATCTCCTTTACCACAAAGAGGCCTTCCAAGTGAAACCACACCACCTGTGAATCTTCTGTGGTCATCTATTGCATCTGATGCTCCCATTGCAGTCTCCTCTACATCAAAGAGACTGGATGCAGATTGGGAGACCATTTCGCTGAGCATCCACACTCTGTCCACTGCAATAGCAGGGATCTTGCAGTGGCAACCCATTTCAATTCCCTACCCCATTCCCTTGCCGACATTTCTGCCATTGGACTCGTGCATTGTCCAACTCAGACGACCTGCAAATTGAAGGAACAACACCTCGTATTTCATCTGGGCACCCTCTAACCAGTTAGCAATTTCATTGACCTCTGGTTTCCATTAGTGCCCCCACCCCCTCGTCTCTATTCCCTATTTCTCCTTTCCTCTTGCTCTGTCTCCTTTTCTTCAGCTCTGCATTCACAGAGCCATCCCATTTTTATGATAGCTTCTTTAGAAAATAATTATTTCCATACCTGAAATCATGTCATCTGACATATTTAGGGGTGACTAGTAATGTTCCAACAACACAATTAGCAAGAAGATCAGAAAAACTAATCATCATCTCCTGTGAATCAATTATTTTCGTATTGCCAAGCCCCTCCATTCCCAAACAAATATCTTAAGATCATGTTTGACCAAACCCACGCCTACACCAGCAAATGAGTACGTGGTCTGCAGCAGTGATTCACTATCTGATACTCCAAAGCTGTCTTGTCGTCTAAAAAGTACATATCTGGAGGTAAGTGGAATATCCTGCACCTTGCTTGATGTAGATTCCAAACATTGGAGAAGCTCAACAGCTATCCCAAACCAACAGCTTCTCTTCCAACTGACATCATTCTGACTTGGAAGAAGTCTGGAGCTCCTTATTCATATATTGATCTGTGTTGACTTTGCCATCTATGAATGAACGGAATGTTAACGTGACACCAGCCAAAGGACAGGTCATAAAGTACGGTAAGTACGTTTCAAAGGGGGAGCATAACCTAGAGAGGTTTAGGTTACTACTGCAATACAACTGTTCACTCAACTGGTAAATATGGAATGAAGAACTGATGAAACCTAGAATTCTTTAGGACTATGGGAGAATACAGAGATGTGGGAAGTTCAGAATTGATTAATAAGATGAAAATTTTTAAATCATATTGGAACAGAAGCTAATATATGAAGATTTAATTGGCTGAAATCCTGAGAAAAGGGGAAATACCAATGAAGTCAGTTCCAACAAGGGATAAACTGCATTAAAACTCTTTTTCCTCAAACTTTTGATCCTTTGCCCTATTACTTCCTTGTATATTTTTTCTGATAATACTCCCTTAGAGAACCTTTCGAATACATTGTACAATAAAATGTTTGTAGTGATTATAATACGATACTGAAAGCTGAGGACCTTTGGGAAGCTGAGATTGCAAACAGCAGGTGCATCCTGAGAAACCAGAATTGCACTTGGAGCTTCCAGTATTTGCTTCAGGTTTGTGAAGCTAATTTGTACTGACATGCCCAAAATCCAGTTATTCAAATGATAAGATGAGACTTATTTACAAACAAGAGCATTTTGCTTCTGTGATCATTATTCATACTTCTGTTAGTGTTAAGAATTTGTGTTGTTGCATAATTAATATGTGGATATTTATGGTACTTGCTATCTGTAAATAATTTTACTTTCCTCTGGACAAAGTACTTTTGTCTTTGATTATCTTAAACCTTCATTGACCCCAGCCGCTCAATGTATGAAGAATTTTATACCAATGATAATGGTAAAAACTTGCTATTTTCAGGTCTCTAACTGGTCATAAATCTTATTATTAAGTAGCAATATACTTTTCTCAATTATAATTTAATAGTTAAATAAAAAAAATAAATGAATGCATCCTATGTTTATGTTATCGGAAATAACTATCCAATATCTATTCACAACATTGTGCCTTTCCTTGATCAAATTGCCATCCTGGCTTATTTGAAAACTCTGTAGTCATGAATATTAAGCTTCCAAATCCCAACCCTTTACATGGCATTTCCTTAATAGTTATGCTCTCATTATATTGTCTTGTGTATCAGTGCACTCAGCTTATATTTCTTGTTCACTCCACACTTTACACTTCTCTATATACAGTATAATTAAACCCAACCAAACCTTGCTTTGTGTTTTCTGTTCTTTGTTATTAATCTTTGTCTATTTCATAAACTTTGCCGAACTAAGAAATGCAAAACAGATTCTTAAAAAAGAACAAAATCTTACAATTTTCTCCTCTTTTGAAGGTATTGAGTTCCTGTGTAGTTGTGGTTTCAAACTGAATATCCCATATCCCTACCATGTGATTTGATTTAATGGTGAGTGCTGATATGCTCTTGCTCTCATACCACCTGTACATGTTCTGTGATGAAAATGAGAAGAGTTTCCCTCGAGTCTTTTTTGTCTGTTTGGCTCAGCTACAAATTAATATTATTAATGTGCTGTTGCAGGAGAGAAGTTTTGTATGACATATTGACAATTTGATACCTTCAACAGTTTCAGGCATGAGAAGACAGACTAAATGTACTTGGGGATTGTTGTTCCAAAATTATTCAGCTAGCCTCCAGTGCATATTTCACCTGATAGCATTCTCAGCTCGGGAGTCACAACTTCAAGCCCCACTGCAGAGCTTTCAACACATTGACTACTGCATCAGTAGTACTAAGGAAAGATACCTCATCGATGGAGTTCGAGATTTCCATACAACATAAAACAAGGCCATTCAGCTCTTTTAGTCTAGGACAGTAAACCAAACATTCCTATTCTTCCAACTACACCTTCCAACCCCTTCCCCCCTCTCCAAAATATTCTTCACAATCTATCATCATCAAATCACCCCAGATCCTACTATCCATTTATGTTTGGCACACAGGGAGAACATGCAAACTCCACCCAGATAGCAATGGCCGGAAATGAACCTACCACTCTGAATCAGCAGCTTGGAGACATGGTCAGATAAGTCATTACATTGGAGACATTTTTGTCCATAAGCAGATCTGTAATATCCATTGGTTCTTTTCAAAAGTCAGCTGAAACCCACTGAGCTCAGTCTAATTTATTTCACTCAGTTAAAAGTTACAAGTTATGATTTGTCATTTATCTCACTGCTAGCCATCCACAAATAGAGTTTGTATATACATTATAAAACTTCAAAGTATTTAAGTGACTTGAAAATAATTTAGGATATCATCGGGTCATGAATGGTGCTATATAAATGCAAGTTTTTTTTGTGCTAATTCCTTTACTTTGATGGATGCAAACCAACCATGGAAATGTGCTTAGGGAAGCAACTCGTGAATGTAAGTTCCTTTGTTCTAAAAATATTTCATAATAAGCTGGATATATTATTTATGAAGCCAAGTGTAATTTCCCATAAGTTGAGATAAAAATTTGTTACCTTGTACATTCAAGATCACTTTAGTTCGGTTTTAAATTTTAATGGCATATAGCCATTAGTGCACTATTGCTTTGAACACAATTAATTTTATGACAAACAAAATCAATAATTGCTCTTCAATTAAAGGCCAAAATATTAATGGAAAAGTGTTTTGCATAGAATAACAAGCTCATTTACTGGAATATTCTGTGCTTGCCAACCAAACGGTGACCCCACTTTCATTAATTGGTATAATTATATGCAAGTCTCTTTCCTTATGTTAGCTGACCTCAGCACTGAGCCCCTTTAGTCAGCCTTAAAGGTCTTTCAGAGGAGATGGGAACCTTATGAGAAAAACCTGGAAGTGCTCAGCAGGTCAGGCAGAATTTGTGAAAAGGGAAGCAAAATTAATATTTCAAGCCAAAGACCCATCATCTAAACCTGAAATGTTAACACTGCTTCTCTTTCTGAACATCTGCTCTTTCCTGTGGATATTGATCAATGGCTGAGTCATCCTCATCTGCCTGAAAACACAATACAGGAGAAACTCAGCAGGTCAAAGTGTGTTCTTTATTTGGCAAAGATAAAAATACATAACCAACATTTCAGGCTTGAGCCTTTCATCAAGGAATGAACAAAATGGGGGTCAGGGGCAGGAGCAGGGCGAGAAGCACAGTTCCACATGCAGGAGGTAATAGGTGGATAAGAGAGGGAGGGTGCACCAGCAAACAAGGAGAATGGAGAGGGAAGTGGAGGACAGAAGACAGAGGGATGGAGAAGATAAGTAGAACGGGGAGTAGGCTAGCAGAAACCAGAGAAGTTGATGTTAATATCATCCAGTTGGAGAATGTCCAGATGGAATATAAGGTGGTGCACCTCCAATTTACGGGTGGTCTGGGTTTGACAGTACATAAGGCCATGGACAGACAAGACAGAGTGGTTGTGGGTGCAGAATTGAAATGGTTGGCTACTAAGAGATTCCTGACACTGATGTGGGCAAGAGCGAAGGAGCTCAGAAAAATGATCTCCCGGTTTACATCTAGTCTCTCCAATGTAGAGAAGGCCACAACAGGAGCACCAGATGCAGTAGATGACTCCTGTGGATACACAATTGAAGGGTTGCTTCACTTGGAAGGACAGATTGGGACCTCTATAGTGGTGAGAGAGGAGGTGTGGGCATAAATGTGACACTTCCAAGAAGGTGATTAATGGGAAGGGATGAGTGGACAAGGGAGTCATGCAGGGAGTGTTCCCTACAGAAGGCAGAGAGGGAAAGATGTGTTTCATGTTGTCAATGTGATGGAAATTATGGAGGATATGTTGGATGCGGAGGCTGGTGGGGTAGTAGGTGAGGACAAGGAGAATCCTGTTTTTGCTGCATCTGGGTGCAGAGGGGGCCAGGGCAGATGTGTGGGAAATGGAGATGCGAGAAAGGGCTGAGTTGATGGTGGTGGAGCGGAAGCCATGTTTTAGGAAGAAGGAGACCATTTTGGATGATCTAGGCTGGAAAACATCATCTTGGGAAGAGATACAACGGAGATGGAAGAGTTGAGAGAATAAAATCCTTGCAAGGGACTGGGTGAGTAAAAAGGCAGTCAAGGTAGTAGTGGGAGTTGGTAGGTTTGTAAAAACTATCTGTAGAAAGCTTGTCTCCTGAGATGAAGACAGAAAGGCCAAGATAGGGAAGTGCTGCCAGCGATGTACCGGGTAAATTTGAGGCATGAAGCAGCACCAATGTAGGAATCGATGTAGTGGAGGAAAAGTTGAGGAACCTTGCCTGTGTAGGCTCACAGCATGGATTGCCCCACAAAGCTCACAAACAGGCAGGCGTAGCTGGGGCCCCTTTGGGTACCATGGGTACTCCTTTAATTTGGAGAAAGTAGGATGATTGAAAGGAGAAGTTATTTCAGCCTTATCTGAGGTTCTTGTCAAAACATACAAATGCAGGAGGATCTCAGCCATTCTCTCTGTGACCAAAGGAGGTAAAGATATATTACCGATGTTTTGGGCCTGAGCCTTGAATCAAGGTATACGTGAAAAAAGACAGGAATCTGAATTAAAGGCTGGGGAAAGAATGGGAGGGGGAGAAGTACAGGCCAACAGATTGGGTATGATGAGAGGAATGGTCAAAATTGATTTTGGCTTGAGACAGAACTAGAGAAAAGGAGACAGGGAGAAGATGAATGGGGGTGGGGTGAGGGGGATTCAAAAAGAAACTGGTTGATGCCATTTGGTTGGAGGATGCCCAAAATGAAGATGATGTATTGTTCATTTTGTGTGTGGTGTCAGCTTGGCAGTACATGAGACCATGGACAGACATCAGCAATGGATCAGACATCAGCAATGGATGGCCAGTGGGATATCCATGTTATTGCTGCAGACAGAACCGAGGTACTCAACGAAGCGATCTCCCAGTTTCTCCGATGTAGAGCAGACAACAACGGGAGTACTGAATGCAGTCAGTGACCCCTGCAGAATCACGTGAAGTGTTGCTGCTTCGTGCTGTATGAATTTGACTCTGTCTCAGTTAAGGTGAGCTAAATAGCCCATTATACCC
Source organism: Narcine bancroftii (assembly GCF_036971445.1). Lineage (NCBI taxonomy): Eukaryota > Metazoa > Chordata > Chondrichthyes > Torpediniformes > Narcinidae > Narcine > Narcine bancroftii. The sequence goes on from NC_091474.1 coordinate 153,714,758, forward strand.
TGCACTGCCTTAGCATCCTAAACTCCAAGACTTCGCCAGTTTATCCCTGCATCTCTTAAAGACATAGAGTTCAATAGCATAGAAACAGGCTCTTTGGCCCAACTTGTCCATAATAACCAAACTAATTCCATTTGTCTTTATTTGGCCTGTATCCCTCTATAATCCTTTCCTACTCATGTAGCTGTAAAAAATGTCTTTTGAATGTTAGTTATCTCTGCTTCTACCATTTTCTTCGGCAGCTCATCCCATATACCCACCACCTTTTGTGGGTCATTTTTAAATCTTTTGCCTCTAATTTTAAATCTACGCCTTCTTGATTTAAATTTGCCTATTCTGAGGAATAAATATGACTATTTACCTTATCGATGTCCCTCATGATTTTATAAACCACTATAAGGTGTCCCCTTAGCCTCCTATGTTTCACAAAGTAAAGTCCCAGCTTAACTTACCTCTCCTTATAATTCAAGCCTATTGTCCTGGCAATAGTTCATTGTGAATCTTTTCTGCACCCTTTCCAGTTTAATGATATCTTCCCTATAGTGGGAGGCCAAAACAGTCTCTGCTCATTGCTCCAGGTGTGGTCTCGTACAGTCATGACATGACATCCCTGCTCCTGTACTCACTACCCTGAATGATGAAAACAAGCATGCCTGCTACCTTTTTTACTATCCTGTCTTCCTGCATTGACAATTTCATGGAGCCCTGTACCTATAACTTCAAGTCTCTTGGTTTTACCACACTCTGTGGAACCCTAGCACTCACTGTCTAAGTCCTGCCCTTGTTTATTCTACAAAAGTGCCACACCTTGCACTGTTGTGAGTTAAATTCCATCTGTTATTGCTTGGCCTAGTTTCTGGGTTAATCTCGAGCCTGTTAATTTATTCCCAAACTTAGGAGATAATTCCCTATCCTATCCTTTCTGTTTTATTCCTGGGACTATATTCCTGTTTTCTCCCCATGTCTACTGATGTCAGAAACTACCTTGCTTTACCCTTATCTTCGCAGTCCCAAGATTCAAAGTCTATTTTTGTTGCTATTGTCTCGACCAAGATGGTGTCTGATAATATAGTTACATTAGGAGCAAGGCGTGTGGTGGATGCACATGGAGTTAATGCACAGGATGTGTGGGCTTCTGCCCTCTGCTTTGTTCAGCTAGGTCCACCACTTGGTCAATCACACATGGTTAACATGCCTTGACATCAATCCTATAGTGATCTGATTTCTGCTGTATGTAACATAGTGCCGTACTGGGACATTGAATGCTTGCTCAAGAGCAGCTTCATCAATTTATAGTTCAATGACCCTGGCCCTTTCTTGGCTTGCAGTAGATTCCCAAAGCATTCCCAAGTTCCAATCAATAGGTTTGCAGAGTGTCTGAGGTGCTTGATTAAATCCTCTCAGCGATGGCTGCCTTTAGTGGACAATGCCAGACATAAATAAATGTTCTGTTTACCTTTGGTTTATTTTTTCATTAAAAACACTAGTGTAATGGTTCGCGCAACACTGTTATAGTGATTGGGACTTGGGTTTGAATCCCACACTGTCTTTAAGGAGTTTGTACTCATTACAGAATGTGTCTGCATGGGTTTTCCCTGGGGGCTCCGGTTTCCTCTCCCTGTTCGAAACGTGCTGGGGGTGTAGGTTAATTGTGTTTAATTGGGCGGCACAGACTCATGGGCTGAAATGGCTGTTACCGTGCTGTATGTCTAAAAAAAATTTTTAAATCCTAATGCTTTAAGAGGCCTTCATTTATTTATTTTTTGCTTATTTAAATTATTTTTAAAGGCCCTTGTTTGTTACAGATTGAGAGTTTTCAGAGCCCTCTGTTTTTGGACAATTCCCTGCAGACATTTGGAACCAACTTGAGACACTTGGACATGGATACTCAACTTGGTTGATCTTCCATATCTATCAGAATTTGACTTAGGGACCAGTTCATTTGAGAAGATTGCCTGATCCAGGTAGCATCAGTTGCATTTACTTTACCTATTTTTGTTTGTAATTTCAGCTCTACATCATCTAAATTTCTCCAAACTTTGTTCAATTCTCCAATTTTTTTTTTGTTGCCTTTTCGTACCCTGTATGTTCCACAATTTGTACTGAGATTTAGATTTGGGTTTTTTTTTTAAGAGAAAGTTACAAAACTACTCTGAACTCTTGTCAGTTCATTATTGAATAACTTCTCCTGCTGTGGCACTGATCTACTTTAAGTAGATATTTCCACTTCTCTTTTGTTTAAGAGTAAAACTGTCATTTTCTTAACTTAAAGCAGTAGTTTTTAAACTTTTTCTTTCCACTCACATAACATCTTAAAAAATCCCTATCCCTAATCTGTGATTAGTAAGGGATTGCTTAAGGTAGTATGTGAATGGGAAGGGAAGGTTGAGAATCACTGCTCTAGACCCAATTGTTACTGAAATATTTTGATTGAGAAAAATTATGATTGGCCCATTTTCTTTGGAGTTATGAAACTGTGCACATAACAAGTCAATTAGGTACAATTAAAACAGTGGTTTTCAAATTTTTTCTTTCCACCCACATATCACCTTAAGCAATCCCTTACTAACCACAGAGCACCTATAGCATAAGGATTACTTCAAGTGGTATGTGAGTGGGAAGAAAAAGTTTGAAAACCACTGATTTAAAGCAATAAGTATACATTTTATTTTTATTCTTATTGCCAAATCAAACTTTTCTCTGTCTACAAATTCCTATGCCACCCACCTTTTCCATTTGACTATGATTATTTCATAGTTTTAGAATTGCCACACTCTAGTTGGATTTGTTACATCTTGAATTTATTTCAAGCAAACAGCACCCTCTGCTACTGCCTCAGTAGGGTTGTGGAACAGTACTGTAATTGCTTATTATATTTTTTATATCTCAGAAACCTGCTCACATGTTCCCCATTCTATCATTCTCTAAGAATTCGAGGTCCATGCCCATCAATGTGATTTCCTTTTGTTCTGACATTCAGCTTGTATCGTTTCCTTTTTCATTGTTATTGTCTGTTATTCCTTCTGAAAACTATAATTGATTTCCTTAACCAATATTGTCAAAATTCATTTTTTTAAACCTCTCTTGAACCATGTCTGTAACCACTGAAACTAGTAAGTTGCCATTTCTGCTTCTCTTTAAGCTTTGACATTGTGTTCCTATGCATCTATCTTTGTTCTCAGTTCCATCAGATTTCCAAGACTCCTTACATTAGAATAAATTCAACAAACTGGTAACCTTGTAAGTAACAATAAATCTGCAGATGCTGAAGTCCAGTGCAGTACACAAAAGTGCTGGAGAAACTCAGCAGGTCACGCACCATCCAGGGAAAGCAAAAGGTAGTCGAAGTTTCGGGCTTGAGGCCTTCTTGGTGTCCTGAAGACTTTACTTTTCACATTCATTTCTAAGCCTTCCATATGAGTTTACATATCTAAGTTAGTCATGTTCTCATCTGAAAGTGATGGCAGATTAATTGTAACAGGTTGGAAAAAGAAGGAGGCCTATGCAGCTTTAAGCACCTGGGATCAAACGAATCCCTTGAGGAGTATATGAGATGCAGGAACACAAAAATCTGTTGACTCTGTGGTTGAAGTAAAAACACATAATGCTGGAGAAACTCAGCAGGAACCTTGTCGAAGGGATCAAGCCGTGGAAGGGGGGAGGTGGGGTGGTGGAAGAGGGGTTCTGACCAGGCTGAGTGATGGGTGCAATATCTGATGTGAGATTTGACATGCACTGTACCTCTTCATCCCTCCACCTTACCAAACTAATACACGTGCTTATAGCGCATTAGTCAGAATTACATCATTTATGATGCAGAGGCGCTGGAGCTGTTGGAATCTCTCTTCAACAGCGCCCCTTTGAGGTCTGCTCCCTAAGCGGCTGCCTAGTTGGCCTAATGGTAGCGCCAGCCCTGCAAAGTCACGCATAATTGCAATAAGAGAAAACCTGCTCTCCCACTCAGTCTCTTGCTTTAAAGCCAATATCTCATTAGCTTTCTTAAAAACCCGCTGCATTTCCATGCTCACTGTAATTGAGTGGTGCACAAGGACACCCAGGCCTCTTTGTACTTTCCCCTTTCCTAATCTATCACCCTTCAGACATTAGTTAAGACTTTGTAAAATAATGCTTCAGAAAATGATGAGGTTGCTCAGTACTAATTATAGTTCAGTTTATTATTAAAAATCCGTTGCACTTCACTCACCCGGGCTTAACCTTTTCATTGTTTTTACATCTTTATATATACTTTATCGCCGTTCTTCATTCTTGTTACATCTCTTCTCCTGTCCTGCAAACGTTCTGTGAATTCTTGTGCTTTCTCTGGATCCAAGAACAGTCTGTTTTGCTCCCCAGATATAAATATTTTAAGCACGGCTGGATGTTTTAATATGAATTTATAAACTTTTTTCCATAAAATCGGTTTTGCTGTATGAAACTCCTTCCTCCTCTTAAAGAGTTCAAAATTTACGTCTGGGTAAAAAAATATTTTTTGACCCTTGCACTCCAATGGTTTATTATCTTTTCTAATTTTATTCCTTGCCTGTTCCAGTATATTTTCTCTTGTTATGTATCTCAAAAATTTTACTAAGATCGATCTTGGTTTTTGATGTGCCTGTGGTTTCGGAGCTAATGCTCTGTGTGCCCTTTCTATTTCCATTTCTGTCATTCCCAGGACCTTCAGGATCCATCCTTTTATAAATTCCTTCATGTCTGTGCCTTCTTCACCCTCTTCAGGCCCACTATTTTTATGTTGTTTTGCCTACTATAATTTTCCAACATATCAATTTTCTGAGATAACAACTCTTGTGTCTCTTTAGTTTTTTTTGTCACTTTCTTCCAATTTTTCTCTTAAGCCATTTAATTCCATTTCTACAGCCGTTTCCTGCTCTTCCACACTCTCTACTTTTCCCTATTTGTGCCATTACCAGTTTTAACCTTTGCATTTTATCTTCTGTTCTTTTCATTTTCCTTTTAATTGCATTAAATTCTAATGATAACCATTCTTTTAGTGATCTCATTTGTTCTTCAAAAAAGACTTTATCTATATTCTGTTCATCAGTTTTACCTTTTATTTCTCTTTGTCCATCAGTTTTACCCTCTATTTCTCTGTGAAGATCTTGGTCTTCTTTTTCCTCTTCTTCTATGTCTGTATCTGTGTTTGTGTCTTCTTCTCTTCTTTGTGTCTGTGTCTCTTCTGTTTTTCCTGATGAGCTGCTTGTATCTCTTTGTTGGGCCTCCCCTCTTGGGCTGCTCATCTGTTGTGCTTCTTGATGTTGGTCTTCTTGTTGATCTTCCCTCTGTCTGTCTTCCACGTCTGTTTCGTTGCACCCTCTTCTGGTGCCTTCCTTATCCTCCAGCTGAGAGCCCTGGTGTCGGGTGACCCTCCGCTGCTCGGTCTGTGACAGCCCGCTCCTCTGCTGAGCCACCCTCCCGCCAGTGTCCTCTTTCTCCTCTGATTGCGCATGCGCAGTTGCACACATTTGTTTGGCTCCGAGAGCCATTTTTGTAGTGCATCAGCTGGTGGGTCGTGACTCTGTAGGGCAGGTACTGACCTCGAGGGTCGGGCGTTCCTTGTCACCACAGTGTCCTGTTCCTTCTTGCAGGTAAGGCCTTCTTCCTTCTTCTCCGGCAACTTTTTTTCAAGCTGTTCTTACTTTCTCCTTCTTGGAAGCCATCTTCTATTTCTTGTACTCTATTTTTGTTATGCTTTGCTTTTTCCTAACTTATTTTCCTATTTTCCTGGAGAGGGCTGGTTTCCCAACCGGCCACTGCTCCATCACGTGATTCCTCCAGCTTAACCTTTTCAAGGGTTTACTGAAAGAAGAGTTTTCCCCATTTTAGTCTTTTCAAAAAAACATGTCCAAACACATACCGTAAGCTTCAAATATTCACCCATGGAAAGAAAGGGTGAGATTTTTGTTATTATTTTAATGACACATTAGCCATGAACACAATCAGGCCATCATGACACCTGAAAATGAAATCAAAGCTTTGTTTTTCTGTCCCTTTAGCTAAAATTGCTTTGCTTAAAATCTTCTTGTCAAGGTCCCAATAAGGTCGTGGTAACTATCAGTTTTCACTCCGAACACAGCAATGTCCCACAGCTAGGTGTCACTGCTGCATTCCATGCACAGAGTTAAATGCCAGCTGACGAGCATTCACTTTTAAACTCAATCTATTGGTATTTTTAAAATTTAAAGTCTAACCTGATTTCCAAAATGTTGGTGTATGAAGGAAAATAAAGCAATTTCTTGTACATGCTGACCATCCACTTCAGAAAAGGCTTTCACTGGTTGTAGTAATTACATTCATCCAAATTAAGCTCTTTATAAAAAAATACTCTTGACCATATTGTCTCACTGTTGGATTAATGTGAAAAATAATTTCAACCAATTGAGGAATTAAAAAAAACAATGCATTTTCAGTATCTAATACAAGGAATTTTAAATTTCTTTAGCTTATTTTCATTAGGTCCAGCATTTTGAATATAACTATATTTTCAGCATTAATTATGCAATAGTTTGCTGAGGATATCAATATTCCTTTAAATTCTGTTTCAGAGTTTGATGGGGTGAGGACAAACAGGCTTTCTTTAAAATATTTTCAGTGTAGGTCTTTGCCTTTCACAAGCACAAGAACATTTTACCAGAATAGAAAGTTATTTGGCCTCCTATGCATAAAGAATATTTATTGAAACAAAATGTGCCTGAATTGCACATCAACATGTTGACCTTTTCATTGTTGCTACATCTTTGACAACCTTGTAGCTCTGCTGACAAACACCCATTTTGCAAAATATCTTGGCAGTTTTAAATCATGAACCTCATTAAACTAAGATTGGTTGAATCCATTTAACTTAAAACCGCTGAAACCATCAGAAATGGCGAAAGGCATACATTCTGAACGTATCTGATCTGTAGATATTTGTGGATGTAGTGTTTTAACTGGAATTCCTCCTGCTGTAAATTTAGATGGTTCAAAATAAATTTTGCAAAACTGTCAAGTACTAAGTTGGAAGGTTTAGACTGTATGTATGGCCATAGTGTGCATATCAAGAAACCATAAGAAACTGTAAATGAGCCAGGGAGCAAGAAAACTGGCATTAATTAAAAAGTGTGAAGATTTATTATCTAGGGTATTTCTGATGCCAGATAAAAGTGTAAATAAGCCAAGGATAATGCTGTTATGAAACAGTAATCTGAAAATATAATTAGTTACTAATATTAAATTCTAGCCAGTGATGCTGTCAGTTAAAAGAGCCATCTTTTAACCATATAACAATTATAGCACGGAAACAGGCCATTCTAGTCTGCACCGAACCATGTACACTCCTCTAGTCCCACCTATCTGCACCTTGCTCGTAACCCTCCCATCCAATTTTTCCTTAAACGAAAAAAAGGACCCTGTTGCCACAACTTTTCCCAGAAGCTCATCCCATACAGCCACCACTTTCTGAGTGAAGAAGTTCCCCTTCATCTTACTTCTAAACTTTTTCCCCTTAACTCTTAACCATTTGTTTCAATCTCTCATACGTTCAAGGGAAAAAAGCCTATCCACGTCAACTCTATCTATCTCCCTCATAATCTTAAATACCTCTATCAAATCCCCCTTCAACCTTCCATGGTCCAAGGAATAAAGATCTAATCTGCTTAATCTTTCTTTGTAATCTAGATTCTGAAACCCAGGTAACATTTTTTGTAAATCTCCTCTGCACTCTCTCTACCTTGTTGACATCCTTCCTATAATTTGGTGACCAGAACTGCACACAGTATTCCAAATTTGGCCTCACCAATGCCTTGAACAGTCTGAACATCACCTTCTGAATTCTGTATTCTATGCTTTGATTTATAAAGGCCAGCATATTAAAAGCCTTCTTCATCACCCTATCCACATGAGTTTCTACATTCAGGGAACAATGAACCATTATTCCTAGATCTTTCTGCTCCTCTGCATTCCTCAATGCCCTCCCATTTACTATGTATGTCCTGTTTTGATTATTCCTTCCAAAATGAAGCACTTTATATTTATCGGCATTAAACTCCATCTGCCATCTTTCAGCCCACTCTTCTAAGCAGTCTAAATCCTTTTGCAATCTTTGAAACCCTTCTTCATTATCCACATATCCACCTATTTTAGTATCATCTGCATATTTACTAATCCAATTTTCCACCCCATCTTCTAGATCATTAATGTAAATGACAAACAGCAAGGGACCTAAATCAGAATACAGTGTGGCACACTGCTTGTTACTGGCCTCCAGCCTGACGAACAGTTATCCACTACAACTCTCTGGCATTTCCCTTCCAGCTGTTGTTGAATCCATTTGACTATCTCAAAGTTAATATTTAACACTTGAACCTTCCTAACTAACCTTCCATGCAGAACCTTATGGAAGGCCTTACTGAAGTTGTTATAGACAACATCCACTGCTCCATCCTCATCAACATCCCCAGTCACTTAAAAATTTTCAACATGATTGCTCAAACGTGACCTTCCACCACAAACCTGTGTTGAGTATTCCTGATCAGACCCTGTCTCTCCAGATACTTATATATACTATCTCTAAGAATGCTTTCCATTTACTTTCCTACCACAGACATCAAAGCTACAGGCTGATAATTGCTAGGCTTGCTCCTTGAACCCTTTTTAAACAAAAGAACTGTGATAGTACAGATTCTATCACCCATGTGTATATGTACAGATGGTCATGTAGGATGACTGTGATTGGCTGAGAGCATAGCCACGCCTACTGGCAGGTCTTAAAGGATTGCTCCTAGCCAGACCAGGTCATTCTGGACTGGTCGACCTACATGTGATATGCTCCAGTCTTTTAGTTAATAAAAGCCTTCGTTTGGATCAACAAGTCTTTGGTTCTTTCCACGCGCTCTACAAGAACCACATGTGCGATACGCCAATCCTCTGGCACTATACCCATCCCTAGTGACATTTGAAAAATCACTGTCAGAGCTGCTGGTATTTCCTCACTAACCTCTCCAGGACCTGGAGACTTCTGCACCTTTATATGCTTCAAAAGCTTCCATAATTAGCCTCTTTGCTTCCTTTATCCTGCACAATTCAATATCCTTCTCCTTAATGAATACTGAAGAACTTGTTCAAAATCTCCCCCATCTCATTTGGCTCCACACACAGTTGTCTACTCTGATTCTCTATGGACCAATTTTATCCCTCACTCTCCTTTTACTATTAACATATTTATAGAAACCGTTTGGATTTATTTTCACCCTGTTTGCTATAGCCACCTCATACCTTCTTTTAGGTTTTCTTATTTATTTTTTAAGATTCTTTTTACATTCAATGTATTCTCCTTGCATCTCCTTTATTTCTTGTTTCTTATATTTATTGTAGGTCTCTTTTTTTTCAAACCAAGTTTCCAATATCCCTTGAAAACCATGGCTCTCTCAAACTTTTGACGCTGCCGTTTAACCTAGCAGGAACAGAAACATTTTGTACCCTCAAGATCTCACCTTTAAAAGACCTCCATTCCTCTACTACATCCTTCCCATAAAACAAATTGTCCAAATCCACACCTTGTAAATCCTTTCTCATTTCAAATCTAGCTTTTCCCCATTTGAAAACCTCAACCCTAGGCCCTGACCTATCCCTTTCCAAAATTACTTTGAAGCTAATGGCACTATGATCACTGGACCCAAAGTGCTCCCTAATACATACTTCCGTCACCTGACCTATCTCATTCCCCAACAGTAGATCCAACGGTGCCCATTCTCTAGTCGGTACCTCTACGTATTGCTCTTAAAAAAACTATCCTCCGCACATTTTACAAACTCCAACTCATCCTGCCCTTTCACAGAATGGGTTTCCCAATCTATATGTGGAAAATTTAAATCACCCACTATCACAACCCTGTGCTTATTACAGATATCTGCTCTCTCCTACAAATTTTCTCCTCTAGTTCTCGCTCCCCATTAGTTGGTCTATAATACACCCCTATAAATGTGACTACCCCTTTCCCATTCCTCAATTCTACCCATACAGCCTCCCTGGATGAGCCCTCTAATCCATCCTGCCTAAGCACTGCTACAATATTTTCCCTGACAAGCAATGCCTCACCACCCACTCTTGCCCCTCTGATTCTGTCACCCCTAAGGCAACAAAATCCAGGAATATTTAGCTGCCAATCACATCCCTCCTGCAACCATGTTTCACTAATTGCTACCTTGTCATACTGCCGTGTCTATCCACACCCTCAGCTCATCCACTTTCCTTACTATGTTCCTAGCATTAAAGTGTATGCATTACAGAGATTTCTCTCTACTTATTCTTTGTTTGCCCCTATTTTGTCCTTTTTCTATTATATCCACTCCATCTTTATACAGAGCATCTTCTTCTCTATCACCTGCCTATCCACCCCCAAACTTTGTCTACAAGCTTTCTCTGTTTGCAATCTAACCTTCACATAGTTCCCTCCCCCCCAACCATTCTAGTTTAAAGTCTCCTGAGTAGCCTTAGCAAATGTCCCTGCCAGGATCCTGGTCCCCTGAGGATTCAAGTGCAACCTGTCCATTCTGCACAGGTCCCACCTCTCCCAAAAAAGGTCCCAGTGATCCAGAAACTTGAATCCCTTCAGCCACACATTTATCCTCCACCTCATTCTGTTCCTGCTCTCACTGTCACGTGGCACAGGCAGTAATTGGGGAAAAAAAAGTTTGTAAAATTATTTTTCATACTTGAAAGGATTTTATGTATTTTCTGCAAGGGCTTGAGTTATTGTCTTTCAGTAACTGTTCACCTTCTGTTGCTTTTGGAATTTAGATGTATGAGGCTGAATACCTTATTATTATTCCAACTTCAGCTTTCATAAAAAAGAAGAAAAGAAACTGTTAATTTCAGTAATGGAAGTCACGATTACTTTTAGTTATGGCAAGAAAACTACAATTTTGCACCCTGTATAGGGTCTCTTCAGATAATGAATGGAGAAATGAGCTGCTTTCTGAAACATAACATGATGGACAGTTGATTGCAACTTGCTTCATGGTTTGGACTTCCTTCTGGACAGCAGGTTGATGCCTTATTAGTGGTTTTGGCAAGATATTGAGAGAATTTGGAATTTCCATTACATCTTGGGTATCTACTGCTTCCTCATTTCACACTGGAATAGCTTGGCTCAATTTTGTCCCTTTTATTTTGGCTTGTCCACCATGAAGTCCTTCCTTTTAATGACAGCAACAAGATCACTGTCCAAAACCCAAGAAAATATTTTGCCAATTGTACTTGAGGTGTGATACTTTAACTGCTTGCAATGCCTCCTGTGGTATGAAGTCCAAACTGAAAACTGAATTTCAGATGAGATCTGGGCATAACTATGGAAATATATAAGCAGCTTTTGAGATAACAGCCAATTTTCTATTTTACTTCCAGTAATTTTGAAATGAGGGTCCAACTCCTCCAGTGTTCTGAATGGTCTTGCTATCTACCACAAGTTGGTCAACTCAGATAGTCGGTCTCCTCTCTTTCATAACATCTAGTTTCCCTTTAAATAACTACTTCTGCCTCTTAATTTATTGAATTGAATTGTTTATTCTCATGGTGGGAAGTTGGCATACGTCGACTTTGGGGGTTGAATAAGATCACATTGTAAAATATACAAACTGTGATTATGATGAACGATTTAACTAGCATAATAGTGACCTAGGCTAAGACACAAATTAAATTTATGCAGCCTGCTCTTGATTACTGTTCCAACACTATGTTCAACCTGATAACCCTAATGTGGTTGTTTCGTGAATGGATAGGATCACTTCAAGCGAGTCAAAATACAGATCTTGTAGAAGAGGAGCACTGGTCATAAAATCACTTGGGAACAGAATGTAGTTTTTTTTTAAGATAGAATTTGGAGTACAAATGAAAGCATTGTCTGGAGGAGTAAGTGCTGCTAATAATTGGAATGAGCATGCCAAAAGATACATTTAGTGGCAAGACTGAGACCATTGAAAATGATCCCAATCTATCTACTGTGCTTTTCTTCTTTTGATGACCCAAGGTAATTGCCCACACCATATTGCTAAATCTAACAACTAGCCAGCTGTGCTTGAATGACAAGAATGCAAAAAAAAAAGAAAAAATGCAGCATCATGCAGCCTGGCATCTGCAACTACCAGAAATTTCAAGTGCACCAGAGGTGAGTTTGCAGATGAAATCTGCACATGGTGAGCCAGCAGGCAGAAATAGAAAGCATGCTTCCTGATGTGTGATGTCTAAACTGAAGATTCACATGAGATCTCGACTGTATCCAAAACTGCCTTTGAGATAAAGGCAAATTTTCCATTACACTTCTTCCCTATTATCCTTTTGAATAGGATTCACTCACTGTAATTTTTGAAATGGTTTCTAACTCTACGTCTTTCCCAGGCTTTAGGTTTTCAGCATTGAGCAAGCATTTTGATGTGCAAACAATGAGATGCTGGAGGAACTCAGTGGGTCAAGCAGCACCCACGGACTGAAATGGCCAGTCAACATTTCAGGTGAGAACTCTTTATTAAGCTCAGGATTCCAGCATCTGCACAATTTTTGTGTTTCTCTAGTATTCTGATTATTTTCTCCTGGACTTCTCACACTAAATTCCATATTATCACTTGCCCAAAGTGTTAGATAAATGCACACCAAAGTAGATGCACAGTGGAATCTAGTGGGAACAATGCTTTGTAGCTGGACTTGGTGGGATTCATTCCTAATGATGGGCAAAACCAAAGATTGAGTGTAGATCGATGAGGAAGAGTACTTGTTGCACTCTGCCAATCACTATACATTCTCTTCATTCCCTACCAACTCCAGCTCATTTTGAAGGCTCTGAAAATAGTTGAAAAATCTAAATAATTCATCCGGTCAGTGAAAATATATTATGTACTGTGCAATAAATATTCTGGCTAAATATTAAATTGGTTTCAAAAGATTAGCACATCCGAAATGGAATGTAATTTTCATTTCCCATCTACATTTTCCTATGGAAGTAGTCATTAGAGCTAGTGAACAGTGAAAGAAGTGAACAAAGCAGAATGTTTTTTTTAAGCTCTGAGAGCAGGTGATATTAAAGAGAAGATAACCATTCTAATAAATATTTAAAGAATCCAGCAATTTAAGACTAATAATCTGATTTGGTGACAAGGGATTGCAGTTGCTGGAATCTAGATCTGGAATAACTCAGCAAGGTTTTGACTCAATGTTGAGTTTCTCTAGCAGTTTGTATTTTTTGCTATGTAACGGTTTCATGTCATAGCATGTGGACTTTTAATCTGCTCCACATACATCTTTCATGCCAGATCATAACCTTGAAGCTTTTTTAAACTAGATCTCACATGGATTCAAAGTTAAAGATCAGTAGCAACATGGAATTCCTCCTATGTTTATGCCTTCTGAGAGTTTTGCATCTCAAACTACCATGGTACAAACATTACATCACCAATGTCCATGTGAGCTTTGGTTTGGATATATAATAGCCATGTAGTGAAGAAATGGTTTTCGAAATTGATAACATGTCCAATGTGTAATGTAAATCTCATGTATAGAATTACACATATGTCAATAGAAATATTACCGCTGTCGCCATTAAACAAATAAGAGGATCAGATATTGGATAAGAAACAGAAGACATTAGTGATAGACATTGTGAGTTCAAGGAAATTTTTTGAAAAACAAAATAGGTAAATAGTTGTGCAGAAAAGAAAATTAATGTAATGTCATTATTTAGCTTCTCAAGACAATGGTTCAATAATACTGTAATGAGGTGCCTTTAACCATGAAAAGGTGTGTTTCTTGCATTTGAGAGACTTAATGTGCTAGAACTATGAAGAACATCAGAATTGGTTTACTACAGACAAATGATCACAAATACTGTAACATGCTGTGCTGAGAACAGTAATACAACAAGGATTGAAACAAAACATACTGAGTCACCTTGCCTATCAATATTACATTTAAAGCTCTAAACTTAAATGTACAGCAGTGAATATAATTGCCAGTCTTTTTCTTTTTTGTGCAGATTTCTCAGTATTATTACAACTAGCTAAAATATTGCTCTTCTTTGAATTATAAGCAGAATTTTCTGGAGTGAGAGAACCTACTTCACTTCCTAAAAAAAATATAAGCATCATGTCGGTTGTATGATGGAAAATGACCAAATTGCCATTCCTGTGTTGGAATTCAAGAGGGAAAACAAATCATTCTTAAAGGTGAGATCATCAATGGTATTTATCATGAATCATTGAATTTATGGGCGATGGTGGTCCACCAACTTAAATTACAGCAAGATATTTTTGCCTTCTGTTGCTAACCCTGGGTGCAATGAACCTTAGCTCTCAGATGAGATGTATTATGTAGTTTCTGAAGTTGGGAATTCTTTTAATACAATTTACTTTTTGTTTGATGTATGCTTTGGGATTAAATGTTAATAATCCTGGTGGGGAACAGACATATTTTATAATCCTTATATTTATTTTTGTGTTTTCCTTAGAATGAGAGGGTGGCATTATGAATTCTTGGCTTCCAGTAACATTCATTACTTCTGTTATTCTTTAATAATTTATCCCAATTGTTTCCGAGTTTGAGTTGATAAAGCTTCTAGAGCATTTTCTCTTTTGCTTGTTTCCATAGTGAAAGCTTCTGTTTCTCTGGGCAAATATGATGTCATCCTTTATTCAAGAAATCTGCTCTTAATAAATGTAAAATGATGTTTCCAGTGGAAGGGTGGAAAGGGTCTACAGGTTAAAGTCACTGTCCCCTGTGGAGAGAGTTCTGGACTAATCCTCAAGGCAATCTGATCAGATTACAACAGGTTCTGTGTATTCAATGGCTTTCCACAAGTAGGGAAGTGGCACTAACCTTGCCAGCCTTAATGCAACACCATCCAAAAAGTTTCAGACCTCCAAGAAGGAGAAGAAAAGCAGTGATTAGCTTACCATGAATGATCGACCCTTCCACGGCAAGTCCAGAATTCATTGGTCATTTTAACTTCCAGATCATGCTTATATCACTCTCAATTTACATAAAATGTTAAATCAGTGTTTGACAGTCAGTTTGTTTTATAAATACAGAGAGAGGGGAGTGTCTTTAAAAAAAAAATTAAAAAAAGATTGTTAATATTGCTTAGCTTTTTAAAAATATTGGAATGTTTGTTAACTCTGTGAAATGAAAGCAGCAGATTTATAGGAAGCAGTTTTAGGTAAAAATACATGAGGTTTTTTGTCTTTGACAGCCATCTGGTTTGTAAGCGAACTACCTTGTAACAATGTTGTTTATGCCATTCAAAAGTATTGACCGTGCAATTGTTGAATATATGATGCATAAGTTAGCAAAATATAGATGGCAGGAGAATAAAATCCACAAAACTCATTCTTCTGAAATAATCATTTTTTTTCCCCAAGGGTAGGAGAGTCTAAATTAAGGTGAGAGCAGAAAAATTTATACGGGACATTGGGAATCACCTTGGGTGTATTGGAATGAGCTGCTAGAGAAAGTAGTGAAGGTGAGTATATTTGTAATGTTTAGAGATACATACACCATGGTAACAGGCCCTTCCAGTCCACAAGCCAGTGCTGCCCAAATAGACAAATTAACCTACAAACCCTGTATGTTTTGGAGCATGGGAAGAAACTGCAGGAAATCCACGCAGACACGGAAAGAACATACAGACAGTAGTGGATTCAAACGCAGATTGCTGGTACTATACTGCCATTGCACTAACCTTGCCACCCTGAGACCGTTTAAAACACCATTTTAATGGCTACGTGAACAGGAAAGGTCGAGAGGAATGTGGGCTTGGGTAGACTATCTGGGGCAAAGGGCTGTTTCTCTGCCGCAAAACTTTGTGGTTCTATCAAATACCTACCAATGCCTTACTGCAACACCATCCAAAGCTTCAGACCTCCAGGATAACATATTGTGTACCTGTTCTCTGATTAGTAATACATCACCTATCTTTAACCATATTCATTTTAGTAGATCAAATATATATCAGTTCTATTATTCAGCAGAATAACAAGTTTATAACTGTATAAATCATTGCTTGTAAATCAGTAAATTGAGACTTAGATTATCACAAAGTTCTTAATTCTTTTTATTCAAGAATAGTATCCAATATGACAATAAGGGCTCAAACATGAAATGCTAGTTATGTATCTTTATCCTTTGCTATATGATGTACATTGTTTGACCTGCTGAGTTTCTCCAATATTGTGTTTTTACTTTGTATAACATTAGCACAACTGCTTTCCAATAGAAACCCACCACTCATAAATTATTTACACAAGTTTAATAAATTTTCTATGCATCACACTTTTAATCTGTTTTTTGGATGTGAGCAAGCTTATTTACGTACAAGTAACGTGTTTACAACACTTTAAGTGTCAATTATCTCTGGTACTAAAAATTAACTTTTTACCATTGCAGTCTTTAATTATTTGTCAACTTTTCTTTGTCTCTTTCATCTCTCTCTCATAATTTTGCTTTCTAAGTTCAAATCATAATCTGTGTTCTCAGTTAACAATATTTGCATGTGTTTGGTTAAGAGGATACAGAGAGCCAGACATGAACCCCCAAAATTCCCCTAAATATTCCATCCCTCCACCTGATGCACATACTGTCTATAGAATGCACTGTGGCTACTTGTCTAGACCACAATGACAGCACCCCCCCAACCCTCCATGTCTCTCACTTAGGTATTCTATAGGACAAAAATGTGCGAATACAGCTTCTAATTCTTTGTAAAGAATATAACATGTAAAGCAACGTGCAGGATGTCACAATAATTTATCTGAATCACAAAATTTGCAAGGAAATGTCTTCCAAAATTGAAGAAAATTTACCGTTGATAATGCAATGTATTTGTATTTAAAAAGAAAGGTATATAATCATTCTGCCTATTGTTGAAAGAATAATTGATTAATATGATTCTGTCCAAAATAAATAACATGCTTTTTCCTAATTACTTATAATAGGGTTTAATCCCCTATTAGGTTATTTTGTTTATTTTACAAATTTCTAATTTGGTATTCCAAATGGTTTTTCCCTTGACAGATAGTTAAGAAAATTGAAGCAAGCATTTCAGAAGGCAAGCGACTTTTCCTGTATTTGCCTTAGCATGGGTAAAATGAAGGATCGCCACTTGATTCCTGGGATTAAGGGCTTTCTCAGAGGAGATTTGAGTTAAATGAACCTATAGTCACTAGAGTTTAGAAGAATAAGCTGTTATGTCAACAAAATGCACAGGTATCAATATTGGCAGATGTGAAAGACTGTTCCTCCTGGCGAGTCTATAACTAATTGTAAGAGTTTGGGATTGCCTATTTTCGAATGAATAGGAAGTTCATATGAAGCTGTGTCTGCTTAGTCCCCAAATATAGTTAAGATTGAAATAATTTATAGATTTTTAAGCATTGTTTAGCATGAGTTGATGTGCAATGTTAAGTCAGCTATTATTATACTTGAGTATGAAGTTGTAGGGCCACTCCTATTCTTAATCATTATTTTTACATTAAAAAAAAGGTCTGCACATTTCCCTCCAAAATGTAATACTGCATGAAAGCAGGCCAGAAATTACACAAAACCGCCAAGTGCTTTATTTGTGCTAATCCTATTCCAAACTGCAATGTTGGAGGATCTCAGTGGGTCAGACTGCATACATGGGTAGAAATGATCAATCTACGGTTTTGGTCAGGACCCTTGATTGAGTCTAAAGGAGGAAGGGGAGACTAACTATATCAAGGGGTGGAAAAGATGGAGAGTGGCTAAGAGGAGGTGGAGAAACTATATTGGAAGGGGAAGGTTAGAGAGAAAAGAATGGAAATAGATATAAAAGAGAGACAGTGGAAACAGTTTGTGAATGATACTTAAAATTAGAAAAAAAAATCAGTGGGTTTAAGGCTGTTTAGGAAGAAATGTGGTACTGTTACTTGAGTTTACATTTGGCTTCACCTTGATAATGGATGAGACTGAGGACAGACATGTGAATGGTAAAGGGAAAGTACATGGATGACTACAGTGTGGTTAAGCTTCTGATACTGAGTGAAGCAGTCACCCAATCTACGTTTAGTCTCACTGATGTAGAGGAAGCCACATCAAGTACACCAACTGCACTAGATTAGGAAAGACAATGTGCATGTAAAGCTCTGCTTGTGGTCTTGGATAGAGGTGACAGGAAAATGTGGAGATAAGTTGTGAGCAGAACAAATATCAAAGTGGTTAGCGCAATGCTATTACCGCGCCAGTGACCTGTGATCAAATCTGATGCTGGTGTTTGTTTGTTCTCCCTGTGACTGCTTGGGTTTTCTCTAAGTGCTCTGTTTTATAGGTTAATTGGTGTATTTATGTGGCATGGGCTTCTGGGCTGGAAGGGTCTACTGCTGTGCTGTATCTCTAAAATTAAAAAGTACATTTTTACACTTTCTGCAATTACAATGGAAAGTGCCTAAGTGGGTAGGGAATGGACTAAAGAGCCTCGGATTAACCCCTGGGAGAAGTAGATAGGAGTGGGATGAGGATAAGTGGCTCGAACTGGGATCGTGTTGACGCTGGCAGAAGTATTGGAGGAAAACATGTCTGATGTTCAGGCGGCTAGGGTGGAAAATGAGAACCACAGGGACTCTGACCTTGTTCTGCTGGGGGAAGGTGGAGGAGATACAATTATGGACTTTATCAATGGTAATAGCAGGAGAATTCACACTTATTACAAGAGAAAGGATATTTCTGGTGTCTTGGTGTGGAAGAAACGGAGGAATTGGGAGAATTGTGTCCTTACAATAAACAGTGCAGACAGGTAATATCCAGGTAACCGTTGGAGTCAGTGGGTTTGCAATAGATGTCTGTGGATAGTTTATATCCTGAGATGGAGACTGAGGAGTCCAGTAAGAGGAGAGAGGTGGCAGAAAAAGATAAATTTAAGGGTGCAGTGAAGTTATTGAAATTTTTGAAACCTGAACAAGTACAAGAGGTAGGAATAATGCAGTTGTGGATGTAGCAGAGGAAGATTTGAGGTGTGATACCTGAGTAGAATTGCAACTGGGACTGATTTCTCTTGATTCCTCTGCCGCATCTGTATCCAGGACGAGGCCCTTCGCTCCAAGTGTCCTCCATGTCCGCCAAATTATCCTCTGGCATTTCAGTCAACTTCAGTGTGATCCCTGTGCTTGCCACATCTTTCTTTCCCCAGCCCTATCCACTTTTTACAGGGTGCAGTTCCTCTGAAACTTCCTGGTCTCCTCTTCCTCTCCACCCACCCCTCCAACCCTTAGACACTTCTACTGTAACTGGAGAAAGTGCAAAACATATCCTAACATCTCCTTCTCCTCCACCCAAAGCCACAAACAGACATTCCAGGTGAGACAGAGCTTTACATGCACATCGTCCAATCTAGTGCAGTTGGTTAACTCAGTGTGACCTCTTCCAAATCAGTGAGACTAAATGCAGATTGGGTGAATGCTTTGCTGAATACCTAGGCTCTGTGGGTCAAAGCTTGAACTCACAGTAGGTACCTAATTCCTTTCACCTCCCCCACAACATGCTCGATCAGGGTGGCCCAAAGGTAAAATGGAGGAACAACACATCATATTCCTCCTGAAACCTAACATTGATTTTTTTTCCCTCCAGCTCCTCACTTCTTCCCTCACCATTCAGAGCTACCTCCTCACCCCATCATTTCTCAGCTTTTTTTTTCTCTTCCTCTCTCCCATCCATATCCACCTATGGCCTCTTGCCTGTTGGCCTCCCCCTGACTGTTCCTCCCTCCTCTCTTCTTCTCCTGCCATCTTTTGTTCATACCTTTTCTTCTGTTGATTCTACGAGATCTGCTGACTTTCTTAGTACTTTCGTGTATTGTACTATAACTACAACATTTGCAGACTTTCCTGTTTAAATTGATTTTTCTAATTTTAGGTAACCCCCATCTCTATCTGGTTCCACAGTTTCTTGACTCCTTAACTATTCCTTTAACTCATTCCCTGATGCACCTCACCTACCTTCTGATCAAATCCCTATCATCCTCTTATATCACTTCTTACCATTGATACAGTTGCTATTTCCCCCTTTAGTCTCAAAATAGGGTCCTGACCTAAAGCATTGACCATTTCTACCTATGAATGCTGCCTGACCCACTGAGTTTGTCTAGCAGCGCATCATTTGCCCAAAATTTCAGCATCTGCAGCATTTCTATTTCTCTGTTTATTCTCCCCACATTCCACTCAGCTCCCCTGAGGATTCTATCCCTCACCTGCACACTAGGGTCAATTTACAGCGTCCAATAATCTAACACTCTGCACATTTTTGGGATGGGAAAGAAACTGAAACATTCCAAGGAAATCCATGTGGTCTCAGGGAAAACATGCAAACTCTACACCACACAAGGTTGGACATCAGGATTGGATCCAGCTGAGGATGCTATGAGACAGAAGTTGTGCCATAATGCCACTCAGAAATGTGTTCAAATATCAGCTAAAATGGTACAGTGCAAAAATAATCAGAAAGTAGATGAACATGTAGAGCTTTTACCATGCATCATATTGAGCAAAAGGACTGGCCTTGAGAAGAAATCCTTAAGCTACAATTACCCAGGTATGGAAAAATTATCTTGAATCACTCCTAAGCGATGTTGTTAGGTTTTGATAAAGCAACTTAAACTTCTAATAGTCTTTTTATAGGGACTATTTGCAGGGGTGGTAGTGGAGGCTGGACCGATAGAGACATTTAAAAAATTCTTCGATAGGCACATAGATGTAAGTAAAATAGAAGGTTATGGGTGTGAGGTAGTGAAGGATTAAATTGTTAAGGAATAGCTTTATATAGGTCGGCACAAGATTGTGGGCGAAGGGTCTGTGCTGAGCTGTAATGTTCCATGTTAATGCCATTGGTTGGAGATTGAATGTTTTGGGAATATCCAACTAGATCTTTGCCCAACCCAGCTCCTCAATAGGGAGCACTAATTATTGGGAAAGGGGTGGGTACTACAGAAAAGTACTGGAAAAACTTAGCATCCTTGGAAAACAACAGGTGATCGCAGTTTCAGTCCTGAGCCTTTTTTTTAACTAACATACAAATTTCATTCAAAACTACATTACAAGACACAAAACAAACACAGAGCTACAACATGTGACAAAAAACTGTGAGAAGCAGTTCCTCTCTATTACATGGCATAACATGTCAAATTAAAACATGATTTTCACCATCAACCACACACATGATCCCAAGGGACCTACTGTTCCCAGAACTCAGACACCATGTGCTCCCGCTCCAACACTGCGTGGGGCCAGATGTAACCCCAAAAGATAAGCAGGCAGTCAGCTCATCCTACACCCTCGACCATTCACCACCAAACATGAACTCTTCTTCAGCGTGCCGTAAATTAGACGGACGCCTGAATAAGGAGTGTTGTCAAGCACAGGTTAGCCCAGTGGTTCTGAACCTTTTTCTTTCCACTCACATACCACTTTAAGTAATTCCTATGCCATCGGTGCTTTGTGATTAGTAAGGGATTGCTTAAGGCGGAATATGGGTGGAAAGAAAAAGTTTGAAAACTTCCCTTTTAATCGTACCTAATTGACTCATTATGTGAATGGTTTCATAACTCCAAAGGAAATGGGCCAATGACAATTTTTCTCAAGCAAAATATTTCAGTAACAATTGGGTCTAGACCAGTGATTCTCAACCTTCCCTTCCCATCACATACAATCTTATGCAATCCTTTACTAATCACAGAGCAACAATGGCATAATTACTTAAAGTGGTATGTGAGTGGAAAGAAAAAGGTTGAGAAACACTGTTCTAAAGTATTCTGCAAAATCACTTTACAATAAAACCCTCCAAAATACAACTTCCCTGGCAGCTCCTCACATATTGTATTGAAATTAACTGTGGTTGGGCAATCAAGTGTCAGACATCATATGTGATCAGAAATTCTACACAGCAGGAGAGGTTTAAATTGTATATTCAAAATGTGGTCCCTTATAAAACATATCACTCAGTTAACCCGCAAATTAACTAGTTCAGACAAAATGAATCACTTACTTATCCACTTCACTGCACTTCTGTCATCTTTCTTAGCATGAACAATTAACAGCCTTGTGCCTGTTTCTTGAAGCACCGTATTTACCATCAATGGCATTAGTACAGGATATAAACTCTGAATGCTCAGCAGAAATACAATTAAGGACTGATGTATCTACTGACCAATTATTCTGACTTCTCTCTGTCAATCCTATTCTGTCCAGAATCTGCAACAAATTACACAACCATACCTCCTCATCTCATCTGCACCCTGCATTCACTTTCTCATGGAAAAAAAATCCCCTTGTTTTACCCAATTTTTGTTGCTACCTAGACTAACTTTGCTCATTCTCAGGTCTGACGCAGGACCCTTCATGGAACATAGAGCAGTACAGCACACAGATCTGTTCTGAACATGATGCCCAATTTAGACTACAACTTTGCTGCTTGCACTGGATATGTATACCTTTATTCCTTGCCCTAGTCATGCATCTATCTGGAAGCCTCTTAAATGCTATTTTTGATTCTGCTTCTACCACTACTCCGGTAGCCCGTCCCAAACACCTAACACTCTCTATGTAAAAACTTGCCCTCCACATCTCCTTGAAACTCCCACCCACACTCGCCTTAAATGCAAGTCCACTCAAATGTGACATTTTACCTTGGCAATAAAGATTCAGATGATCCACACAATCCATGGCTCTCATTATCTTATAAATTTCTATCAGGTTATCAAAAACATTAACTATTTCTCTTTCCATAGATGCTGCCTGAGTTGCTTAATATTCCCAATAATTTTAATTTCATATATATTAGTCGAACTATTAGGCAAATCCCTCCACCTTGCCATTAACAGATCTAGAAGTTTAATGTACTGATAAGGTCCCCATTAAGTCCCGATCAAAGATATTCCCTTTGTTCAACACACTTTCCCCACCTTCTCTCTTACATCCTGTCACCTTCCCAATTCTGACAGACCTGAAATATGATTCTTTTTCTCTCTTTCCACATATGTTGCTTGACCTGTACAGATTTTCCAGCATCT
This sequence comes from Narcine bancroftii, assembly GCF_036971445.1. Taxonomy (NCBI): domain Eukaryota; kingdom Metazoa; phylum Chordata; class Chondrichthyes; order Torpediniformes; family Narcinidae; genus Narcine; species Narcine bancroftii. The sequence continues at coordinate 153,737,802 of NC_091474.1, forward strand.
GTAGTTTGTGTTTTAATTTATCTAACCTAACCTGTGTATTCCAATAATCGGGCTTTCTGCTTGATACTGACTGCGGCAATTCTCCAAACCTAGTGTTAGCTCCTGCAGCTTGGGTTTGCTCGAGGAAAAGAAAGGATGAATGGGATAGATGGAGTTTAGAATACATTTCTCTATTAAGAAGGTTGAATTTTACTGTTAATTGTTCAAATGAAGCAAAATTGCCTCATATATATAGATCTTAACCTTTTATTCCCAATCCAACCCATTCCCTAAAACCTTCAACCAAGATAGAAGGTTGAAAAAGATCATTCTTCAAAATAGGGCTAGCAAGAGAAATTCTAAGATAGCCAAAAATATTCTTAAATTGTGCCCATATTCTCAGTCTATGTCTCATTATCGGGTTCTCTGTAAATTTCAAAAAGGGTAAGGAAGAGCCTAAAACTGCCAACATAACTAATTAAAAAAAAAACTCTGTTCCATTTTTAACTAAGAGGTTGATCATCTGAAATATTAAAATGCAGTAGCAATAATAAGTTTTGTATATTAATCCAAAATTTGGTCTTTGAAGTAGGCTTGTTATACAGGGTTTTTACCTTGCCATATTGTAACAGATTTGTGTTAACCTTTAATGTTAAACTATATTTCTCATATATAAAAATATCTTGGAGAGTAAATTATAGTTAAAATACTGTAACATGTATTCTTAGTAAGTTAGCTGTGGTCACACGTAGGTCACACCACATTTATAGAGAACCATTGTTTTCTGAGAAGAGTGTTCATTCTCAGAGTCGACATGCCTTGGAGAGAAAGAGCTAATGGATTTCAAGTGGGTCTTAATTATTCAAGAACAGCTAAAGGAAGCCATCTGTTTTTATTCAAAGCCACTTAAGCCTCTTGAACAGATATGAAGTCAGAGGTTGGAACAGAATTTTAGTAGAATAAAACTGATGGTCATGTGATTTATAAGAATTGGGACTCACCTCTGTGATGATGATTTAGAGAAATATCTTACCGAATTCAGACATTCTGAGTTCAGTTTAGAGAGTGCAGGACTTAAAATCCCTGTTACACAGGGTTTGAATTACAATAACCAGAATTGATCCTGCAGTTCTGTGTTATTACTAGGGAAAGGAGAACACTGAATCAGTGGCTTTTGAAATAAGGAAGACCATTTCGCTATTTCTTTGGAAAAGAGGACAGATTTCTTCTGGGTCTATTTTTGTGTCTGGTCACTTGTCTTGTTTGTGACTTTTTCCATGGAAAAAGATAGCCACATTTGTTTAACTCTTGTCTGGGTTTGTGAATTCATTGTGGAAGAAAATAGCCTCATTGTGAGTTTAAAGGCCTGCAGATAAAATGTTTAAAGTGCTTTATAATTATTTCTGAACTGAAAATTTAGGACCTTCAAGCAAGACTAAAATGATGCTGAACTTTTAAAGATTGACTTTTCATAGTGGGTCAAGTTTTGAGATAAGTGAAAAATGTTATGCTATTAATAGTTTAATTAAAAAAAATGAATTTACTATTGTCTGGTGAATTTTCCATTGTTGTTCCTGGGTTAGTGCCAAAAAAGTCCCTTTAGTCCCAAAAATAATTGAATGGGGTTGTTATTTCCTTAATAATATATACAAATAAATAATTGAATTAAAATAAGTTTTAGGAATGAAAATTAGTAAAGATTGAAACATATACAAAAATTTAGGTGAAATGTTCATTTTAATTACATTAATATGTCTAATCATTGTCACATAAGGGTGACCATCTGAATAATAACTTGAGTCTGATTAGCATTTTGTTCAGTCTAAATTCTCTAACATTTCTCAAATTCCCAACACCAATGTTTTTGATTTATTTTTTGATTTAACGTTTTCCCATGGTGGATCAATTATTTATAGTAATTTGATGGACCTAAAAAATATGTTCAGCGAAGGGAATCAAGAATGAATGGGAACAAGATTTGAATACATCAATTTCAGATGAAAATTAGAAGAACCTGCTTGATCTGATTAATAAAACCTCATTCTGTGCATGACCTTATTTAACACAATTTAGAGTTGTACATAGAATACATATATCCAAAGTTAGATTATCTCATTTTTATCCTGATGTTGATCCACAATGTGACAAATGTAAAATTTTTGAGGCCTCTCTGATTCATGTTTTGGGAGTGTCCAGAATGACAAGAATATTGGGAACAATTCTTTAAAACTCTATCACAGATTCTTAGGATGAAATTAGAATCGTGTCTTTTTATTGTTTTGTTTGGTTATTCTCTAGAAGAGAGGATTTCCTTGAATTTAACTCAAAAAAAGAATAGTAGCTTTTACTTCATTGATGGCCAGACGAGAAATTTTGCTAAGATGGAAAGACAGCAGAGCACCAACTCGTATGCAATGGTTACAGGATATGTGTCTTGCTTGAGTTTGGAGAAAATTGGATATAATATTAAAGAGATCAAGGTTGAATTTGACAAGATATGGGGTCCATTAATGGACTATTATTATAATTTGCTTACTTAGGCGGGGTGCACTGGGGGGTTTCTCTCCAATTTCCAAGAGTCGATTCTTTACAATTTATTTGCTGGTGACCATGTTTAGTGGAGGGGGTTCTTTTTTCCTTTTTTTTAAACAACTAGAAGAGATTGGTTTATTTAGATAATCACATTGTATATCTCAGTATTAGAATATGAGGTACAATTCTCATAAGGATTTATCACTTTTTTAGAGAATTAAATAAGACAATGTATAATTTATATATGACTTATATTCTGTATTGCATTAAATTAAAACTATATATTTAATATCTAAACAACATATACATTTAATATTTCTCTCTATCAAATTAATAAAAATGTTTTAAAAAGGAGAATGCACATCACTGATGTAGGCAACTTAATTTGCATGTAATAAAATCATGTGAAAAGTCATATTAGATATTTAGATGAAACCCCTGGTATCTGGCATCTATGGGGATTGGTAGATGCCGAATAAGTGAATTTTCCAGTTACTTGAGATAGTGTGAACTAACAACAAGGTGTGCTAATTTTAAACTTCAGTATTTTTTACCTATTTTTTTTGTGCCAGTTGCTTGAATTCTGGATAACAAGGATCTTTCTGTATAATAGAGAGGGTATGGAACCAAAAAATCTGGCTTTAAAAATCCCCATGGCAACTTTAAATAATATGCATGTTGATCAGACACAAGATTTTTGTGTGAAGGATAAAATTTGATTAATGGTTCATATTATTTACTCTTGGTTGGTGTTTGGTTCTGCCATTCACTTGTTTTTACTGAGGATCTATGAAAAAAAGATTAGGAATCGATGATTATTTTAAGTGTGAAGGAGAAGTGAGGTCCAGGCCTTTATTACTTGAAACAATCGGATGCCAATAAATTCTCCTCAGCATGAATGTTTTACTGTGGTACAGATCTTAAACAGTTTCAAGTCTAAACTTTTCAGTAGGGTAATATGTGTTACAGTACCTGAAAGGGATTAAAAATGTTGTCAGTTATTCAGCTTAATAGCATTGCCTCAGTTACTGTAAGTATATTAAAAAGGGACTGTTGTGTGATTATTCATACCTGCAAAATTGTCTGGAGTGATTCATGTTTGGCCCCGCTTTGATATTCCCTTTGTCAGGATCATATATGGTAGTTGCTCTGGCATAAGCACCTCCAAGAATGAAGACAAAACCATTGAGAGTGACAGCAGGAGCATACTTGTTATCTGTTGATGGAACAAAATAAATCGACACTTCATATGGAAATTTCTCATGTTTGTAATTTAGAGACAGCATTTCAAAAGAATATAGCATGAAGAATTATGGATGTAATTTTTTTTATAATCCAATGAACTTGGTTTCCTTGTGTATTTAATTACACAATTGTAATGAAATGAATGTGGCCAATATCCTCTGAAACAAACTGATAACAAAACGTGCCAACTGTGGCATTCAATACTGAATCACCCTCTGGTTTCTCTGACCTAATTGTTAGGCAACATTTCAGCTTTAGAGGTTAATTAGTTTGGAAGTAATAACTGTGTCATCAATATTTCTTCTCAATTGGGAAGCATAATGTAACACCCGTATGAGAAACAATGGAGCTCAGATTTACGAACCATTGGCCTTTTATGTATCTCCATTCACTTGAGCCTGCATCGGGACGGCACAGAGACTGGCCTCTTGGTGAAAAATGTGACTTGAGTAATCCATCCTTCAGATTTGTCTCTATCACTCTGAGAATGCCCTCCTCCTACTCCATATAGAATAGCCTTGCTCACAAGCTAAGATCAAGAGTTGATCATCAGGGGAAATCAAAGGCAAATTTACAGCAAAAATAAATTAATGCAAAGCTCAAATAGCATTCTGAGCAAAGAAATAACACTTCCTTAATACATTAATCATCATAATGAGATATTAAAAAATAATGTTCTTTTCTATAATACTAACCCTGCATTAAGCTGATTCAGTAGTCAATCACATCTATTTGGTGGAAATGCCACTTTTGATTGAACAGTTTGATAATGGATAATAATTAGCCTACTCATTCTCATTGTTTCACATGAACACCAATGATAAAAGATGACAGTCTATTGCTTTATCACTGTCATAAAGGTAGCGATTCCCCTGACCCAGCTGAGTGCTTTCTAACCTGCACAAATAGGTTTCATTCTAAACTCTGCAATCCAAACAATATTTCTCTTGGTAAAATTTTACACACTAGAATACATCATTGCATTTATGAACAAGAAATGCCAAATGTTCAATATTGTCTGATGGAAACAAAAATGGTTTTTTTAATACTCTCTTAAATGCCATCTAACCAACTTTTATTGTGTACAGTTCATTTCTGCCACATTTTAAAAAATAATTTATTATAGCAACTTGTATCAGAACAAGACATCTCACCAACCCTATCACACTGAACAAAAATCCCTGCATTGATTTAAAACAATTAACATTCCCTGAAATTCAGTAGGGATTTAACTATTCTCTTGTAATATCATTGTCAAGAATTATAACCTCGACAGAATTGCAAAAACACTGCCTTCAACATGTATTCAACTCATGTGTACTGTTAATAATATATGGTTGCTACTATTCTTGATAATGCAGCTCTTCGATCATAATATCTGTGTAACGTCCCTTTAAGAGAAATTGCTACTTTACCTATCATCGGAGATTCAATGAAAGTCCACGTGTTTGTCTGAAGAACATATGATTGCAGCACGCCAGCGGCCCGTCCTGACTCATTCACACCGCCAAACACGTAGATTTTGCCACCACACACTGTTGCAGCTGCGGAGTGTACGGCTTTGGGAAGAGGAGCCACCGTTTCCCATTGATTGGTAATTGTGTCATATCTGGAAGAAGAGAAATTTCAAGCATCATTACCCACTAGCTGCAGTAATTTGGAAACTACTTTTTACTAAATAGTGCAACTACTCAATAAATAACATAGTTCTGTAACACATTTAATATTATGCATTGGGATTTTCCTGTCATATTTATTGTCAGAGTACATGTATGACATCACCTACAACCCTGAAATTCCTTTTCCTGCGGGTGTGGCAGAATTACCACTAATTGTTAGTGCAAAAAAAACCTGTTAAACAGCATATACGTGTAAACAAATAAAGAAATGTAAACAGATAATGAATGTTTAAAAATTCAGTGGATACAGAATGAAGTCATTGCCAAATTAAACACAGGGGCAAATTATAATTCTATTGTAATAATTATTAAAAATATAGGTCTAGAAATCATACCACATTTGTCGACAGCATCGAGTCCACGCTGCTGAAGATCCAGCTGCGCTGGATGGGTCACGTCTCCAGAATGGAGGACCATCGCCTTCCCAAGATCGTGTTATATGGCGAGCTCTCCACTGGCCACCGTGACAGAGGTGCACCAAAGAAAAGGTACAAGGACTGCCTAAAGAAATCTCTTGGTGCCTGCCACATTGACCACCGCCAGTGGGCTGATAACGCCTCAAACCGTGCATCTTGGCGCCTCACAGTTTGGCGGGCAGCAACCTCCTTTGAAGAAGACCGCAGAGCCCACCTCACTGACAAAAGGCAAAGGAGGAAAAACCCAACACCCAACCCCAACCAACCAATTTTCCCCTGCAGCCGCTGCAACCGTGTCTGCCTGTCCCGCATCGGACTTGTCAGCCACAAACGAGCCTGCAGCTGACGTGGACTTTTACCCCCTCCATAAATCTTCGTCCGCGAAGCCAAGCCAAAGAAAAAAAAAGAAAGAATTTTGAAAGAAAACTGGATTTTGTGTGGTAATAATGCTACTGTTGCTGCAATAAAATCTTCCAATACCCCTTGTTAGAAGATTCCTCCAGGCCAACGTCCAGGCTCTGATCACTGAGATTGTGGTGCTTGCTGAGTTAAATTCAATGGTGCAATTTTGTGCAAGGATTTAGGGAGGAATAAAATCATTCTTGATTTTTCAGGATGCAAAACTGTGACTGCAACAGAGATTGCTTTTGAAATATGCTCAACTACTTATTTGGCTCACAATATCAGTGGTCATACTGTATATGAGTAAATGGCCATAGCAAAGAGTACTAACATTTAGCCTGAGTCTCATCAGCAAGTCTGTCATTGAAAGTGAGACAGGCAAGAAATGATGCTACTGTGCAATAGAGATGATCCTTCATAGGTATGACTGCTTAGAGAATGAAATGTTTAATTATAGATGAAAAAGGCACTTGACCTCAATGTGTCAGGACAGATGAACAATTCAAGCCAGAAGAACATCGACCTACTAGAGAAAAACTGAAAACAGGAAGCGACAAAGAAGAGGCATGTTTAAAGACAAAGCGAAGGAATAAGGAATAGTGACATGACACATAAATGGGATAAGGCAAAATCCTTTTGTTTTGCAAACTGAATGTTTGGCATCTGGCTCAAAAACTGCATCACAATTCATTGCTTACCTCTAATTGTATTCTCATCACATTTATATTAACAATTAGCAAAGCAAAAAAAGAATCCCCTTGAAATTGCCACCTTAAACAAACATTTTGTTATCACAAGCAGAATATACAACCCATTAATGTGAAATAAATAGTAAGATACTGCATATGTTGGAAAGGTGAAATAAAAATATTTTAAAATAAAGCATAGACATTTGGCATTTATATAAAGAATGGTAAACAATTCAGTTTGTTTAAACAAAATCTAGCAAAAACCCATCAGTCAATCACCAATTCAATGATCAGTACTATTCAAATAAAAGCAAATATCTTTTAAAATTGCATAAGCAAACTGTTTTGATCATTGAGATTTGTAGCATTGTGCTTGAAAGGCAGATTAGACTCCAAAAAGCATAGATTCCTTATCTGATAGGATTTAAAATAGCAGCAAACTCCATGAACAAACTATTTATACCTTTTCACAGTCTATTGGACAGTAATATGTAGATATCACTTTTCGTGGAAACTTGGATACAGGTCAGAGCTCACAGGCCTCTTGGCATAAAGAGTTGGATAAGATGAATCAACTTTTCAGCCACAGAGTTCATCCAAGCTTATCAATAAATTTAAAATTAATATTGTTGCAATGTACAAATTTAATGACCATTGGAAGATTATTTTCACAATAAGACCTTCAAATTCAATATGTTTTCCGTCATGTTTTGGATTGCAAAAGTGTACAAAACCTGGCATTTAAACAGAGCCTTTTGTGTTCTAAAGTATTCCAGACAAGTTGTCATTACAGTAATTTATGGAAATGCTTAGTTAATTGATAGATGAAACTGTGCATTCATTAAGGCCTGAGGTGGTCCTGTGAACAGCAATATAATAATGACAAAATATTCAGCATGACTTTTTTAAACAGTGATGTTTGATGAAAATTTTAAAGTTAAAGTTTAATTTTGATTACATTTTCAGTTCTTTTGCAAAGTCAGACAGTTCCTTAACACGTTCCCTGGATCAGAAAAAGTGTCCATTGTGCACTGGTATTTTCAGCTCCAACACATGACTAGAATCAATAATTATTCATTCCCAGCAGAAAATTATGAATCAATCTGCAATAAATGATCTCACTGTGAGGTCCACTCTTGCTGTATGCATTTCTGTACCCAGATGATCCATTGCTTTTTTAAATGAAACTGGTGAAAAATCCACTGACAAACTAGTTAGGCCAGATTTTGCTGGATAAGGTCATTTTATTGTATGTTCATCATAACTGGAAGGTGAAGCTGATGAAGACGCAGCAGGATTACCAGTATAAATGGGGAGTACATTAGACGCTCTAATAGACAAAGTGTGAATTAAACAGGAAAATCAACATGAAGGGAGAATTACAGAATATGAAATATTGTTTTGGAGGATAGTAAGATAAATGAAGAGGGAAAGAAAAACTGTATGATGAGAAAGGAATAGGAAAAATAAATCCCCCAAGATAATTCACAACCTGACAAATGAGATTTCATATTTATAATAAAAAGTTGGATTATTATTATTTAAGGAATACTTACCTTATAATTACTAGATTTAACTTGCTATGGTGAGTTTAATGACCAATTAATTTGAATATTCAGCAATTAGACTCTAAATTTGAGATGTTGTTTTTGTAAACTAATGATCGAGCTATAAACCAACCAGGATATTATGGTTATATTTTTGTATGTGGGATGTCAATACCTTGCACAAATTGCTAGCAAAGTTTAAAGTAAACGTATTTTATCAACAGGATAATCTAATCCCTTGTGCCTGAAGGTACACAATTTGCCATATTAGCAACAATTTTGATAAAACGAGATGGGTCAGAATGAATGACAAGCCTCATCTTGCAGGATATTCCAAATTTAGTTTGGATGGCAGGGAAAGGATGTGAAGTTCAATTAATTAGACAGCATATAACATAAAATGGTAATACCGCTTGATAGATCTAATTTGCCTAAGTACGACACCATTAATTGACACACAACTTTCGGGAAATATCATCTATGATACTATCAAAAGGCATTTACTCATCAACAGTATGTTCACTGTTCTTCAGCTTATAATTTGTTAGATCATACAGTTGTTGATCTTATTGCACCATCAATCCAATTATGGATAAAAGCACTGAATTTTAAAGATCAACTAAAAGTGACTTCCACTATTCTAAACATTCATCCAACCATGATTGCATTGTGAACCAGTTCACTGCATTTATTCACCTCTGTTCCTTCTAATAAGATCTCCCAAAAAAGCACATCCTGACTTGGAAATACAGTCATCCTGTCTTCATGGTTGCCGGATCTAATTCAGCAATATTGTATGAGTATCTTCCCCAAAAGGATTGCAGTAACTCAAGGTGGCTCATCATCATTTTCTCAAGGGCAATAAGAGATGGGCAATTAATGCTGACTTTGCTAGTGGTGTTTATTTCATAAAAGGACAGTCAAATTACAAGATGTTCACAGCATTTTCTCAAATAAGTGCATATTTTGCATGTACAATAAAGTGTTCTATTATATGGTGCTTCAGATATCTGAATATGTAAATAATCAGAAACATGAACCATTGCTACCCTGCAGAGACCCAGCACAGTTTCACAGCGGTTTGCCAATTACACCAAAAGTGAAAACTTCATCTATATTCTTATGAACTTGTTTGGCTGCAGCAAGAACGAATTTCGGTGTATCTGCAATTGCACTTATCTATCTATCTATCTATATATATATATATATATTTCTTTCTTTTCTTTGGCTTGGCTTCGCAGATGAAGATTTATGGAGAAGTAAATGTCCACGTCAGCTGCAGGCTCGTTTGTGGCTGACAAGTCCGATGCGGGACAGGCAGACACGGTTGCAGCGGTTGCAGGGGAAAGTTGGGATTGGGTGTTGGGTTTTTCCTCCTTTGTCTTTTGTCAGTGAGGTGGGCTCTGTGGTCTTCTTCAAAGGAGGTTGCTGCCCGCCGAACTGTGAGGCGCCAAGATGCACGGTTTAAGGCAAGATCAGCCCACTGGCGGTGGTCAATGTGGCAGGCACCAAGAGATTTCTTTAGGCAGTCCTTGTACCTCTTCTTTGGTGCACCTCTGTCACGCTGGCCAGTGGAGAGCTCACCATATAACACGATCTTGGGAAGGCGATGGTCCTCCATTCTGGAGACGTGACCTACCCAGCGCAGTTGGATCTTCAGCAGTGTGGATTCGATGCTGTCGGCCTCTGCCATCTCGAGTACTTTGATGTTAGGGATGAAGTCGCTCCAGTGAATGTTGAGGATGGAGCGGAGACAATGGTGGTGGAAGCGTTCTAGGAGCCGTAGGTGATGCCGGTAGAGGACCCATGATTCGGAGCCGAACAGGAGTGTGTGTATGACAACGGCTCTGTATACGCTAATCTTTGTGAGGTTTTTCAGTTGGTTGTTTTTCCAGACTCTTTTGTGTAGTCTTCCAAAGGCACTATTTATATATCTTATATATAAATAACAATAATCTCTCATATCATAATATACTTGGAATAAAGGAGTTGCTGAGCATTGTTTCTGCTGACATATAGACTGATGTATGGTTTACTTGCAGTTTTAATTTTTTAATTTAAATAAAGTTTAGACATACAGCACAGTAACAGGTCATTTTGGCCCATGAACCTGTGCCGCCCAATTACACCCAATTAACCTACAGCCTCCGGTACGTTTCGAACAGTGGGAAGAAACCGGAACCCCTGGAAAAAACTCAAAGACAAAGGGAGAATGTACAAACTCCTTACGGACCCTGCGGAATTCAAACCCCATTCCTGATTGCTGGCGCTGTAAAAGTGTTGAGGGAACTGTGCCATCCCTCCATACCATACATTGCCTAATGCAACAAAGAGAGAAGTTTCAGTTACTCAAGTTCAATTTCCATTGTATCAAAGGACCTGGTCATTTGAAATAATCCTGCTCAGGATTTAACCATTAATAGAGGAAAGGAAATGTTGTCTCATCAGATTGCTATTTGGATAATCAACGATAATTGGCTCCCTAAGGGTATTAGCAGCTTCCTGATTGTCTCAGAGGATTGGAATCAGCTCAGATTTACTGCTGGAATGAAAGGAAGCCCATGCAACTGCAGTGTTTGCGGGATCACAGGAGGCAAATCCATTGACACTCAATGCCTCTGAAGGGACTCTCTTTTGCTTTTCCACTTATTGCTGGAGGTGCTGAGCGAGTGGTTCCTCTTTGTGTGCCTTTATGACAAGCAAGAGATGACAAATGTGCACTCACGTGCATGACAATAAAGGAATCTTGTGAGAGTGGTTGGAGTGAGGTTGGAGAGTTATGTTTCAGTGAGATTTTGCCTCAGGAGTCTTTAGAGGAGGCTGAGCAGTGGTGTGGTAAGATAGGGCAAGATCTTTTGGATTCCTCTGTAATTTCAATGGTTAAGAAATGGCAGTTAGAGCAGTCACACCTTCATTTTGCAGAACTGGGAGATCAGGGATGAGGGAAAGCATCACAATTGTACTCAGAAAGGATATCCCTCAGAGAAGCACTTCTTGCTACAGTTCCTAGTTGAGTGCATCGAGCAGCTGGAGAAGCATTTGGACTTGTCGAAAGCATCATAAGCAGGGAGATTGTCAGAATGACAATCAGGAGCTCCAGGGTGATTGTCAGAACGAAAATGCTGGAAGCAGGTAGTTGTTTGACCACTAGAATAGGTGGAGAAGTTAGGGAGGAAGTGCAGGATTTTCCAAAGGCCATTCCCCTTAAAAATAAGCATGTAGTTGGGGATATTGTTTTGTGCGTGACCTTGTCGAGGAGAGCAGCAGTAGAATATTAGCTATAAAATATCTAGTTATGGGAATTAGGATGAAGAAACCATCACACAGACTTTGCCAGTAAGATGGGGGTGAGAGAGAGAGAGAGAGACCCTGTGACTGTGCTCTTTGAATGAGACCAAACAAGTGAGGTGACCTTGTCTACCCAATACTACAGACTGCTAATTCCCACTAGTGTTATTCAAATAAAGTCTGTTTGAATTGTACCGTGTGGTTTGCTTGTACTTTTGGTATCTTGACAATAGCTCGATTTTAACACCGCAGCTGCCACATCATATAGATCTGGAACCCTGATGCACAGCAGGTGAGGGTAGAGAGAAGAAGAGCTGCAATGTGGGGACCTTTGAAAATTAGTAAGACAGGCAGGAGAGTGACGATGGTACATTGTCTCCTGGTAGACAGCTCAAGAATAGGTCAAAAAAAAGTGAGGCCCTGAACAGTGACTATAGGGAGTTAGATAGAAGGTTAAAAAAACAGGAACTCAAGGATGGTAATCTCTGGATTACTCCTGGTATTACATCCTAGGGAGAATAGTAATGGGGGGGGGGGGGGGGGGATAGAGCAAATGAATGAATGGCTAAGGAGCTGGTGCTCAGAGAATCAGGTGCACCTTTGGGTCTCTTCCAGGGCAGAGGTGATCTTTAGAAGAGAGAAGGGTTGCACCTGAAATTGAGAGAGACTTTCATGTTGCAGCTTAGTTTGCTAGAACTAAACTTAGTTTGTCAGAAAGGTGCAAATTGGTCGGGCAGGGGAATGGGACTGAAAGAAGTTCTCTGGCAGATGAGAAAGTTGAGGCAAATATTAAGTTACTAAACCTCTGTTGGATCTTTTCCATGACAATGTTCCCATTGTATTACATCCAAAATTCCGTACTGTAAGACAGATGAAGCTTAATTATGGATTTGTGCAGGTTGAGAAAGGAAGACTTTTTTTAAATTCCATGTTCCCATTTACAAAGCCTGCCTGCTTCATTTTCTTCAATGCTTAACAAATTTGGTCTGTTGCCTTGAAGGGTTGATGAACTTTCACATCAAGTAACCATTGTTCCAGGTTGGAGATGCAAGAGATTGCAGATGCTGTGATTTGGAGCCAAAAAAAGATCTGCTGGAGGAACTTGACAGGTCAAGCAGCATCCATGGAGGCACAGGAAAGTATATTTTTGTGCCAAGTTCCTGCAATATGATTCAGGACAGCTCTTCATTTCCCGGCCCGCCACCCAACATCTCCCTCCTGCTAACCATCAAAATAAAAACTTTTCCTTTTCACTGCCTTTACATGCTGTGATGGAATAAACCACAACCTTTTTGTTTGGAAGTTTCAGTTGGCTCTGTATCTGACTCAATGGGTGCTTATTCCAGTTTACTCTTTAACATTAACTTTAGCTGCTAATTGCTCTCCATTTAATGCCGTGGGCCCTGCGTCCTGAATTTCCTTGAAATTTATCAAGGCTCCATTTCCAATGCCCCTTCTAAAGGAGCAGGTTTGCTGGAAAATGCGTTATGCTAATATGTAACATCTTAAAATAAAATTCAAATTAAAAGTCAGCTGGAATATTAGTGTGCTAACAATCAATATTATGGAAAAGCTGCTTAAGTTCAGATTGATTATGACCTATACCAAGATTCAGTGATGAGAGTTTGGTATAGCTCCTGGCATTGCAGTGATAAAGCCTCTGGCATACTAGGTTAATAGGGTATTACTGTAATTTCCATTTTCACTCGTCTTTAGCACCACTCCCATATCACAGGAGACAATAAAAATGTGAAGGACTACAGAGGGATTTAATAATGTGCAAATTAATACATAGCATCATACAAATTTACAGCATGGGATACAGACATTTGGCCTGTTGTTTCTGTGCCAACAGAACAAAAAAAGCAAAGATTTTAGCATACATCTACTTCCCAAAGCTTCAAGGTCATTTTTGTAATGTAGACAGTAAGCTTTTTAGGAGTGAACAGAAAGTAAATTTGGTGAGACAAGTTCATTAGGACATTTTTATTTTTGGTTGCATTGGTTACTCTTTATTCCCGAAAGATCCTGCATAAGCTGCTGAGTTTCTCCAGCACTTCTGTGTATTGCATTACATAAGGACAGGTAAGTCTAGAATTCTCATTGATCCAATTATTGACTATTTTGGATTGGTTATCAACATTTTGTACTCCCCTTTGTTATATGCTGCTTTTTTTCCCCCCTGTCTTGCCCTTCTATCCTTTCTCAGGTGAAATGCAATTTTTTTTATCTACTCATTCACAGGATGTTGGTGTTGCTGACAACAGCAGCATTTATTGTTTATTTGTAAATGGTCCTAAACTGAGGAGGTAATTCAGAATCAATTCTCATTCTCTCGTCCTACAACCAGCAATTCCTTTTTCTCTTAAAATCAAAAGCCATTTGATTTGAGAACTTCTGCATTCACTTTGAAGGTGCATTGAGCACACATTTGGCAATGCACAGCTTAACATAAATACTTGCAGTTAAACTATAAGTTATCAATCAAGAGAGTTTATTTTCTTTTGTTTACCAGGAGACCAGTGCTTCTTTCTGGCTGCTGCTGTCTTCCAGTTTAAGGATCCTGATTCCAGTAATTAGCTCTTCACCAAACTCGTTAACTGCCACTGAAAAGCGGAATCCACTAATAGTTTAGCAATGACATCTACTGAGATTAAATTAGAGTCAACATGGCAATGAGTATAAATGATCCAGAATGTGTAATCATCTTTCAAGATTGGGAGCATACCTCCCAGTCCTGATGTTTTCTGAACATGATTGTAAGTCTTAATATATTCAATGGAGGTCGTTGTTAGATACACATTGTGGATATTCAGATTACAGAAATTTGCCCGAACACAATTCACAGATCATTCCCCAGATATTTGAGATATGAAATAAAATTCTCTCTCAGGGAATTTGTGTGATGGGGAAAAAATAAACACTTTTTAAAACTTGCATTTCTTGAAGCATGTGCAAATATTATGGAACTTTGTAAGATGACCCAAAGCAAGACCCTCCCTCTAATAGCACTTTCTTTTGTGATGTTTAATAATGTTTATGTTTTTAGTGGAGTGCATTGGATATAAAGGTGGGGGCATCAGTAGTGTCTGTGGTTTTGTTTCTCATAGGAAGTCTGTGCGTGAAGCAAGGCTGTGTTCTCGCACCAACCCTCTTTTCAATCTTCTTCAGCATGATGCTGAACCAAGCCATGAAAGACCCCAACAATGAAGACGCTGTTTACATCCGGTACCGCACGGATGGCAGTCTCTTCAATCTGAGGCGCCTGCAAGCTCACACCAAGACACAAGAGAAACTTGTCCGTGAACAACTCTTTGCAGACGATGCCGCTTTAGTTGCCCATTCAGAGCCAGCTCTTCAGCGCTTGACGTCCTGCTTTGCGGAAACTGCCAAAATGTTTGGCCTGGAAGTCAGCCTGAAGAAAACTGAGGTCCTCCATCAGCCAGCTCCCCACCATGACTACCAGCCCCCCCACATCTCCATCGGGCACACAAAACTCAAAACGGTCAACCAGTTTACCTATCTCGGCTGCACCATTTCATCAGATGCAAGGATCGACAATGAGATTCACAACAGACTCGCCAAGGCAAATAGCGCCTTTGGAAGACTACACAAAAGCAACCAACTGAAAAACCTCACAAAGATAAGCGTATACAGAGCCGTTGTCATACCCACACTCCTGTTCGGCTCCGAATCATGGGTCCTCTACCGGCACCACCTACGGCTCCTAGAACGCTTCCACCAGCGTTGTCTCCGCTCCATCCTCAACATCCATTGGAGCGCTTTCATCCCTAGCGTCGAGGTGCTCGAGATGGCAGAGGTCGACAGCATCGAGTCCACGCTGCTGAAGATCCAGCTCTGCTGGATGGGTCACGTCTCCAGAATGGAGGACCATCGCCTTCCCAAGATCGTGTTATATGGCGAGCTCTCCACTGGCCACCGTGACAGAGGTGCACCAAAGAAAAGGTACAAGGACTGCCTAAAGAAATCTCTTGGTGCCTGCCACATTGACCACCGCCAGTGGGCTGATAACGCCTCAAACCGTGCATCTTGGCGGCTCACAGTTTGGCGGGCAGCAATCTCCTTTGAAGAAGACCGCAGAGCCCACCTCACTGACAAAAGGCAAAGGAGGAAAAACCCAACACCCAACCCCAACCAACCAATTTTCCCCTGCAACCGCTGCAACCGTGTCTGCCTGTCCCGCATCGGACTTGTCAGCCACAAACGAGCCTGCAGCTGACGTGGACTTTTTACCCCCTCCATAAATCTTCGTCCGTGAAGCCAAGCCAAAGAAGAAAGAAAGGAGGAAGTCTGTGCCCGATCCTTCATGGATATTCTCATGGGGAACTAGATATGTGATAGTTCCAGACTACAATGGTATTTTTGACTGTTCAATTTGATTTTGGTATGGAAGTACCAAATTAAACAATATGACCTACAGACCACTAAAATTTAAGAAGGCAAGAAATTATTTCATCCATCACCACTTGTTTTCTCATTGCATCTTCTATAATTTCATTTAACCTTCCAAGTCAGCTGTTTTCTTCCCCATTTACCTTTCCACATGATTGAGATTTCCAGATGCACCAATGCCACCGAGAGTGTAAATTTTCCCATCATACACCAGGCTATTATGTCGACATCTCGGGACAGTCATTCGAGAGACCAGGTTCCAATTATCCAGAAGGGACATGTAACACCAAACATCAGCCAGGGTGACACCAGATTCCATGCCACCTGGGATGATGAGAGCAGACAAATGGAATTTGAAAGATATGAATTCACACAAAAATGTACAATTCAATTACTGAAAAATTGTGACCACAATTTCCAGATGTGTTTCACTGAGAATTAAATGTAATAGAAATTACCTCTAGTACTCCACAATGGAGATGAATTTCTCCACTATTCTGAAAAATCCTTGCATTTCAAGCCTCATTTAGCTAATTGAAACTTATTTAATGAATTCAGGTTAAAAATCTCATCACCAAATTCAAAAGCAGAGTGGCAAGACATTGATGGTTTACTGTGATTCTCATTCAGGCACATATTAACACAAAACTTAATCCAAATTGTTCAACTATTAATCATTCATAGCAACAGCCTATAGTCAAAGAATCTAAATTCAATCAACAAAACTTATTTTCTTTAAGCATTCAAATATAAAGTACATGAAAAAAAATAAAGTCCTGTCTTGTCAACACCAGTGGGTGATCTTATTTGACCCAAACAAATATCTTCATATCTAACTTTTTAACCAAAGAAACTCTTCCCAGCTATTATGATTTTGCATAAATTGATGGAAAGACATTTTAAGATGAGACAAATTCTACAAAGCTAAGAAATTACTCTTCATTGACAATAATGCTGAAAGCGATAAACCAGCATTAGAATTTGTCAAAAACATCTGAAAAATTAATGATATCTCAACTATTATACTGCCACGAAACTTTGCATTGCCTTGCTCCATTTGTGTCATTCTCAGGTTGGCGACTGCCCTAAGAAGGGATCTGCTCAAGCAAGTTCAGGTTAGCCATTTTTGCTTCCAGAAGCCAAATATTTCTTCCTACTGAAGCTGTCAGCCTTTCAGAGAAAGATGGAGAAACAAAATCATCTTAGATCTGCTGGTGGTGGTAGCTAAGGAGGGTTTCCCTGATGCAAGTTTGGATAGATTGAAGATCCTTCTCTTCTTGCTTATATTTGCAGTATTACAGCAAACACTTAGCTGTCCTCTTCCCTTACCTCCACCCACCCTTTGGGTAAATTTTAGCACTAATAAAGATACTTTGTCCTAATAATATTCATCATGGTTATAGCATATTTCAGAAACTAGATTCAGTGTGCCATGAAGTAGTAAGACTAAAAATAATGCCCACTGGAAAAAAAAAGGTATTTGGATACTTTAGGCTGAGGTAAAACAAAGTAGATTTAGAAAATAACATTTTCATTGCAGTTAAACAGGAAATCTGCAGACACTGTGATTGTAGTGCAATAATGGAGACCTCCCAGTGGCCAACCATTTCAATTTCACACCCTGTTCTCATGCCGACATGTCTGTGGATTGCCTCATGCATTGAAAAACCAAGGCCATCTGCAAAATTGAAGGAACACCACCTAATATTCCATCTAGGCATTCTTCAACCTGATGGTATTAACATTGGCCTCCAATTTCTGTTAGGCCCCCTACCTGACTCTCTGTCTCCTTTATTCCTGCTCCCCAGGCCCTATCACTTTTCTGCTTTTCTCCAGTCCTCCCACCCATATCTATTACGACCTTTCATCTGTTGGCCTGTGTCCTTCCCCAGCCCCTTCTTCCCCCCCCCTCCCCCCTTACTGTTTTGTTCAGGTGCCTGCTTGCTTTCTGCTCTTACTTTGACAAAGGGCTCAGGCCTGAAATATATATACAGTGTCCTCTATAATGCTTGGGACAGAGACATTATTTTCTTTTATTTGCCCCTGTGCTCTACAGTTTTGAATTTATAAACAATTTCACGTGACTAAAGTGCACATTACAAATTTTATTTCAGGTTTTTTGTATATATTTTGGTTTGACCATGTCGAAATCACAGCACTTTTAATACATAGTTTCCTCATTTCAGGGCACTATTATGTTTGGGACATTTAGCTTCACAGGTGTTTGTGAGCATTTGAGTATGTTTAATTGCTTCATTGGTGCAGGTATAAGTAAGCTGGGCTTGTTTCTAAGCTTTTGATCACTTTTGGTATCTGTAGTTGCCATTTTTCAACATGAAGACCAGAGTTGTGCTAACGAAAGTCAAAAAAGTAATTATGAGACTGAAAAATGAGAATAAAACAATAAGAGACATTGCCCATAGCTTAGGAAGATCTCCATTGCTGATGACGGAAGAATTTTCATCCTAATGAAAAAAATCCCCAATGCCTGTCCAACAGATCAAAAACACTCTTCAGGAGGCAGGTGTGTATTGAATGACTACTGTCCACAGAAGACATCATGAACAGAAATACAAAGGCTAAACCTCAAGATGCAAACCAATAGTTACCCACAGAAACAGGGTGGTTAGCTTACAGTTTTCCAAGAAGTATTTAAAAGAGCCTGCAGAATTCTGGAAAAAGATCTGTGGACAGATGAGACCAAGGTCAACTTGTATCAAAGTGCTGGCAAGAATCAAAGTGAGGAGGTATAAAAGAATTGCCCAAGATCCAAAGCACACCACCTTATCTGTGAAACATGGTGGTGGGGGTGTTACGGCCTGGGTATGTATGGCTGCCACAGGTGCTGGTGTACTTATCTTAATTGATGTTGTAACTGCTAATGGCAGTAAGCAAAATGAATTCTGAGTTTGGGGCATTAAACTCATTGGATGGCACTTCACCCTATAGCAAGCTAATGATCCCAAACCTTCTGCTAAAGCAACACAGGAGTATTTTTAAAGCCAAAAACTGGAAAGTTCTTGAATGGTCAAGTCAATCACCTGATCTAAATCCAATTGAGCATACCTTCCCATATGCTTGAAGAGAAAACTTAAGGGGTCAAGCCCCCAAAACAAGCAGGAGCTGAAATGGCTGCAGTCGAGGCCTGGCAGACCATCATCAGAGAAGATACTCAGCACCTGGTGATCTCTATGAATCAAAGACTTCAAGCAGTCATTGCATGCAAGGGATATACAACAAAGTACTAAGCATGACTACTTTAATATACATACAATTGCTATGTCCCAGATATTATGGTGCCCTGAAATGAGGGGACTATGGATAAAAAGTGCTGTAATTTGTACATGGTCAAACTAAAATGTGTACAAATAGTCTTGAATAAAATCTGGATTGTGCACTTTAATCACATATGAATTGTTTGATTACAAATTTAAAACTGTTGAGCACAGGGGCAAAGAAAGGAAAAATGTGTCTTTGTCCCAAACATAATGAGGGACACTGTATCTTTGCTTCCTCTGGACACTGCACATCCAGCTGAGTTTCTCTTGCACGTTTGTGCACTGCACTTTTAATTATAACTGTTTTCAGTAAGGCAATTAGTTCAAGCCTTTGTTTTATTAAATATTCATTTTATGATGAATATAACTGACAGTTTACTAGTATTGCACAGTTAATTTACAATACTTTTTCAGTTGGGTATCTTTTGCTTTGACAGCTCCAAGAGTGCGAATGATTAACAAGCTCAAGAAAGGGAACCACTGTTCACTCTTCTAACCGATGAAATCAATGGAGTATGTACTGGTGTCATTACTACATGAGCAATTAAAGTCTGCTGAAGCATGCCAATGGATCCTGTTCTGAAGTGATAAAGGTTCCCAAAAGCATTCCATGCAATGAAAATAATTATTTGCATTAGATATGATTGGCTTTAATATCATTATCCTTTGACTTCAGAGACCAGCCACATCTTCAAATACAGTTCTAAACTGCCTACGGCGAATATAAATAATATTTGGATAAACTTAGAAATGTTAAACTTTATCATTAACCCTGAAAATATTGCCCATTTTATTCTGTCTTGTGAGAAAACTATGTTATTGTCAAATTAGCAATAACTATTTTTGTTAATAATTCCAGAAAAATTCCTGGCAGGGTCATTGCTGTGCTGGCCCACCCCCTGTGACTTCTCCCTCCCTGATATCCCCATAAAGGGTGTTACGTCCAATCCTCTCCCTCAGTACCTGCCTTGGAACCGTGCCAGCAACATGCAAGCAGCGTTGACACTTTAAGGTGACTAAAGCCTATTAATCAATATTCTCTGTCTGATTGTGGTTGATTGGTAGTACAGTAATTTTCAGTGTTCCTTAACTGAGAGGGTACACTGAAAGACAAATAATTTCAATAGTCCATGTTTATCATTTTTTTTAGGCTGACTTGTTTGTTGTTGTTTTGATAGTTTTTGCAAACAAGCATAAATCTGGCATGTGTACTCTCTACATTTCTCTGCAGATGCTGTTGGTGAGTTTTCTCTGTTATTGAGGAAATGCTCTCTTTGATTCATAGAGATCACCAGGTGTTGAGGTGGAATAAATTGAGGTGGAATAAAAAAACAAGTATAATAACAATTACCAGATAAATAGACGTTGTCTCCTGCACTCACAACACTGAAAAATTCTCTGTCGTAGAATGGTAAACTGGCTAATGGGTACCACTTGTTGTTCTGTGGGTTAAAGCAGTTGACAGCAGTGAGATCACGTTGGCTCATTCCAGTCATCTGACGGCCACCGACCAGGACAATTACTTCAGCCACACCTTGAAGGCAACGCAGAAAAGAATAGATTCAAACCAAAGCACTCCTGGTTGATGGGCGTTCAACTTCACTGCTTCTTCAATGCTGAAACTCTTTGTTCAAGGAGAATGAAAACAAACCATATTAAATGTTTTCTGATCCCTAAAATTCATAAATTAATGCTTCAAGTGGACATGATTCAAACTTCCATGTGCTATATTAAGACGGATATTAATCTATTTCAATTAAATGAATTAACACTTGCCAAAATAATCTGTGCAAGGAAATAGATAACAGCTTATAATAAGTATTTGTACTTAAACATTATCTTTTCATGTTCTATAAATTATATATTTGCACTCATTTACAATTATATCGCTCAAAATTTACATATTTATTTTCCAACATAGAAGGCTGCCATTTTAGTGCAGTGAATTTGACTCATTCGAACATTCCCAAACCCCACGAAATGCTCAAGTGAGCAGTGCTCTCCGCGTTTCCATCAGATCCCAACTAACTGATCTCTCCTATGCTACAACTGGCCAATTACAGTGGCCAATTAACCTAGCAATCCACTGAATGACCTCATCTCAGAACCCACAAAACCATGCTGCACATAGCAATTAAGTTTTTGATAATTTAATACATTTCATTTTACTTCCTATGCATTTACTGTTATATTTTCTCGGCCACTTGTAATCCTTCCCATTTCAGCACCCTGCCTTCACCTTATCCCAGTTGCTGATCTGCAACCAACAATGCAATTGTTACAGATTCTCACCTAACTCCGTCAACCCCCTTCAACCCCTCATCTATCAGGTATTACAGCCACCCTCAAACATTCTACAGTCAATCTGTTCTGAGAGCTGTCAAGGGTTGAGATTAATGGGATAGAAGGAAAATTTAAAGATATGCTTGAAACCTCCCTGAAAAATGCAACATCCCTGTTGACTCTCTGTGCCAAGACTGCTAAATTTGGAAAATAAACATTCAGAATGGGAGAGAAAACTGTGGTATCACTGGCAAATTTGAAGATGGTCTTAAATATTGTTGTACTGAACCAGTCATAGGTATAAAGTGAGTAGACCAATGGACTAAGAACATAACCCTGTGGTGCTCTGGAACTGTTGGAAATTGTGAAGTAGATGTTCTTATTAATGCTCACTGATTGTGGACTGGAGGTCATTGAGCAGTCATTGATCTCATTCCTGGCAATTTGAATGAACCTGGCACAAACAAATGTTACCTGAGAGACTGTGTTCACTGTATCCCAGAGTGGAATAGCCTGCACCACTGTTGACACATAGTCAATGCTTGCTTGAGGTATCAGGAGTTGTACCATTCTACACTACTGCAGGGAGAAGATGATTTCAGGAATAGAGCAGAAAGTATGCAACCCAGCCATCCTGCAGCCACTACCAATAGATTTGGGGAAGTAGATCATCTTTGGTATAATTCCATAAATGGATGATACACCAACCTCTGAAACCTAACCCCAATGTGTGTACATCTTACATATCTAATGAATTTTATTGATAATTTTTTGGGGACATGGGGATCACTAAGAAGCTCAGAACTTTTGTCTATTCCAAAGAGAAGCGAGAACTGAGCCACCATTTTGAACCACTGTAATAAAACAGTGAAGGTTCTGCATTACTGATGCTAGAATGGTGCTGTGGCGATGCACATTTGCAGTGGCGAACTGACCCTGCTTGTCATGTGCGGTTGGCGGGGCACCTGCAGCAAGGATGGCATCGCGGGACCGTCTCTTTCGACCCAGACTGGAAGGTTGCATATGCGCTTGTGTCATCAGGATACAAGTGCTGGGATGTTCGGGGCAGGACCCAGGAGGGGCTTAAAGATGGCAGCGCAGAATTCAAAATAAATCTGTTGTGATACCGGAGCTCACAGTCCGTTGTCTCAGTCTCTTCATTGTGCTAGCTCACAACCAGCTACATTGGAGACCCCGACGAGTATACACGACCTGAAGACCTGACACAATGAAACAAACAGCTGTAGCTGCCGTCGTGTAGAAGCTGCCAACTTTCAGGACAAACAGGCCCCACACTTGGTTTGGCCAAGCAGAGGCCCAGTTCCAGATCAAACAGATAACCTCTGATTCAACTCACTCCTTCTATTCAGCTCACTCAATCAGGAAGCCACCTCAGGAGTCGATGATCTCATTCAGGGGCTGCCAGAGGAAGGTAAATACACGGCTCTGAAAAAAACCTCCTCATTAGCACGTTCAGCCTCTCATGATGTGAGAGAGCAGCCTAGGCCCTCTGCCCTCATGGACGAGATGGTCACACTGGCGGAAGGCCACAAGCCCTGCCTTGTGTTCGAACAGGCATTTCTTGAGCGGATGCTTGAAGACATCAGATTACTGTTGGCTGACGCAGATTTCAGCGACCCACGCAAGGTTAAGCCATAAGCAGATGTCCTCCACCATTCCAAGTGTGAAGTCATAGACTCGGTCAATTGTGTCACATGGCCATCACCTAGGACAATGCCCAAATCAAGTCCACCACATGAGCAGGTCCCACCCTGGCAGAAAACAGAGAGGTCTGATCCCAGGCTCAAGTAGCACCAGCCATGTTTGTTCTCGGGAAACAACAGGACCAGCTGCCATTAGTGGTTGCAGCGGCTGGGCAACCAAATAGCCTTCTCCATGTCTGGGACAGCATCTCAGGCCACGTTTTTTGTGGACACAGAGGCGGAGATAAGTATCATACCCCCTATGGCGCTTGAGATAAGAGACCCCATGGCCCTTCCCTGCATGCTGCCAATAACGCTGCCATCACAACCTTCAGAAAAAGGCAAATTACTGTACATTTCAATAACACCATATTCCAAAGGTCTTTCATGCTCCCTTCAATGGACAAGCAGGCACTGATTTCCTCCTGGCGCACTTCCTACTTGTCAACCTCCATGGCAGGTGACTAGTCCATGCTGAGACTTACCACACATTCCACTCGGCAACACCAATGAGACCTCTACACAACTTGCTTCCTTGGAAATCCAACACGGCCAGTACAGGTGCCTCCTCGCAGAATTTCCCTCCATCCTGCACCCCCCAGTTCACGGCCCCCCATGTCCAAGCACGGCGACCAACATCATATTGATTTGCCTAGCCTCAGACAAACTCAGCCTCACCAAGGAAGAGTTTAGGCACATGGAGGAGCTCGGCATCATCCGTCTTTACGACAGTCCTTGGGCCTCACCCCTCACTTGGTGCCCAAGTCTAATGGCAGCTGGAGACCCTGTGACATTAACAGGCATCTCAATGACACAATGATGCTGGGCCTCTGTCCAATTTCCCACATCAAGGATTTCGCAGCGAATTTCCATGGTGCAAAGCTTTTCTCCAAAGTTGACCTAATCCAGGGATACCCACCATATCCCTAGACATTCGGATGACATCCAAAGATGGTTATCATCATCCCGTTTGGCCTGTTTGAGTTCTTACGCATACTGTTCATTTTTAAAAATACAGCACAGACATTCCAGTGCCTCATGGACACGGTCGGTAGTGATTTGCCTTTTCATCTACCTTGACGACATCCTGGTAGCCAGCAACTCACCTGTGGAGCGCATAACACATCTCTGCCAGCTTTTTACTCACTTTGGACAGTTTGGCCTCACCGTTAACCTGGAGAAGTGCCAATTCGGCCTCACGGAAATAGACTTTCTGGACCACAAAATTACTACAGGTGGCGTCACCCCTTTACCAGACAAAGTGGATGCCATTCAACGCTTCGCCAGACCGACAACACTAAAGGGCCTGCAGGAGTTCGTGGGCATGGTAAATTTCTACAACAAGTTCATCCCTGTGACAGCCAAGATTATGGCAGGCTCATCGAAGGAGCTCAAATAGACTGATGAAGCTCACAGCGTTTTCGAGTGGACTAAGGAGGCCCTGGCCCACTCAATGATGTTAGTACACCCACAAATGGATGTACTGATGGCCCTCACAGTTGACATGTTCAACAGAGCAGTGGGCGCTGTGCTGGAACAGTTCGTTGATGACTCATGGAGATCCCACGCATTTTTCAGTCGACACCTGCTGCCACCCGAACTGAAATACAGTGCATTTGACCGGAAACTACTCACCTTCTACCTGGCCATCTGAAATTTCCATTACTTTCTCAAAGGGCATCCGTTACTCTCAACTGCTGCTTACTTTTCCCTTCTCAAAGTCCTCTGACCCGTGGTATGATCGTCAACAGAGACACTTATCCTATGTCTCTGAATTCACCACTGCTATCCAACATCTATCAGGAAAGCACAATGTGGTCACAGACACACTTCCCAGGCCTACAGTCAACACTATGTCACAGGGCATCGACTACTATGATCTGGCTCGGGCACAACAGAATGACTCCGAGACACTCAGTTTCAGAACTGCAATCCCACTTGATGCCAATGACACTACCCTCCTTTGTGACGTTTCCACTGGCCAATCCAGACCTCTCATCCCTGCCCAATGGAGGAGAACAATCTTCTACATGATCCACAGTTTGTCGCACCCCTCAATCCGCACAGAAACATGACTGGTGTCTACAAAATTTCTTTGGCACGGCCTGCACAAACAGGTCACGGAGTGGGCAAAAAAACTGCAAAGATTGCCAAATGGCCAAGGTCCAGTGACACACCAAGCACCAACTCCAGCAGTTCGTCATCCTACCCACAGCTAAAGTATAACTCTTCTGCTATTTAGCATGCACATAGTCCTTTACTGCATTTTTAGGTACACCCTTCACATGAAGAGGTTACAGATGGTGAACAACCACAGGGCTATCTATCTAATGTGGTCATTATCTATCTAATGTGGTCACACTTGGTTGCATTTCAAACAGTTTCTTGTATAATTTTTCCTTGTGTTGATTCTATCACCATAACTCTAATCTTTTGAATTTTGACCAACTCCAGCAGTTCGACATCTCGATATACTTGGACCCCTGCCAGTCTCCCAGGGATCATACTACCTACTTACAGTGATGGACAGACTCATTCGCTGGCTAGAGGCCATTCCCATTCTGGACGCCTCCACAGAGACATGCGCTAGAGCTTTCCTCGCCACCTGGGTCTCCCGCTTCGTGGTTCCAGCAAACATCACAACCGATCGGGGGGGGAGGTGCAATTCACCTCCACCCTGTGGACAGAACTCTCCAGACTCCTGGGCACCCAGCTGCATCGCACCAACTCCAGCAGTTCGACATCCCGATCCGCAGCTGTAATATAATGGGCTAGTCAAGCGCTTCCATCACCATCTCAAATCGGCGCTGATGGTATGCCTCGAGAAGCCCAACTGGGTGGACGAACTGCCCTGGGATTCGCACAGTGCCCAAGGATGACCTCGAGGCCTCCTGTGCTGAATTAGTCTATGGAGAGATCATCACAGTATCGGGTCAAGCAAAAAGTCAAGATACTGACACAGACACCGCCACCCTCCTCGAATGGCTGCATGACAAACTGGGCTCTATTGCACCACCCCCACCATCATGACATGGTCAACCACCCTGCAACTATCCCCCGGGCATGAATATATATTCGTGCGCAGGGGCATGCACAGGACTTCCCTTCAGTGACCTTATGAAGGTCCATACAGAGTGCTACACATGAACACTTCGACATTCACCCTTGACTTTGGGGGCAAGAAAGAGTTATTCATGCTGGATTGGTTAAAACCAGCTCATTTGGACTTGACCCACCCAGTACAGGTTCCTCCATCAGTGTACAGAGGTCAGTTGCCTAAACAGAACACCTCACCCTAAATGTATCTTGAGACCATCAGTGTCTATTCTTGGGGGAGGGGGCTTTGTGGTGATGCACATGTTTGAAGCAGTGAACCAGCCCCGCTTGTCACGCACGGTCAGCGGGGCAGCTGCGGCAAGGATGGCTTCGCAGGACCGTCTCTTCTGCTCCAGACCAGAAGGTTGTATATGTGCTTGTATCATCGGGATGTTAGGGGCGGGACCCAGGACGGGCTTAAAGCTGGCAGTGCAGAATTCAAAATAAACCAGTTGTGGTATTTGAGCTCACAGCCTGTTTTCTCAGTCTCTTCACTGCGCTTGCTCATAACTCACTACAGTGCAATATTTTGATCAACCAGTTAACTTTCCACAGAAAATTATGTACCATTTGTAAATGGCGATGGTCTTATGTGTATGCTGCCTTTGGGTTAGAGGTTGCAGGCTTGAGAAGTGCCCTTGAAGAGTTTTGGTGAGTTGCTGCATTGCAGCTTGAATGTCTATGATTGATGCAATTTTCAAGGTGAGGAATGAAAGAATGTTTAGGATAGTGAATACAGTGTCAGACAAATGAGTTGCTTTGTCCTAAAGCAATATTATTGGTGCATCACTCACTGGGAAAGAGTAAAACATTTCATTATACTCCTGAAGTGCCCTGTAGATGGGAAAAAAAGTTTCATGAAGACATATACTGCAGAATAATGAGTCTCTTGCTTTGCTCTTATAGCCATAGTCCTTAGGTTATTGGTTCAGTTTGAGATTCTGGTCACTGATAATTTCAAGGATGTTGATGGCAGGAGACTAGGTGACAATCATTCTGTTGAATGTCAAGCGCAGTTGATGAGATTCCTTTGTTTTTGGTGATGGTCATTGCCAAACATATAAGAGCACAAGTATTAAATCCACTCTGACACTCCACCATAAGCTGATTAATTCTTCCACTCAGACTTCTTCCCATAACCTTTAATACTTTGACTATTCAGATATCTGTCAATCTCTGCCTTAAATACACTCAACAACTCGAATTCCACATGCACATGTGGTAGCAAATTCTAGAGGTTCATCACTCTCTGGCTAAAGAAATTCCTCTGTTTAAAATGGGGGCCTTTGATCCTGAAGTTGTGCTTTCTTGTCCTAGGCTCCTGTACCACATGAAAGAATTTTGCCACATCTACTCCATCCAGGCTTTTCAACATTTGAGATGTTTTGATGAGGTCGCCCATCATTCTTATGAACTTTAAGTAATACAGACGAAGTGCCATCAAACATTCCTCATAAACTAATCCTTTCATTCCAGGAATCATTCTTGTGAATCTTCTCTGAACTCTCTCTCATGCCAGCACATTCTTAAATAAAGAACCAAAAACTATACCCTGTCCTCCAAGTGAGGCCTCACTCGTGTCTTATAAAACTTCAACATCACCTCCCTGCTCTTGTATCCTATTCCTTTAGATATGAATGCCAACACTGCATTCGCCTTCTTTAGCACCGACTCAACCTGTAGGTTAACCTTTAGCACAAGAACTTCCAAGTCACTTTGAACTTCCGAATTTTTAATTTTCTGCTCATCCAAATAATAGTCTGCTCTTTTACACCTTCTGCCAAAGTGCATGACTGTACATATTCTAACATTGTATTTCATTTGTTACTTCATTGCCCATTCTCCTAATCTACTGTCTCCACAACCTGTTTCCTCACCACTATTTGCCCCTCCACCTATCCTTGTATCATCTGCTCAAATGTAACCTGTCGGTCTTTTGCCAGTACTGCACTTTGCCCACTTAAGCCTTATCCTATCTCCTTACAGCCTCCCTTCCCATTGCTTGTTCATCTATTACCATTTGAGAGAAGGCACATAATGATTGAAGAGCTTTGATCAGAGGCATGTAAAATTATATGCCAGCTATACTATAGCTCTTCTGCTATTTACATGCACATAGTCCTTCACTGTATTTTTAGGTACACCCTTTACATATGGATGAAGAGGTCACAAATGGTGAACAACCACAAGGGCTATGTGGTGATTATCTATCAAATGTGGTCACGCTTGGTTGCATTTCAAACAGGTTCTTGTATAATTTTTCCTTGTGGTGATTCTATCATCATTACTCTATCTCTTGAATTTTGACCAACTCAATTACTGTGATGCTATCAGGTATTTTGTTGGATCTTGACATCTCCCACACAGAGTTTACTCAGTGCCCTTTCTACCTTTCCTGCATGCATGACTTTAACATGATGGAATAATGATAATTGTTAATCTGCAATAGGTGCCTTTGCCTTTCATTTGGATAAATTGTTTGTTGGTGAGTTTTTATTTGCAGGAGTGATATTAGTTTAAGGATGACTACACATTGTTAAACAATAATTTTCATAAATAACAACCAATAATTTGCTAATATGTGTTCTAATTGAAAACATGAATATTTGTGCCTATAATAGATTTTAAAAGGGAGTTGTGGAGTTTATTCACCTTCCAAATACAGTGAAACACCTGGTATCCAGCACCTAAGGGGATTGGTAGATGCCTGGTAAGTGTATTTTTCAGTTGCTTGAGACTGACTTTTATAATACCTTACTAATGCACCTGCGTTAAATAAACAGTTTAAAAAGACAAAAATACTATTACTGAACTTTCACTGAACAAACTTCATTTGCGTGAATAGATAAACCTTAAAACATTTAACTTTATTTTCAGTCATGTTCTTTGAAAACATTTAACTGGCGATGCATCTGCAGGTTCCTCCCCCTCCAGGGCGCTGCCCAAAAGAGGAAAAATAAATATAGATAATTAGCCACCCCCTCCCAGAGTTTATAGATAATGCCACTAACTCGGCTGACTCTTATTTACTAAGCAGAGATAAGGAGATACTTTAAGAAAGACACCACAACGGCGAACAGCATCTAGCAGCTCTGCATCCTGGGTGACACCATTTTATTCAAACACAATCGTATTCAAACTTTATTCAAACACCTGTGACAAGCAAAGCATGACCAAGGCACTGCACAGGCTGAATATTTTCACCCATCTTCACCAAGGGCTTATGTGTTACTTCAGAGAACATTTACTTTTACAATTTTAAACTTGCATATTCTTTATCTATTATTTATTTTAATTTTTATAATTTATTTTCCTTGATTTTTTTGCTGGTTGCTTGAGGCTGCTCGTTGCTTGAATTGCAGATATCAGTGGTTTGACTGTACTGTTTATTCTACACATTATCCTTCATTCCATATATTGTACTTGCCACCAGTTAAAACTCTACTGCAGTTCATTTACAATGTAAGGAATAATGCAGCAAACCTCACTACATTAGATCCTACCTGCAGATAGCCTTGGCCGTGTTCGAGGTGTCTGCATCTCCTGCCGTGCATGTGGCAACATGTGATAGCGTTTTGCTTCATTTACCAAGTCTCGGCAAGCCTCTGAGGACTTGATCAATTCCTCATTGTCAACAACGTTTAGCAAATAGCTTGGATGGATAAAGGGCAGACGGACCACAGCCAACAGCTCCGACACATGCTGAAAAGAAAATACTTCCTATTATCAAGGCATTTGTCACTGAAGGAAATTGTAAAATATGCATGTGACCTTTTTGCTCGTGTCTGACATTATAGAGAGACTAAACACATGGGAGATGGATACATAGTGAAAATGCAGTGTTTTGAAAATATCAGCCAACTTCAATTACATTGTTTGTGTGGCAGCGCAAAATTAAACTCAATAGGACACATGCAAATGCAAGAGCTCAACGAATTACAAAAAAATTACAAATCTAATTTTGGATGGACATTAAATCTGAAGAGACTTTAAACTGTAGACTATGCCTGGCCAATTGGAGCAAATACGAGATTGCTGTAACCAGATCGCTTCCCCTGATAATGTATTCAATTCCTCTTTCCTAAATCATCTTCTGAACACGATCATGCATTTCTCTTTGTCAGGACTCTGCAATGCAAAGAAACCTCTCAGATTCTTTTCTCTATTCTATATTTAATGTCTAGCTTTCTTCACTGATTTCCTAAACTCAATCCAACAAAATATTGATGCAGTTCTGAACTACTTTGCATAGGCATATCTAGGGTATGGCAGGTGAGGCAGAGAACAGGGGTGCCACTTGCGGGGGTGTGGGCACCATTGTCCTTGCCTTTCCCACCCAATATCTAGGTCCCTAGCCCAATAATTAATCTCCATCCCAGGGGTACAGTAGCCCTGGAGTGCCAGTTCCGCCTAGCATCTCATTGGGCCACTTCGGGGCAGCTCCAGCACACATGCGGCACCTGACGGCGGCTCAATACGAGATCAATGGAAAAAAATGGCTGTCATCCCTACCCATAATCTCCCATGCAGCTGGATCTGCTCTGTCAGTGCCAGCACCAGCCAGGCAAATGCAGAGCAGTTCCAGCTCTGTGAAAGATTATGGGTAGGGAAAAAGTCATTTTCTCATTGGGCCATTGGCGCCAAGGAGTGGCCTCAAGGCCATAATGGCCTGGTGAGGTGACAGAGGCTGGGGGGGGTGGTGGGATAGGCCATTATTGGGTGGCCTATAGGGTTGTCACAGCCTACCCCAGCTGCCTGCTGACGGCACCACCAGCAGCCCGCTCTGGGTGCCCACCAACTGCCCCACCAGCAGCCCACCCAAGCTGCCACCCCCCTGATGGCCCCTGCCAACATCCTTCGCCTGCCCAACCATGGATATTTTCCAATTAATACCTTGTCAAATAAATAATCTGTGAATTTATGGGTGTTATTGTTATTAATTTATTTAGACATTACATCACATAAAAATAAGAAATAATCAATGATGTTTTATTTAATGGAACAACAAACTGAACAAAGTAGTTGAAAGTATAGAAGAAAATTTTAACTAAATACATTACTTCGTAGGGTAGCAACCTGTATCCACAAGCTATGTTGTATGGTGGTGGTTTTTGTGCAGTTTTCTGTGAGTTATTTTTTAAATGGGGTGGGGCACCACTTGACCAAGATATGCCACTGCTTCTTTGTCACCATAACCAAGAAAACCAATCAGGTGCTTTGTCCCCCCTTCCACAAGACCAAGGTTCACCCTGTCTTTCTCCCAAATTCCATTATTGCCTTGTTTCTTGCTCCCCTCCCCTCATGCAATTGAGCTCAAGTAATCCATGAATTCTTCAACCATCTTTCTCAACTCTATTCCCACCAAAATGTTGCCTGCTCAACTCCCTTCCTAGCTGCTATGTTGGCAGTTTACCCTACCTGGTTGTTGTCCCCTTTCCTTCCAATTTGTGAACTTTATTGTTTAACATCAATCATGGTGAATGATCAGGTATCTTCAATTTTTCTTTCTATTTGAAAGTCCCTCAATATGCAATGTCCTCCCAATCCAAGTAAGCACAAATCTACCCTTGAATTTCATGTTCGACTGTCCCCAATCTGCCCCTGTCATAATAATGAAAAGATTATCACCAAAATCATAGTTTTTTTTTACAAAAGTCTCTGCATGCACCATGACCTGTTGCAGCCTTCACCACACACCCCCCCCCCCCCCACCCCTAACAATATCTTTGCTCAGCTGGATCTATTTTGATCCTATTCATTTTACATTTGTGACAGACTCTCTTCCCTCTTTCAGGGTAAATATTGATGCTCCCCAGAGACATTTCTCCTGTGGTGCTGCCGTTTTCCCACATTACCTAAAACCACGGAGTCAATTCCTCATTCTTTGATGATGCTCAACTCGATCACATCATCATCTTTCTCAACCCCACGTTTCTCTATTACTTATATGACTGGGATGTTTGATAACTACTACTAGATCTGAAGAAATTGTTTTTAGCTAAATATGAAGAGGGAGAAGCTATCACCTCTTTCTCTTTCCTTCAAAAGTTCTATTCCTCATCCACTGACTCCACACCAACTTTCTCTGGCAACCATCTGAAACTGGAATAGGGTGTTTTCAAAGTTGATGTTCCATTTACCATTGCTTTACTGCATTTCTATAGGATTACAAAACCTTTCCATATTCATCCTTCCAGATCAGAGAATGTCAATTCTCCCTGATGGTAGCATTCAGAACAAAGGGATACAAAATTTATGCTTGGCCACAAATGAAGCACTGCTTCACACAATGGGGATTGGACATTTGAAATACTCCTCATAAGAAGGCTGTTAGATTTTAGCCAACAGAAAATTCAAAATGGAAGCACAATCAAATTTTGTGAGGCAGACTATTAATGGCTATGGATCAGGGCAAGTGTTGGGAGGTAAGATGCAGATCAGCCAGTTAAAATACAGTGCTGTACAAGGATCAGTGTCTGAATGAATTACACCTATTCATCTGTTCTTGATTCTTCACCTCACATTATTGCAGGAACACAATCGCTACCAAGGCAAGTTGTTCAAGGACAACTCAGGACACATATTAAAGCAGTCTTTTCCCTTCAACCACACACAAAGAGTTTTAAAGGGTCATGATAACAAGAGAATTTAGGCTACAACAAAGAGTGTAGCAGCGCTACAGATAGACTACAACTTTCAGAAGTCTAGCGAACTGGCATGGGACGTCATGACAGGGCGCACGTGGTTCAGTGTTTAAAAGAATACCCACGTTACTTGGGTAAATGAGTTCTGATTTACCTGCAACTAGATGTGTTATTATTTCGCATTCATCAGCGACCACTGCGTTTTCAGTGGCTACAATTGGTAACCCCCAAAGGGTCCAAAATGAGCTTTTGGACTATATGGATACAGCAGATGTTGCTGTTAAGTCACCACCCTTCTAGCAGATGCATCTGATGTGGCCATAGTGGGTGCTCTGCAGCAGTGTGTCAATGGACAATAGAAACCATTGGCATTCTTTAGCCGCCATCTCTGTGAGGCCAAGCAAAAATACAGCACCTTTGTTAAAGAGCTCCTAGCCATATATTTGTCCATCCATCACTTACGTTACTTTTTGGAAGACAGACACTTCACCATGTTCACAGACCATATACCCTTGACCTTTGCATTTTCAAAGGTCTTGGAGCCCTGGTCAGCTCAACAACAGCGGCAGTTATCCTTCTTTTTGGAGTTCTCTACCAGAATAATACATTTCTAGAAAAGACAATGTAGAGGCTGATGCACTTTCCCGCTCAGTTGCGCTCAAGGTATCAGCTATGTACCACGGTATTGACTATGTGGCTCTCGCTGCTGCCCAAGCACAAGGTGGTGAGATGGAGGCTTATCACACCTCAATAACCAACCTACAATGGAAAGATGTGCTACTCGATGCTGACGGCAAGCCGTTTGTTTGCAACATGTCAACAGGACATCCATGGCCAGTGGTTCCAGCTTCATGGAGACGTCGTATTTTTGATTCTGTCCATGGTCTTTCTCATTCACCCATCAGATTGACTGTTCATCTGATTTCAGACAGATTTGTTTGGCATGGTCTGAAGAAAGACCACGCAAATAGCTTGTCAAAAAGTCAAAAAGCAATCCTGAACACAATGCATAAATACTAAGCCATCCTGCCCTCTAACTGACTGCGTTTCCCATTCTCTGTTTGGGAAATTGAAATCCCCAACCAACACCACCCTATTTCTACTGCACATCTCACCTATTTCCTTGCACATTTGCTCTTCTAGTTCCCTATCCCCATTTGGAGGCCTATAATTTACCCCTATAATAGTAACCTCACCCTTCTTATTTTTCAGTTCTACCCACACTGCCTCCCTCGATGAGTCCTCCAGTCTATCTTGCCTCAGCACCACTGTAATATCCTCCCTGACAAGTAATGCCACACCTCCCCCATTTACTCCACCAACTCTGTCACATCTAAAGCAGTGAAATCCTGGAATATTTAACTGCCAGTCACAACCCTCCTTCAACCACGTCTCGCTTATGGCCACAACATCAAAATGCTCCGTGTCAATCCACACCTTTAGCTCATCCAACTTCCTTACTACACTCCTCGCATTGAAATAAATACATCTCAGGGATCTCCTACATCCTACCTTCTGCCTATCCTCCTCTCTACTATTCTCACATTTGTCACTACAATATATTTTTATTACTTCCTGCTGTTCCTCCCTCAAATTATTTAAATATACCACTTTCCTTAGCATACAAACCCTCTCCCTGCTCTCCTGCCTAACTTGAGACCCTGTCCCCAACCATACTAGTTTAAACCTCCCCTGACAGCCCAAGCAAATGCCCCCACCAGGAGACTGGTCCCTCTGGGATTTAGATGTAAACCATCTTTACGGTATAGGTCCCATCTCCCCAAAAAAGGTCTCAGTGGTCCAAGAACTTGAAACCCTGTCTCTTACTCCACCCCTTTAGCCACATGTTTAACCTCCACCTGATTCTACTTCTGCCCTCACTGTCACGTGGCACAGGAAACAATCCAGAGATTACACCCTTAGCGGTCCTCCTTTTAAGCTCCCTACCCAACTCCCTATACTCATTCTGCAGGACCACTTCCTTCCAATATCATTGGTACCAGCATGTACCACAACCTCAGGCTCCTTACCCTCCCCTTTTAGGATGTGCTGAACGTGCATAGTCACATCCTTATCGTGTCCACGAAAACCTCTGTCCGTCTTTCTAACCATTGAATCCCCTATGACTATCACCCCTTTCCTTTTATCCCTACCTTTCTGGGCCACAGAGGTTGACACCACACCTCTGCCCACCATAGTCTGACTATCCTCCTCCTCAGTACTCAAGATGGAGTACTGATTTCTGAAGATTTCAGACTCAAGTGCTTGCACATTCATCAGCCACCACTGCATTTTCAGTGGCTACAAGTGTTTTCAAATGTCCTGAAATTATTAAAGCTTATGGTCGTGGAAATAGAGAGGATCCTAGTTATGATGAGCAGAGTGTTTTTAGCATTTTCAGCTTTTATTTCAGATTTGCAACATGTGATGTGTTTTTACTTTTCAATAATGGAAAAGGAGCAGTTGACTTAGGAAATTAAGTGATATTTCTTTACTTCGAAGGTCACGTGAGGATGGAGCCTCTGGCCACAATGGTTCAGGAGGATCCACTTCACCCTTCGTGTGAAGGATTAAAATGGAGAGAGATGAACATTTCTGAGTCAAAATTTGAATAGTGGGATTAGGTTGGATTGCTTTGTCAAAGAACAGCTGTAAGATCAATGGCTTCAACAGTATTACAGAAATATTTTTGACACAATTATCCACTCTGAATGGAGCTGTTTCAGATTTAGCCACAACACAGTATAGCAATATATTTCAAACAAATTCCTCCGAATTACTCATTAATGGCAATCAGCTGTCAGTTGCACACTTAAATCTGGAATTACAGGATATAAAAAAAATGCATTTGAGACCACTGAAGTTTTGTAATGTGAAAATGGCTATCAATGCCTATACTTTGAAAATCACTTTGGGCAAAAATTCATTTATCATTCCTGTTTAGAATGTACCAAGTACATTACTGAAGAGAAATATTTACTTAAATCCTACAAAATAAAGATCATAAAAAAACAAAATCGAGTTACTATTGATGTTAGTCTGAGATTTTGATTTTTAGCCAAGCAATGCTGCACATTTTAACATGTATTTCTGATCAATAAACACACACAACAAACAGTTTAACATGGTATTAGGAATAATAAACTATCTGAATATCAATTACATATAGAGGGTTCCAACCCAAAATATTGACTGGCTGTTGTTATCTATGGATGCTGTCTGACCTGTTGAGTTCCTCGTCTCACTGTTTCTCAAGATTCCAACATCTGAAGTTTTTGTCTTTTCTCTATTAAATGACACTCTCCTGCAATGTATCTCAGTATGAACTGTGAATGTTAAAAAGGGGTTGATTGTATATAAACTCATAATTGAGCAATAAGAGAATTTTGAGCAATTCTGACCAATTATTTCTTTATGGCTGTACAAGGGAGAATTAAGAACAGGTGCAGTCTTCAGTTCAAATAAGCTCAGAGAGCAGAACATAGCTGGAAGATTGTTCGGTGCATAGAAGGAGAGGAGAATGCTGGAAGGATCTGTGATTGACATTCCTCCTGTTGTGCTGCCCTTTGCCAAAATCATCCAAATCACAGAGTTAGTTCTTCATTCTG
The DNA here is from genome assembly GCF_036971445.1 of Narcine bancroftii. Classification (NCBI taxonomy): domain Eukaryota; kingdom Metazoa; phylum Chordata; class Chondrichthyes; order Torpediniformes; family Narcinidae; genus Narcine; species Narcine bancroftii. The sequence goes on from NC_091474.1 coordinate 153,774,604, forward strand.
AATACATTCAGCTCTACCTCATTTCTCAACCCTACTATTCTCTCTAACTTGTATTACTGGGTGTTTGGAAGATGCAAATCATATTTAATATCTCAGCCCTGGAAGTTAGAGCAGAGCGAGGTCAGATGTTCCAGACTTTTCACATTTATAACTTGTTGTTTAACTCATTAGAAGATGAAAATATTAGGAAAAGGTGAAAAACACAATCACTACAACACTCAGGTTTGTTAATAATCTCAAGGTCTATGGGAGACTCTTCAAAGTTCAGATAACAGAAGCCCAGGACAATTATTTCAATGTATAAAAAGGAAAAAGGTAAGTAAGCCTTTTGACCCTGCTCTGCCATTCAGGACAATCAAGGCTGGTCATTTATTTAAACACCATTTCCATTTCCTCTCTCCATAACTTTGATTTTTTTTATGTTGAAATATTTATGTCTCCATGTTAAATTTGCACAACTTACCCTATACAGCACTCTGTGGCAGCAAATTTCACAAATCAACCACCCACTGAATGAGGAGTTTGTCCCTATCTCAGTACTATGCCTACTGCTTTGTAACCTATGATCTCCTTTTCCAACCAGGGGAAACATCTCCTCACTGTCTAATTGTCTGAAGTTCCAACAGCACCCAGTCTCATTTATCAACATTTTAATGAATACAAACCTAGTTGATCTAATCTCTCCTCATATGGCAGACCAAATATCAAGAGTTTGATTGGATTGTTAACATCATAATGCAATCAGTGATTTGTGTTCACTGAGCTTACATGTACAACACTGGAATTATCCAACTAACCAAGAGGTGTCCTCAGTTATCATTCATTCAGTGACTCCTGTAAAACCCAACTGGGCAGCATATTGCAAGGATGAGATTATTTGTGGCTGAAGTGACAAGTGGGCTTAAAGAGACCAGCTGCACTATTCTAGATCATATAAGCAAAAGCCACATGACCGTGATCTGCTGGATTCTTTACAGGCCATTTAAATTTTACTCCAGCCACAGGCCTTCAGGAAGTACGGGGAGACCCTTAAGAAGGAGATATTTAAAGATGATAAAAGATTCATTTGAAGGAAAGTGCAATCATGGAATGATCTCCAATTAGATTTTGAGACGGCAAAAAAAAATGCTGTTGGATAGAAAAATATTGACCACTTTATAGTTCAAAAAGTGTACCTGTGTTCGGTTCAATGGATCCTTCTTAATCCATTTAATTACAGCCTCATAAACAAGTTCTTCAGTCTTTGTGTTCAGGCTGTCGTTAGAGAGAAAAGCTATAAGATCATCCTTTGAAATATTCAGAACTTCATCTTGGGCTGTAACTTCTGGAAAATTTTGCAGTGCGTAGGCTTTTGCCATGTTGTGTAGTTCATTACAATGCATGGCTTCTGCCATGGCTAGGATTCCAAGGCAGTTGGTAGCTGTTAGCTGTTTCTCTGAAAGGAGAAGGAACACGTTAAAAAAAACTGTTACCTGAGATGCACAATTCATGTCAATGAATATGTGGCACATACTCATTCTTAGCATTTCAGTTCCAAGGCTTCTGGACTATGTTCCATTTGCATCTTATTTAGCACTAAGGAAGTTTCAATGAGAATATAATTGTGTATGCATATGTCCTATGTTCCATACAGACTGATTGCTTTATAATATGGGCTGAATATGCGACTAATTTTAACGCGTTCCTTTTCACTGGTAGTGGGAAATAATTACTAGGAATAATTATTATTCAGAACAGCAAAAAAAACTTTCAAACAACAAGCTATTCATGAATTTACTCTTAAAAGGAAAATGATCTCTAAGAGTAAATACAATGAAATTTAAACCCTTTCATCTTATGTTCTGTGATCTGGTCCTCACATCAAATTGGTTTCAAGGTCTCCGCACAAACATTGTTGAGCAATAATTGGGAGAATACTTTAGTTCCCATCGGAAGTTAGGGTATCTTGAAGAAGGGATTTTAATTATGCCGTAACATGAAGTGGAGTTGCAATATTGTTAGGATAATCCTTATTATAATGACCTGAATATTCTACTTGCTATTATTAATACCTCCAGCAGAATAGATTTTGGCAATGGACCTCCATAAATTGAATGTGAACATTACATTCAAATCTCAGTGATTACAGTTGTGGAGTCTTACAGCATGGAAACAGGCCCAGTGGCCCAGCTTATGGATGCCACACAACATACCCTCCCACTTGCCTGCATTAGGCCCATATCGCTCCAAGCTCCTCCCATCTGTTTCTAACACTTTATCTGGCAGCTCATTTCATATGCCCACCACCCTGAGTGAAAAGTATGTTATGCATTGGACTATTTTGGTAAGTGAGTTCTCAGCTGGAGAATTACACATTTGCAATTGGAAATAAAATTTGTTCTTGCATGCACTGGAAGCACTCATGAAGCTTGTGGATACTTAGAGCATGTATTTTATTTACACATTTGCACTGCAATTTTAAGTATTACTGATTTTTTTTGATGACTGGTCCACTAAAACTTGATATAATCACCATTCAAACTTTTCTTCAAGTTAATGCAAGTGAACGTTGTGAGGAAAGTGCAGTCTTTCACTCAGCAGCTATGCATCTTACCATGAATGGAATTTTAAAAAGTAGCCTAAGTAGCTCATTTGTGCTTTCTTTCTGTAGTAGTCTCAAGAGCAGCCCTTGAATAACACATGGTTTGGCATTGTGGCTCATTCTGAAACTTTAATAGGAAGCACCAAGATTGGCCTTTAAATCATCCAATCTCATTCTAATTACGGCAGGAGATTGACATTCACATGAAACATTCTCACCAGAAAACTTATAATTGCTGGGCAATTTAAATTTAAGTCAAAGAGAGACTCAATTACAATGTGATGAAAGGTCATCAGCCTGAGATGTTAACTCTGATTCTCTCACTGCTGAATCTAGCCGATTTGCTGAGCATTTCTGATATTATTTTTACTTCACTTGTCAGCAGAAACATAACTCTGTGAAGATGTCAATAAAGGTAATTCAGTGTTTAAAAATATATTAGACTTGGCTGATTATTTTTTAACACTGCAGATCAAGAGTTGGAAATGGATCACCAATGTTTTCTGGAAAAATAAAAATAAAATCATATATGAAGGAATAGGCATTACAGATAAAAACATTACAGTCCTATCCCCTGCACTGTGCATTGTAAGGAGAGCAGCATTGTCAGCTATAAGGCAGGCTATTAAGAATTATAATTGTAGTTGATATAGGGATGAATAGCATCTGCTCAGCTGTTACAGGAAGTGTGTGATGTTAGCTATAATTAGCAAAGTGAACATTTTTGGATAATTGGAACATGTTGAGGATGCCCAAGCCCTGAATAAAGCAGGGAGTGTGGCGATTTTCATGCGATACATTGTGCTTGGGAAATAATAATCAATAATTTGCTGAACTGTTAGCTTCCTGCAAATTAACTGCACCTTAGAATAACTGAAACTAATGTGGAATAAATGAGATTATTGAATTAAACAGGCAGATCCTGGGTTACACAAGGGCATATGATTCCTATAATTCTTTCATTTCATTAAACGACTTCTCTGTTCAGCAAAGAAACACACTGCTGGAGGAACTCAATGGGTCAGGCCACACCCACGGAGGGAAATGGACTGTCAACTTTCATATTGAACCTGTTTCAGAATTAAGGAGAGGGAAGTCAAGGGGAGGGTGAAGGGTCAATGGATGAATGATGGACCAATGAAGGGTGGATGATGGATAAATAGAACCAAATGGGGTGTAGTTGGGAGACAGATAGGTGAAGAAAACAAAGGGAGGGGCTGATAGAGCCAAGTGGGAAGAGGGGAGGGTGAAGGTGGAGATTGCCGCTGAAAGAAGGAGATTGGTGGAACAATGGGAGGGATGGTGGGCTGATGGGGATAGTGGGGGTTTGAATACTGTGGGAAGGGTTTGGAGGAGGTGGTACAGGTGATGAATGTACTGAAAGGGAAGATATAATATATGGTAACCTACGACCATGTCCTCCTTTTTGGAAATTTGGAAATGGGCACCCTAAACAGGAGGCTAAGCGAGTTTGGAAAGAAGGTCCTGTATGAGATGACATGGATGGATGAGGAGAGAAAAGGTCTGAGGAGGAAAAGGTGACTTTAAATTGGAGGATTCTATGTACATTGGATTGTAGTCTACCTGGGTGGAACAGGAAGTGCTATTCTTCAAATCTGCATGTGACCTTTTCATCCTGTCAATCCAGGAGGACAAAGTCAGACAAATCCATGCGAGAATCGGGAGGGGAACTAAAGTTGTTGGCAACCAGGATTTCCAGCTAGCACCAGTGGACAGAATGCAGGTGCTCAGCAATGCGGTTGCCTAGTCTCCACTTGGTCTCAATGATGTAGTTACATTTTTAATTTAGAGATACAGCATGGTAACTGGCCCTTCCAGTCCATGAGCTCATGCTGTCCAATTAACCTACAAATCTTGTACATTTTTGGAAACCCATGCAGGCAGAGGAAGAAAATATAAATTCCTTACAGACAATGCTGGATTCAAACCCAAATTCCTGGTGCTGTCATAGTGTTGCACTAACTGTTATGCTGTGTTGCCTTGAGATGAAGCCACAATGAGATTGCCAAATGCAGCAGATGTTAGAAGAGGTGCACATAAAAATCTGCCTCATCTGAAAGTGCAGTTTAGGTCCCTGGGTGAAGGTGGGAGGGAATGTGTAGGGATAGGTATGACATCTCCTATGGTTGCACCGGAAGGTGCCCCAGTGGTTGAAGGTTTGGGTGAAGAGGGAAGAATGAACAAGGGTGTCATGGAAAGAGGGACCTTGTGAAAATCAGAAAAGGGTTGATAAGGGAAGTCTCCATCTTCCATGTTCACCCTAACACTACCCATACTTAAACCAGTGGGACACGCACTATATCCAGTTGTTAATGAAGAGGACAAAACATTTTTATGATAATTAGCACTATCTTGAAAACATTTTTAAAACTTTACAGGAGAATTTGCATAAAATTGCATTTTTTAAAGTCTTCTGTAACCTCAGGAGCATCCATGGTTTAAACTAAATAGCCAAATGCCCACAGATAAAAATCTCAAGTTTGTATCATTATCAGCCAATCTGGAGATGATATAAAAGAGGCCTTCTTGCAGGTTAAGAAGCAGAAGCTTGTTTTCTTGGCCATGGTGCTAAAGTGTTTCAGGACTAAAGTGTTTCAGAGCTCTGTCTGAGCTCTTCCAGGCTCTATTGCTGGTTTCTATGGAGTGTATGTCTGTGTGAGTGGTGTGTGTGAGTGTATGCCTGCATGAGTGAGTATGCATTTGTGTGAATGTGAGCCTGTTTGAGTGTCTGGGTGAATGTGTAAGAGTGTGTGTGTCTGTGTGAGTGTGAGAATGTGACTGTCTGTACATGTACACGTGCTAGCTGGAGACACATTTGGGACTCATCAACCACACTACCTCCACATCCCACACCTAAAAGACTAAAACTATAGCTATTGGCATTTCAAAGCTGAGATTTATCATGAAGTGATTCCTTGTAACTAATCGGGTAAATTGTTGAGTCACCGGGGCCACTTTAAACTGTTGTGCACAACATAAAAAAGAAGAAATAAGTGCATGAACTTGTACAAATAATTTACATACCTAAAAATGATACACAGACTTTGCAGAATGTTCGGAACTGGAATTTACTGGCAGCTTCCAGCAGGGTTTTTGCATTCCCAGAATTAATGATGAGTGAACCAGTATAAACAAATTCCAGCAGCATGTCTAAGATATCTGCATTTATGTTCGAAATCGTCAGCTCCAGCTTCTCTCCGTTCTTGTTGTCCTTTGAAGCCCTGACAACAGCAGGGAATGCATTAGAAATTAGAGGCAAATACAATTATTTCCATGGGTCAACGAAAAGGTAGCTTTACTCCACATACTGTGCACTAAAATGCTCTACTATTTAAAACAAAGTGAGCTGAAAGAGAAAGAGTAAAGCAACATCTAGTGCAAAAAAACACCATCATGCAAAATGTTATTGAAAATGGAACGAGACAACTTAAGGATAAGAAAGATAAAATAATTGCTCATAAATAGAAAGCGAAGCCCTAATGACACAAATTGGTAAATAGAGGAAAGTGGGTGGAGACAAAAATGGTTAAAGCAGAAAGGTGGGAAAAGGACTAAATCTGCCACAGGAAGCCAGCAGCCATCCCATTGGAGTTCCATGACTGTGGCCTAGGCTGTCTGTTAAACAGGTGTTCCCCTGAATAAAGCAAAATACTGAGGTTTCAAACAGTCCCGTATCTTAACATTAGTTACCTTGATTAAGGGAGACAAAATTTGACATCAAACTCATTTCAAATGTAGCTGTAAATAAAAAAAAAACCCTGTTTAAGAGAAAGAAATACTTGTTTTACTTCAAGAAAAAAAATGGTGATAAGTTGCATGGCATGCATGCCATTTCCAGAAGGGGTTCTGCATTTGTTAACTCCGGCAACTCAAACATGATTTGCTTCTAGGTCTAATAAAAATAGTCTCAAGTTCAATTTTTTGCATGCACAGAACTGGAAAGAATGTCACCTGATTGCCATTGTATTGAGAATAATACATTGCAATGTTTAATCCAAGGTAGTAATGGATTCATAAACATCTAAATGCTTGAAATAAAGTTTGATTATGACTATTTTGTGCTAAATCTATACAGTTGGCTTCCAATTAACTTGGAAGATTAAACATTTGTGATTTAAGCACTCATTTGATTTATTAGCTGCAACTTTAAAACATTTTGACAATAGTACACTCTATTAAGTGCTAGTTAGAGAATTCCATTAGGCAATTCTGACCTTTCATAATTATTGAGAGAAATTGTGGGATGATAGGATTCCATGCAAATAAAAACTATTGTCAAGGGATGTCAGTTGGGTTACTTTGTCTCGGGTTTGTCAGTTGGAGATCAGTTTGTGAAATAGCTAGCAATCCAATGCATTGTGCTCTTGGAGTCATGGCTTCATCAAGAACTCCAGCTTTGAGCCATTATATTAGCCCAAGGGAACTCTCCAGTTAAGTCCACTCCTGGCAGAACCTAGAGCTACAGGAAAATCAAAAGAAGTCATTTGCAGCTGGCCATAGGGCACTTTGGGTGGAGGTGAAGACAAATGGAATAAAAAGGTCCAGGAGGGAGATTGCGATGACATTTTGGAGGAGTGTTTACCTTAATTGTTCAGTTTAGACTTGAGGGCCTTGTCCACATTCATGTTATGAAGACCTAGAAGTAGGTTAGAATTTTCTTTTAGGGTGTTCCACAGAAATGCAAGGTTGAAAATGGCTAGGTCTATTGATAAATCACTCTATAGGTCTGCACTATTGAAGGCAAAAGACCATCCCCCTTCACACTTGGAATATCTAAGGAACAACAGGCTCAGCAATCTGATTCAGTACCTTTATCTTGAATTTTGCACAGCCCAGGGTTATGGGCATTATACAATGCATATAAAAGGCATTAAATCATTACAGAATGATGAATGAAATGATACTGAAGCTGTTTATATAATTAAGACTGGAAGTATTCAGTGTAACCAATGGCCATCATGTTTAAATATTCAAACCATATTAATGTAAATAAGTGGTTTTCAACCTTCCCCCCTAAACTCACATTCCACCTTCAGTATTCCCAATGCCATAGGTGCCCTGTGATAAGTAAGGGATTGCTGAGAGTGGAAAGGAAAAGGTTTGAAAATCACACTTTTAATCGTACCTCATTGACTCGTTATGTGCATGGTTTCATAACTCCAAAGGAAATGGCCCAATGATAATTTTTCTCAATCAAAATATTTCAGTAACAATTGGGTCTGGAGCAGTGATTCTCAACCTTCCCTTCCCACTCACATACCATCTGAAGCAATCCCCTGCTAATCACAGTGCACTGATGACATAGGGATTGCTTCAGGGGGGCAGTTTGAAAACCATTGATGGGAATAAATTATTTGAAATTGTGTACAGTGCAGACATCATGGAGTGAAGGATTCTTCCTGTGCTGAATTGGTTCTATGTTCTGTATTTTATAAATATTTACAATTCAGAATTTATAGTTCTTTCACTCCACTAGCTGAGGTTGGTGTATGAATTTTATCCAAAGTTTCTCCCTGAGCTGATGAAATATGCTAGGTTAAAGCTGCCATCCTACCTGGTACGAAATTCTAATGCACATCCATTGGCAGAGATTCTGACACAGAGGATGGAAAACCTCAAAACTCCAAACAATACTGGATGTACATAAACATGTATTTTTCAATGTAAACAATTATATTCCACTTTTGTACACCTCTTGCTTCATTGAGACACTGAAGTTTTCTGAAGCCCTTCCTTGCTCAAGAGCTCTCTGCCCAACAGCATCTTCCCTGCCTCTATTTTTAAAAATGCTCATTAAATATTTCATTTTGTTTCCCGATTTCAATTTAGCTTTGATTTCCATCTTTTTTTTTTCCTGAAGGCTGTAGATTTTGCAAGATTTTGGATGGCCACATGAAGGTACATGTGCACCTACAACATTCCTAAAAGTGGGATGGGGGGGGGAGGCAATGAAGTGTTCCATTTGTTTCCTCCCTCCCAAGGCCTGCCTGTTGTCACCCAGTTCAGGTCTTCTGTACTTCTCTGAGTTGAATCATTCTAATGTCATCTGCTGTAAGTGCCTTATTTTAGTTTCTCTGCACCTTTCTTTCCTCCTTGAAAGATGCTGCTGTTTGTGAATTGATTTCAATTCTGTCTGACAACAATCCTGTAGAAAACTGTTTTCAACTAAGTGGTTGAATACGGAATCACAAAATCCAAAACTGCAGAAAAGTAAACAAAAAATTCTTCTGAAGTTAACTGCTTATTTTTGGTAACTTAAATATTAAGGACATTGTTTCCATTTTCCTAATCCAGGCTAACTGGAAACAAAGATCAGCACATGTATATCTTGCTCAGGAAAACCTGAAAAACTTTCTAACCTATGGAGTATGAATAATCATTATTTAAATTCAAATATAAAATTCTTATAAAGAATGTGGATAGAAAAAAAACATGAAAATTAAACTCAAATAATTGTATGTTGCAATTATATTGAAAAAATTAGGTTTATCCAGGGATTATTGAATATAAATGGCACTTCTTATAACAAGAATAAACGTCTGAAGTTAGAACATGCTTATGTCAACTCTCTTTGTTGCCATGGGATTGTTAATTTGTTTATTTTGAATGGATTAAATAGAGAAATACGGTGAAAGCATGCCATATATTTGAAAGTTAAAGTTTTAAGGGCTTCTTTATAATTTGGATAGTTTTCAGTCAGTGAATGGTTACAATGTATATCAAACATCTTCTTTTGGCTTGGCTTCGCGGACGAAGATTTATGGAGGGGGGGTAAATGTCCACGTCAGCTGCAGGCTCATTTGTGGCTGACAAGTCCGATGCGGGACAGGCAGACATAAAGGACGTTGAACATAAAGGACGTTAAAATAACATTTCATTTATTCACAAGAAAAGTGTTGAACTTGCCACTCAAATTATCCTCTCAGTATTTCATTGAGTAAAATATTTATTTGTATATTATTTAACATAATTGTTACATATATTAGAGCTTAATTAAAAAAAGTAATGCAATTGGATTTTATACAATGTATTACAAAATTTTAGTAATTTCATACATATTCATTTTTATAGATTTTCAATACTGATTAATGTTCAGTTTAAATTTGTTACGTCGACTGAGGTGAAATAGTAATTAGAATGGAATTGCAGGAAGAAATGAGGACCAACACAGGCAAAGAATTGCTGGAGGAGTTCAGCAGGTCAATTTTGATATAGGGTCCAGACTCAAAATGCCGATGGACCATTTCTGCCTATGGATGCTGTCTGACCTGTGGAGTTCCTTCAGCAATTCTTCGTCTCCTCAAAATTCCAGCATCTGCTGTGTTTTTGTTTCTTTGAGGACTAATACTGTTGTGACACGATGGCATCAGGAACATTGTGTTTATATTTAATTATCTACTTTTACTGTACACTCCCCAACCAATCTGCATGACTTTTTTTTAAGGTTGAGGACAAAGTTTCTGCACCTACATAATGATCATCAATGTCCATCAACTTGGACAAGTGGGAGGTTTCCATTCATATTATTTATCTCTTCTCATTCCTCAGACTCATCTGAAACTCATGATTTTCCGTCCTGATATCACTCAAGTATACTAATAAATTAAGAAATCTTAACAGAAAAATACTGCATTTTCTACTCTGACATACATCTATCAGAGGTAACATATCTCATTGTCGATTTAGGGTTAACTGATGAGAATACATCTCTAATTTATCCTTGAAGAGGGGTTTTAATTCAACATGGTATTTGGCAAATTTTGCTGTCAAATATTGTGACAATGCGGAAACTTAGAGGGCTACAGATAACTTTCAAGTCAACATTTTCTGAATAATTATATAAGTACAAAAATCTGTGGTAAAAGCAGATGGAAGTGAAAAGAGAATTAGTGATGAAAACATCAAAAAGGAAGGCTGCATTCAGTTGAAGAGCAGTGCAATAATTAACACATTCACTTAGACATATACTAGATTAACCAAATGATTTGTAGACCAACACAAATAAGTAATCCACAAAGAAGGCCATATTGTAAACCCTAGATTGCATTAAATATGGAATGACGGGAAAAGATAATGAGCAACGGCTGGAATAACAAACAATGTTGACTGCTGTTGTCAATCCTTTCATCCTGTAAATAAAGCTCAATTCTGGACATTCATCCTTAAGTAGAAAGGAAAGATAGTGCAAAATTTATTCTGATGTTAAGAGTTACTTCAGTCGTCAAAGGGTTACCTGCTGTGTGGAATATACAGCTTAACTGAACTATGATTTGATTGGCTTTTATGTTTGAATGTGGTAAGGAGCTGGGAGGTTAAACTTGATCATCTCTGAAAAACTGTTCATTATTGGGATCTTTCAAAGTTTCACAAGGTTATGAAAAATATTTTGATTAAATTCATAAATGTTAGAACCCAAATAATGGAAACAAATTACTATCCTATTAGATCACCACCATTTACTCTAATCTTTTAAGTAGCACTGGATCAATAATTTTTTCTTGTCAAACATCAGTACCTACTAAACAATTTGAAGCAACTCAATTTGAAATCTGCAGGAGCCATTTTCTTTTCTTTCTATGTGGTTTCTATAAATAGCAAAGCAACATCTAAGAAGCTGTCCTTAAATTCATGCATGGTAACTTGGGTAGTTCAGCCATATGAAACAACTATATAATCCATTTACTTTTGAAAGTGACTGGCTTGTTGACACAAAATTCAGAGTATCAAATGTTTCCTTCACATTCTTCCTCAAATGCATACAATTTAATTTAAACTGCATAAACTTACAAGCTGCCAAGTACAACAGTGTACTTTATTTAACTCACAAAGGACTTGTGTCAGAAACCTCAATAAGTCACTTTCATAACATCTATCAAATACAAAACTAGCTCAAGTATGACAAAGGAATCAATATACCTTAACATAAGCAGAGTTAACCACAGAAAACTAACATTTATTTGGAATCTTTCTAATCACACTATTTTTTGCCTCACCCAATTCAAAACTAACATCAGAGGAAATACAGTATTTGACTATTTTTTCCCAAGGAAGAAACACTTCTATTTGCATTTCATCTATCATATTGGAACAAGGATGGGCTTTCTGATAGACTCTACAATTTCTGAGACGTATATTTATTTTCTCCAAATAAATACTGGAACAGTTATTTATTACTTCCTCTAATTATTATTTTTCCACAATACCATTTAAGCAGTGCTACCCATTTAGTTCCACATTCAAATTAATCACACTGCCTCAAAAAAGTGGAGTTGTACAGAAATGCCTTCGACCTTGTGCTGTAATAGGAAACGTGAGTATTAAAAGTCTTTTTCTTTCCACACAAATCCTGCGGACAAAGCCCTTTTGTTTCTTATTAGTAAATCCATTTTAATAATCAAAAGCAAGTTAAAATACTTTGATGGTCCCACGAAAGCCCTCATTGTTCATATTCATGTCAGAAAAATGCTGTAAGCAAAATCAGCTGAATAGATGACTAATAAAAAGGAGAGGAAGAGAGGAAAACATAACTGTTTCTGCTATTGAGAATGCCATAATGGGACATTATATATCCTACAAGGTCAACATTAGGCTTCTATTTGGCCAAAATGAAAAATTGCACATGAATCAAACTATGAGATAAAAAGGAGTTTCTCATCTATTTTTACAGGACCATTTAAGTAAAAATATATCAATCAGGCTATTTACAAAGTTGCAACACCAGGAAAGGTATCTAAACACCTTTGCAGAGGTCATTCTCATTCTTTAACTGATATTTATAAGGAGGATGATATATGTTTTTTGAAAACAAGAAGTGTGTATTTGAACATTTTTCCTCATGTTTTTTTAATTTCCCACAGATTACAGTGTGGCAGAGGAGGAGGCAGGGGGAAGGGGAGTGAGATGAAAACTATGAAGAGCTGTTATTAAAAATTACACCAGAATGCATATTCTCTCCAAATGAACTGGTTACAAATGTTATGGGGCTGGCTTCACATGAGTACATAATTAATCATTTTTTTCTGATTTTGAACTGCAACTCTACTGAAATGGTGTTTAAGTTTTCCTGGCATTTCCCAGATGCGATTCTTATGAGATAAAACCCTTTGATTTTTTATTATGCTCTGACTATATGCTGTTTAGAAATTAGATTCTTGCAAAGGTGATCAAATTATTACACTTCATCTGGCTACATCGACCTTTATTCTACTTGGACTGGATTTAAGGATTTGAGTCATCATATCTTTGTGATTCAAGATGTTTTGTTTCCTTCTCTAAAAGATTCTTCAAACAGAGCTTAGATGAAGCACAAGGCATTTAGAAAAAGATTTATAAAATTCTGCTGGAAATCCATCTGGACCTGGAGATTTACCAGACTGCAGAAAAGAGATTTCATCTTGAGAAATAGGTTCCTCCAACCTTGTATACTTGTACTGAGACAGGGTGGGTACATTTATTCATTTGAAAAACTCTGACATTGAAGTGAAATTATTCTTAAATTCAGATGTATAAAGACTAGAATAAAATTGTTTGAATGTCTCGTTAATTTTAGAATGAACCATTGTCATTATGCTATCTCTCGTTTGAATCTTATTAATTTTTTAAAACTGCAATACCTCTCGATTGACATGCAAGAAACTTAGCAGTTTTTTTCACCATGAATATAAAACTTATTGTTCTACAGGATTTGTAGAAAGATCAAATTTAATTTTAAGTTCACGTCTTTAAGAACGATCTTAATTTCAGTCATCAACCTGACAGTAGAGTTGAATTTTTGACTTGGCATTCCATGTCTTCAGCATGTTTTCGGGACACCATGGAATTCTCTACACTGAGAATAAGAAATTGCTATTGAACAGCCCAAGGCACCAAGCTGTCAGTTGAAGACTCTGGAAGAAATGAAGCAGACTCCCAATACATAAGCACCAGTAAAGTTGAAGCAATAATGCTGACAGCAATAACATCCACTGATGTGCATAGGAGTTCTTGGGTCTTTTGGCAACCTATTAAATCTGAACCATGGGCTGGGAAATATATTTTCCGAATATTTCATGCTATTAATGGGAGGTATCCAGGAGGAATATCTTTACTCTTTGCATCCAATATATTTAGATCATATTTTTTGGGGGGGGCGTGTTTGAAAAAAAATAACTCTTTGTGGAAGGAGTATAAAGAATGGTATTGATTCTTGATCAGAAAAATAAATTTAGTTTTATTTTTAGTGTTGAAGTTTATCAGGAATAATTCACTATTGAGCAATACAGGATTAGGCAGTGGCCACTCTCAAGACCCCAAGGACAGAAGCAACTCCAATAATGTGCCAGAATATGCAATATGCCTATTATCACTGTTGATATACACAATCATTTAGATTTAGTTAACTGAGACCCTCAAATGAGATCTTCTCATGAGGTATTGGCAGTGACTTTTATTTATTCCCATTTTAGATACAGGAGCAGAGGGAATCAATAAGGAATAACACATGCACCCTGAATTACAGTATGTCCTGTACATCTTTTGATGTTGGGGGCCTTACAAAAAAGTATGGAGGAATGAGGCCATGTTTGTGGAATAGAGACTTTCTTTCTTCCTGATAACATTGACACCCTTTCAGAGACTGAACCCTCAACTGTCCTATACTATATATCAATCTGGATTATATTTTGCCCCGATTTAGAATTTGGTTTCAAAAGCAACAAAAAAAAAAATCAAAACTTTCATGTATTGACCTGATTGAAAGATGTCACCAAAAGAGATATTTGGGATTGGAAATCAGATACAACATTGAGAGAGTGAAATGTCAAGTGCAGCAGCACTGATTTATATTATGTATGTAGTTCTATCGACATCACTCATATCTCGACATCAATGGAAAAAAGATAAGGAACAATGATTATGAATCATCCCCCCCCCCCCAGTTTGCAAGTGTTAGAGTTAGATATGGACTAATACAGAGCATGTGTGCAAATACCATGGATTTGAGTAAGAACTCAAAATAAAAATGACCAGATAAGCTAAGTTGCAGACCTAAATCTTGAAATTGATTTCAAGATGTCATTGTTTTCAATGCAAAATTAAAAAACTTAAATTTTGAGATATTTTGATGGAATTAACAATATAACTTCAATTTATACTGAACTCCATGTGGAATTAACTCCAAATACACGAAAGTGCATTGTTTCTATACCGATTATTAATAGGGCCACAGTAGTCATGTAAATAGCCTGTCTGATACAAATATCTGTTATAATTACATTGTATCATATAAAAGATACTACTGCTTCTTTATACCAAATAACTTTAATTAATTATTGGTAATTCATAAAATCTTTTGATAATTTATTCTTAAAAAAGCTCCTGAGTAAAAGGCAACATTTTAATTGCACGCAACATGATCCAGCAATTTAATCTCAATTGTACTTTTCAGTTTAAATAACTTGTTGAAAAAGTTTATTACAATGACAATACAAACAAAAAACATTATTGCATTTCTTATCATGAAAAATTATTTTTCTTGATCTTCAAAATTTTATGGGCTGTTGATAATACAAGTAAACGATGCAAAAAAGCAAACTAGTAAATTTAACTGAAGTCATAATCTTGTTTGATGTGAGAATTTAATTAACTTGTGTTTAAAGCATTCTGGTAAACGCGATAATAAAAATAAATTTATAACAGGAAGCACTCATTTGACCCATCATATTCATGCAATTTAAAATAATGAAGTGACAGGCATTAACAGAGTGCTGAAGGGCTTGAATCCTCTCTGACCAGCAGCAGAGGTTCACATAGAAAGATCATAACCATTTTCTGCACACTTTGGTGGATGGCAGAGCTGACAAGATTTATCCAATGCTTTTGAATGTTCCGCTAGTTAACATTAAAAATAAACAAGGACATTTTAATGATGTTAAAATGTGAATAATCACTAATCACTTCAGAATATTACTATAAGTACTAATAATTAAAGAATCTCCATTGAAGTGAAATGGTACTGCAGGTCTTGGACCAGGTCCAAGTTGATGATAGATTACTGAGTGCAGTAATCTGCATAAACATTCAGGATTCTAAAAAACTTTTCCTCTACTTTTGGTGTGCAGTAGTGAAGAACATCTAGGAAGTTACTGGCAAATTTTGGCCAAGTAAAATCTCAAGCTAACACTACCATGCAAATTGTCCAATCCCAGCAAAATCAGTGTGCATATTTTGCAAGGAATTGAACTAAATAAATGATATATTTCCATAATGTTGATGAAAAGGAAATCTTTCCATCCTGCAGTGCCTGTACTTTGGAATAAACAGAAATTATGCCAGTAAAGGCTTTTTGCCTTAAGATCTTATGTCATGTACTTCTCACATGTCATTTGTCCAACCAACTCATGCTGCATCTAAAGATGTCCATTATAACAGATTTAATGGAGCAGATAATGGATATTTAAGCATGCTGAAAAATGATTACATCAATTTAAGGCTTTTAAAGTCTGTCCAATCATTTTCACGTACTTCCTGGCAGCACATAAATGAATTTTTTTTCTAATCATTGTTATGCTTATATAATAGTCTCTTGTAGTGCACTAAATTACACACTCTATGTGTAACAGGATACCCTAAACCAAAATCATAATCTCCACTGAAATAATAATTATGTATTTGCATTATTTAATTGTTTGCTTCATTTATTGTATTTCTTTGTTAAGCAAGTAATCTGGTAAAATTAATCCTATCTAATTAACTGTGATTTTTTTTAATGCAAGGCAAACTAATGCCTTTTTTTTTTAATAAGGTCACACTGGTTCATTATGTGAAGATTACCACAGTATTACTGTTGTTAAGATGACACCTAAGTAATATATTTTTCAGCAAGGTGCTGCAGATCACTGAAAATGACCTTTCCTCAAAGTGCATAAATTAAAGATATTTAAGGCAATATCATACCATTTTCGTGCAGATTAAAATGAAACAAGTCTCCAAAGAGTAAGTTTTTTGTCAAATAAATTACGATCCTCAGTCATGGAACATCTCATTTCTTCACTCCAAATTGAAGCAGCTATTAATTAAAAGTATATTAGGCAAATAAACCCAAGTTTAGTTCAATTTAAAATCACATTCATCTGAAATGATAGAAGGAATGGCTACTGGCCCTGTGACAGGAGGTTCTATCTTCATAAATCTGCAAGAGAGGAAAGCAACACGAATGAACCCTACAAAAGAACGGCCCAGACCACAGCTTGAGGAAGGCAAACCTTTTGATCAGTTCCTTGAAATATAAGCTGCAGGAAGCTAGAACATTTTGATGGACTTCAAACTCTCTGCCTTCAACAGTTATTTTCAGGTCTGTAAACTCTTTCGCTCTGCGCTGCTGGTTCAACTCCTTCAACATTTCTGCAGAACAGAGAAGACAGACATTGCCAGGGTTCCGAAGATGAAATTTTTGAATGAATTAAAGAAACAGATACCTGGTGAACTCTAGCCGAGTTGCACATGTTAACGTTTGCACATAAAAGGTATTGGCAAAAAAAAGTTGATGCAATGTGCATACACAAAGCACAATCATTTGATTTAATAAACAGAAGAAATAAGAATTCCTCCCAAGACTTGAAGGGTAAATTGTATTTTTCTTTATCAACAAAACTAAAGACCGTGTGTGTGTCAGCACAGAAAGATAAGAGAAGAAAATGAAATAATCAAAATACTTTCATTACCTGCTAATTAATGTATAGAATCACACCCACAAAATAAAAGAATGAATACCTCAGTTTGAGAGCTTACTATATTATTGAAAGGGTGGCACAGAACACGGAAAATAAATGACACTAATAACTCAATTGGTAAAAGCAAAATATACCTGGAGGAACAAGGTTTGTTTGTTAAAAAATCACTTCCTACATTTTAAAACTGTCAAGCAACATATATATTCATTCCTCTTCCTTTAGCAATTTTCAAGACCAATGAATTTTCAAGAGAATATCAAATTCATAAAATTATTTTATTACTTGGGCACAAAATTCAATAGAACATATTTCAACTTATTGCTTATCAGTTTTATTTTTAAGGTACTGAACATTCACCATTTGCATTAAAATATAATGTTTGATCTGATACAGCCTTGTAGATAGAAGTTTAAATTACAAAGTATATTTGTAATTCAAATATATGAACATAAATTTTAGGTTTTACATATTGTATTTTCATTAAAAAATTGGGGCATGCTCAAAATGCATTAAAAGCTAAAGTACCTGTGGGAACCAAATTGATTGACTGATGGTTGCCATTCATTTCAATTTATGAAATTGGTCTTGGCAGCAATGTGAACTGGGTATTCATTTCACAAGCGTCTTTTCCACTGAATAGCTATTAATGAAGAGGATAATCAGGCAGATTGCTGATTCAGTAATTCCAGCAAAATTCAAAGCGCACTGGGGTGTAGGTCAATTGGGTATAATTGGGAGCTACAGACTCCTGGGCCAAAAGGGCTTGTTACCGTGCTGTATGTCTCAATTAAAAAAAATATAGCACTACTTATTCTGCCTTGTTGCTGAAGACAAATTTCTCTTCCCAGTCACAAATTCTGGTCATATTATCAGTGATGGTTGAAATGGGATTTTCCTTTAGCATGGATGAAAGAACAGATTTTATTTGTTACAGAAGCAAAGAAGAAGGTATCAAACTTACCCACTCAAGCAACCCATGACATTTACTCAGTTTTAACAATACTTAAGTATAACTCATAAATGATAAACTTTTTGTCTAAAATATCAACCCAGCAACAGATAAGGAAAACATGTGTTCCTTTTAAAGAATTTAAACATTATCCTTGTTTGGAAAGCAGGGCGGATTCTTGGACTGAGCGGTTGGGAATGATTTGAAAATATATAATTTGTGAAGACCCCTGGATCCTTAGTTGCAAAAAAAACAAGAAGGAAAATAAATTTAATAACCATTTTCTGAAGCAATGGCTTTATTTAACTGTTTGAAGATCACACATTTCATACTCAGTAAAGCTGTGAACTATATATTATCTTATCATATGCTACTTGGGTTGTTTTAATAAAGGGAGATGTTAGAACAATTTCATGTCAATCATACATTTTTGTAGCAAAGTCTGGAAGCCTCCTAACCACCTTTGTAGAACCTCCTCATCCAGTCACAGAGCTACACAGTCCTGTCTGTGACTTCTCTAGAGTCTCTCAGGTTGCCCTTTACCTCAAAAAATTTACTTTCTTTTTAAAAAAAAATACTTCATTAATGCCAAGGTCTCCTTCATGATCACCGATTAGCTCTGTAGAGAAGTGGCCGATGTTGTCTGTTGAAGAAATATGAGCTGAAATATCCATTGCGACTAAAATTCATTCATCCTTCAGGTAGAACTTCATGAGCATACTGCTAAGTGATATTGGATTACCTAAATCAACAATTCCATTCCGGTTTTTCAAAAGATCATATTTAACAATAACCCCAGCCTTCTCTTTCATGAGTGCAATCCCAATTTTCATTGGATTAGCCAGATTGCAAATCAACCCACATTTTCCTATTTTTCAGCTCTAGACCTCTCTTCTGCCATTAAATTCTAAACATTGCATTTTATCTTTGCATGGTCTAAACAAGAGCAGTATTTCTTTCTCCATTCCCAAATGACCATTATATACAATTATTTATTTTACCGCTCTTAGTTGGCAGTTTCCTTCCTTTATACTGGACTTCACAGTAAATGTACCCATCAAATCTGTTCACTCTGTAACAGGGGAAATTATTTTAAAATTCACCATCAGTTTTTTTAAATATAAAAGCAAGCAGCTTTTATGTCATATATTTCATAATCCATGCCCAGGAGTTTAAAGTGAGTTACTGAATGGTGAAGCATGCTAGTGCACAAAGATCTATAGTGAAAGAACCCCCTCTTCCAATGTATCTGCTGACAGGCATCAATTCAACAGGCTCCCTGGTCTCCAAATGGAATCAAGTAATCAAGTCATCTGAACAGGAAGCACATAAACATTTTTGGAACTGTAGGAGGGGAAGAACCCACATATTTTAGTTAATATTTTAAACATTTAATAGGATGCTAAATGATGATTGGAATCTAAAGTTTAGTGAAATAAACTTATTTTAAAGGGTAAATAACCTGTAAAATTACATGTTGATATATTTATCTGAGAAATTTGTAATCCACCTACAGGTAAATAAATTATTTTCACGGCCAGAGATTTTGTTTAAAATAATCAAAGCTAACTAAACCATTAAAAATCTGTTGAGAAAAATGCATCATTTACAGATTTTTAAAAGCAGGTCAGATCTCTAAATTAGTTAGCTAAAAGTCAATTGATGAATCTCAAAACCTAAGCGCAACATGTCCTTGTGAAAAATGTGGAAGACAAAACGAGACGTTGAACTTTCCCTGCTGTCAGAACTCAGATCCACCATCAGCTTTACTGTCCTTGGCCTCAGTATTAAAGATTTACTTAAATATCAGTTACTGCTTCCAAATACAATTCTTCTCTTGCTCTATTTTAATGGGTGCAATTTACTCCATTGAAACTAACATGGATTATTTTATATTCTTCAATATTAAAGTAATTTATTTTTTTTACTTCAAAACCCTATGATTTTTACAGCTTTTACATGGAGTCCATATCTGGTTGAAATTCTTCTTCTGCATGTTAAATTTCATTAGCTTTACACCTTGATTCTTTGTTCTGTACTTTTAAATTTCAACTCTGTTCCTTTTGCCTCATTTTCCTTTTTGCTTATTGAACACTACAAACAGCATCACAAAAATGATAAAATGGAGAAGAAATACTGGAATCACATAGAGCATCAGAGTGGTTTCGTGCATTATACCACAATGCCCAATTCAGCAGTTGAAATTAATGTCGAGAAAATGGTTCCCACTTGGCAGTACCAGATATTTTGTAAGTGCCATCGAACGCTGCCTCAGAAAATATTCAATTATTCAATTGAATGGAATGGAACTTTGCACTTTTGGTGCAACAACCAGGAATGAATGGAACCATGCAAAGGTACTTTTCTAAATGGATAAAAAGTAATATTAGAAGGTAAATGAAAAGTATTAGCAGAGGTAGGGAGCAGGTCAGGCATGTCTCTTCTTGATCACAGGTGTATCAAGTCCTGAAGATGGAGAAAATACGGAGAAGAAAGCATGTGGATGACAAAATTTCACTGAGATTCAAGATTAATTTCTCAGATCTGTGCTTTTTCAAACAGTGCTCTTTCGGGTATTAACCAGAAAATAAATACTTTAAAGTCATAAAAGAACTGCAGATGCTGCAAATTTGAGTGGAAAAAAAGAGGAAATGGAGGGAGACCAGATCAGCCATCATCCATGGAGAAACAGTGAATGCTTCGCATTGGTACCCTTTGTTGAGATTGAAGTGGGAAGAAATTGCAAACATAAAGTGGGGGTGGGGGTGAGGATGGGCCAAGAAGTGATAGGACACTGGACAAATGAAGTGGGAAACGTGGAGAGACAGGATGGGGAGAAGACTACGAAGAGCAGGTTGCAAAATGTGAAAGGAGAGCAAGCAGAGTGTGATGAATCTGTGTCATGCTGTCAGTCTTTCGCTGTACTTAGTCTGCTCTCCTGACATTGGACGTGTATTATCTCTACCACTAAATCTTGGGTATAACTGTGTGTGCACCCATTATCATTTATTATTGTATTACTAAGTTTCTACTAATAAAAGCCATGATTTCTGGTTAACTACACAGCCTTTGGTTTCTTCATTAACTGGCACTTCAATTTTATTAGTAGAAATGGATGCAGCCACTCAAGCCGGAGCAGCTGATGATCGAACAGTCTGCCCCAAGGGCCAGAGAAATCTTCAATCACTGGATTACTTGTTTCGATTACTACATGGCTCGGAACATCATGGTTGATGAGAGGATACAGTGGGGCCACCTGAATTCCTTACTGGGTGAGATCCCTTTTGCTGTAACTCAAGGAACTGTGACTCTGGCTATAGCCCGGGAATGACTGACCGCTTACTATGCGGCGCCATAGAATGTGGCACTTGCCTGGCACCAGTTGCTGACAAGACGCCAGAAACCTGGGGAAAGTGATGCTGCCTATGCACTGGCTCTTGACTCATTGGCAAACGAATGTGATGTCGAGGCAGTCAACGTGGAACAACACTGCAATGCTTTGAAGCTGGATGCTTTTGTCAACGGAATCGACTCCAGTTACATCCATCAGAAGCTATTAGAAGCAGAGCGTCTGACTTATGGCTAAGCAGTCATGCTAGCCAAAACACTGAGAGGTGCTATGCGGTCCAGCAAAATACTGGAAACTGAAAAGGAAACACCCAGGAGTGCTGGAACCCGGGGGGCGGGGGGTGGGGGGGGAGGGTGAAGGGACAAACACTGGCAAATGTTACTTCTGTAATAAGAGCTGGCACCCCAGACAAAAGTGTCTGGCTCGATTCACTACTTGCAGCTACTGTGGGAAACATGGCACTTCACTAAAACATGTATGGTGAAAAATACTCCCATTGATAAGAAGAAGAAGAAGAAAAGCGCCAAGAAAACTCATCCTAGAGCCGCTGGAAGACGACCGCGAAGGGGGGGGGGGGGGGGAGACCTTCAGACGAGCCCGCTGAATCGACTTCAAGTGACGGTGAGGTGAGATCAACACAAAATTCCCCTGTGATAGCTCAATTGACTGTAAAGCTTGGGGGTTGTTACGGACTGGAACGGTCGACTATGAAGGGGGAGGTGAATGGTGAAACTGTTAATTGCTTAATAGACTCCGGCAGCACTGACAGCTACATTCATGAAAAGGTTGCTAAAGCCTTAAATTTGTGGAGATATCCAGCGAACCAACGGATATCGATGGCTTGTAGTGAACTTAAAAAGACTATATGGGACAAGTGTAAGGTTACTTTGAACTTACAGGGACATTGTCTTGCTGATGTTTGGCTTTTCGTAATGCCTAACTCTGCGCTCCCATGTTACTGGGGTTGGATATTCAATCTCAGATGAAAAGTGTAGTGTTAAATTTCGATGGGCCACTACCCACACTTACCATCCCCCACACTGGTTACTGCAGTCTGTCCACATTAAAGATCAAAGCTCCCTCCTTGTTCAGCAATCTATCTTCAGAGTGTCGACTGATTGCCTCTAAGAGCGGTTCTTACAACAAAGAGGACCTTGAGTTTATTAAGGCTGAGACTCAGAGACTACATAGAGAGGGGGTGATTGAACCCAGCAAGAATCCGTGACGAGCCCAGGTGGTAGTGGTGAAAAATCACACTAAGAAATGACTGGCTATTGACTACAGGCAGACAATTAACCGTTATACTAACTTGGACGCCTACCCACTGCCACGCATTAACAAAATGGTTAATCAGATAGCACAATATAAAGTGTACTCGACTATCGACCTTAAGGCAGCCTACTACAAAATATCCATTAAAAAATGTGAATGACCCTATATGGCGTTCGAGACTGATGGGGGGGCTATACCAGTTTAGGAGGGTACCTTTTGGAGTCACCAACGGTGTGTCAATATTTCAGAGGGAAATTGATAAAATCATTAGCTCGTATGAGTTACAGGGTACGTTCCCCTATCTGGCTAATGTCACTATTTGTGGTAAGACCCAGACCGAACATGATGACAACCTAAAAAAATTCCTAGCAACGGCCAAAGAACTCAACCTTACATTTAACGAGGGTAAATGTGTTTTCAATGCAACAGAACTACCCATTCTGGGCTACATTGTTCGCGAGGGTGAAATTCGCCCTGATCCTGAAAGAATTGCACCCCTTAAGAAGTTCCCACCCCCAGACTCCGCAAAAGCCCTTAAGAGGTGTATGGGATTCTTTTCCTACTACTGCAAATGGGTATGTGACTACGCTATGAAAGCACACCCCCGTTTGACACAAAATCTTTCCCTCTCTCTCCAGCAGCTCTGAAAGCTTTTGAGAGAATTAAAACTGATATTGCCAAAGCCGCACTCTTGTCCATCGACGAGAATGTCTCGTTCCAAGTGGAAATTGATGCCACAGATTGTACTTTAGCAGGAGCCCTCAATCAAAAAGGCAGACTAGTGGCATTTTTCTCCCGCACGCTACATGGACCTGAACTTAAACATGCGGCCATTGAAAAAGAAGCTCATACTATCAATGAGGTTGTTTGCTACTGGTAGAAAATTCCCCCTGGTCACTGATCAGAAATCTGTAGCTTACATGTTTGATACTAAACACAAAAGTAAAATTAAAAACGACAAGATGGCACGCTGGCGAATAGAACTCTCAACTTACAACTATGAGATCCTGTACAGACCTGGCAAGTTAAATGATCCCTCCGACACATTGTCACAAGTTGCTGCTGGTGTTCAGCTTGAAGGATTAAAGGCGATCCATAGCAGACTGTGCCACCTGGGGGGTCACAAGGTCCTTCCACTATATAAGAGCTAACAACCTTCCTTACTCCCTCGAAGAAGTCAGAAAACTGACTAGAAGCTGCCCTGATTGTGCAGCATAGCGACCCAACCTTTTGAAAGGATCAGTTTAGATTTTAAAGGGCCGTTACCTTCCAACAACAAAAATGTGTTTTTCCTAACTGTAATCGATGAATATTCAAGGTTTCCCTTCATGATACCCTGCCCTGATGTCTCAACGACATCTGTCATTAAGGCACTTGACAGAATCTGCAGTATTTTTGGTTTTGCCAGCTACATTCATACAGACAGGGGCTCAGGATTCATGAGCGCAGAGCTGCGCCAAGCTCTGTTATGCAGGGGGATTGCCACCAGCTGCACCACAAGCTACAACCCCCAGGGCAATGGGCAGATCGAAAGGGCTAACGCCACAGTCTGGAAGACTGTTAACCTCGCTTTAAAGACACATGGTTATCCTATTACTCAGTGGCAGGATGTGCTGCCTGAAGCGCAACATTCTATTCAGTCCCTACTTTGTACAGCAACAAATCAAACACTTCATGAACGTATGTTTACTTTTCCTAGGAAATCAGGCACTGTATTGGACTGGCCAGGCTGTCTATCTGAACCTGGGACCGTGCTGTTGATGAGACACGCTCGGATGAGCAAAACGGACCCTCTAGTCCAGCCAGTTCAATTACTGCACATTCGTCCCAATTATGCCCACATTAAATTTCCAGACAGGAGCATGGACATAGTACCGCTAAGAGACTTAGCCCCACCTGGCTCACCCCTTCCTCACGCCCCCACTCAGAGTGAACCTGTGAGGTTGGATGCACCACCCCAGCCTGTGACGCCTAGTAAGCATTCAGATGGCCATGCTGAAGTCCCACAGCTTCTCGCAGGTGATTCTGGAGCGGTTTTAGAAGTCCTGCCATGTCACACTACAGACCAGGGAACTGTATCATCACCGCCATTTCCCAAGGTTGTCACTCCTGCAAAACCACCACCTGCTCTGATAAGGAGGTTTTCTTGCATTCGAAAACAACCCGAGAGGCTCCACAATTTATAAACATCTCATTATATTCTGATTGTGCTGATAGTTGCTAGCCTTGTTTTGGCTATGTCAATAAATTCTCAATGCCATTTATTTGACCGTTTTATGTTATGCCCTTGTTCACTTCATTGTTACCTTAGAATCTGTTCTTTTAATATTAGCCCAACTTCTGGTGGGGGGAGACTGTGATGAATCTGTGTCATGCTGTTAGTCTTTCACTGTGCTTAGTCTGCTCTCCTGACATTGGACGTGTATTATCTCTATCACTAAAGACACTTATACCACTTGGGTATAATTGTGTATGAACCCATTATCATTTATTATTTTATTACTAAGTTTCTACTAATAAAAGCCATGATCTCTGGTTAACTACACAGCCTTCAGTTTCTTCATTAACTGGCACTTCACAGAGGACAGATGGAAACAGTGGAACTGGACCACTTGTATTCAGATGCTTAATTTTCCAAGGATTCATAAAATGGCTGCCCAAAAGTAGATCCACAAAATAGATGATCTAGGACTTGCTGGGCACGCCTTGCTGACATACTCGGCACATATATACACAATTATACCACCCTTGTATTTCTGGATCCATAAGGATAAATGCATTTTTTGCAAGTATGCACATCTCCTTCGATGTCCCTACTGGGCACACAATCAAGTCACATGCATGGGCCAGAAGAAACATGGATGAAAATAGCCGAGGAATCCTTCAAGAGATATAAAGAGTCTTGCCCTAGTTTTGCTACCTGTCAAATGGCCAAAAAAGCACATCAGAGTTTCTACTAGTTCAGAAATGCACCAATGTCAGAATCCTATCAGGCTGCATCACTACATGATTGGGAACTCTTTCTCCCAAGACCAGAAGAAACTGCAGAGGGTTGTCAACATGGCACAAATCATCACACCCCTCCCCTCCATCGACTCTACCTATAACTCATGCTGCCTTGGAAAAACAACCTATTAAAAGACACATTGCACCCTGGTCACACTTCCTTCAACTCCATCCATCAGGAAAAAGATTTACAAGTGTGAGATCACATACCATCAGATTCAAGGACAATTTCTCTCCTGTCATACTCCAAAATCAACCCAAAAATAATACATTGAAGAAGGGTTCAGGCCCGAAACATCGATAATATACCATTTCTTTATTGCCTATGTGTGTTGCGAGACATTCCAAGTTTCTCCAGCATTTCTGTTTTATTACAATCACAGCGTCTGCACACTTTCATGTAGTAACATTGTGTTGCCTTTGCTCTGAACCGACTGATCTCTGCCCTTTGGTACTGGATCTTATTTGTCATTTTGTGAGCAAGATGACCAATTGATCTGCTTGGAAATCAACCTAATACATCTTAGTACGTGTGACAATAAACTTGAACTTGAAGGTATTGTTTATCAATGCTTCTGAATCTCCGTGATGTTCAGAAGCATTAAAAAACAATGAAATAATCTGATTCAACACAATCACCCCTCATTCTTCTAAACTCTGATGAGCCAAGTCCTTTCGCCATATATCAACAAACACTTCATTCCAAGAATCAATCCAGTGAACTTTCTCAGTATTGCCTCCAATATATGTGGATGTGGAACACAGAAGTTCACAGACAAGTCCAGCAAGCAATTATGAAATGTTGTCCTTCGTTACAGGGTGTATAGAGTATCAAAGGTGGGGAAATTTTGATGTTATTTTGGATCCTGCTGCAGAGATTATACCTTCAATACCACATAGTTTTGATTGCCATACATAAGATACAGAAGCAGGAGTCAGCCATTTGGCCCACTGAGTCTGCTCCACCATTCAATAAAATGCTGGCTGATTTGGCTGTGGACATGGCCCCACTCACTCTTAAACCTTTATTCCATAAGGAATGATGTGCTTGCATTATAGAAAGTGCAGAGAATGTTCACTTGGATGATGGAATCTGGCACACACAAGGAAGGTTGAGTAGATTGTACTCATTGAAGTTTGGGAGAAGTGATGCTATTGAAACACACAAGATTTTGAACAGAATTGAAAGAGTGGATGGTGAGAGACCACTTCGCCTTGTTGGGTTAATTAAAACAAGGGCATAAAATTTCAGCAGAGAGGAGGAAGAATTTTTTTTCTGAGAGGATTATGGATCCCTCTTACAGCTTTGGATGCAGAGTCATTTAGGGTGAAGAATGAATTAAGTTTGAAATACAGAGGAGTCGGTGGGAATGGGAATGAGAAGGATATTGTTGAAATCAAAATTGGATCATTAATGAATTGTTTGGCAGGTTCAAGGGGCCAAATGGCCTATTCCTGTTCCTGTTTTCTTAATTCTTACTCCTTGTTAAAGAAGGAGTCTAAAACTATGCACTATAGCCTGAATGTGATCAAACCTTGATGAAAATCTTTGCTTTGTTCTCAATCCTCCCTGCCATTCAGGAGGCAATTTAATATGCCTTTCCAAATGCTGTCTAACCTACAAGCTGACAATTTTTTCTTATGCTTCCAATCAATGGTTTGTAGTTCATTTCCCCACTTGCTTAATCACACTTTATTCCTTTGCAAACTCCAGGTGCAACTCAACCTCTTCTCTCATACATCAATAAATCTGCCCACCATCGTCCCTTCATTCAATTGGGCACACAAGGTAGATTCTAAACAGTTGAAGACTGCACTGATCCCTGTCACACCCTACCAATTTCAACTTGCTAAAGTGAAAATGGTGTGTGTAGGGATTGCCTAAATCAGATGCAGATAATTTTATCCAGCAAGTTAAATTTAAAATTAAATTAAATTTAAATTTAAAATTTTTTAATTTAGACATACAGCATGGTAACAGGCCATTTTGGCCCACGAGTCCACGCTGCCCACTTTACACCTAATTAACCTATAACTCCGGTATGTTTCAAATGGTGGGAGGAAACCAGAGTTCCCAGGGAAAACCCACACAGACACAGAGAGAACGTACAAAACTCTTACAGACAGCGTGGGATTTGAACCCAGGTACTCATCGCTGGCGCTGTAAAGGCGTTCCGCTACGCTAATCATGCCGCCCATCCTTATAAATCCAGATGTGAGGAACAGTTATCATGGCATTTCCTCAGTTGACCAATATTCTATAACTTATATAGTAACCTTTCATGTAGCATTACAGCAAATGCCATTTGTCAATCCAAAAGCACTTTATCTATTGGTTCTTCTTTATCCATCTTGTTCATTTGATTCTCAAAGGACTTGCTAACTTTTCTCAAACTCTATTTCCCTGTCCTAACACCTTGTTGACTCCTCTTGATTGTACCTGTATGATGTATTTTTTTTCACAATTTCCTCCTATTAGTCATTTAAAAATGGCTTCCAGCATTTTCTCACAGCAGGTATCAGGCTGTTTCTCAGGTTAACTTACCAGCACACGTGTGTGCACACATGCACTACTTTCTGAAATAGCAGTATTACATTTGCAATTTTCCAACCACTCTTTTACTTTTGGCAAAATAAAACATTGCTCGCCCAGATCCTAAGCCTAGCTATTTACTTGTATGTGGAAAATAAACTTTCTCAGTACAAACATCTCTGTGATACAACTTACAGCCTCGCAGTTTGAGAAGCCATAGTCTTTGATCCCTTTGCTTAAATGGAGCAGAAGAAGTAGGAAAGTAAAACACTAAGTAGAAAAGGCAAAGTTATACAGTACAAAGGTGAGGTAATAATGCACTGGTAGAAGATCTTTGTATGAACAAAACACTGGTAAAAGACATTAGTTTGAATGATTGTAAGAGGAAAATAAAACTAATGGAAATTAACTAATGGATTCTATTCACTCAGATACTACCAGGATTGGAGATATCAAAGCCAATATGTTCTGAAGCTAGGATTATTGTCAACAGGAAAGTTGGAGGTAACCCATGAAAAATAATTTCAGGTCACGTTAGGGTAAGCAGAAATAGTTTATTACTGTTAGTCAACAATCAGAATGTGCAATTTTCTGTCATAAATTGTTCTTGAAGTAAAGACCAAAACTATTTGCTTTTAGAAGGGAGTTAGCTGTTTAAAGAAAATAAAGCATTTTAAGGTATGGGAGAAAAGTAGCAGGGAGCTAGTAGATTGGAGAGAAACACTGGCTGGCTGTTTTTTTGCTTTTACCTTTTATAATGTAAAATGTTTTAAAATTTATTCTTTTACCACATTTAAGGTCTTCTGGGAAACACCTGTTACGGAAATTTCAAAAATGCTTCAGGCCATCAGCAAAACACATTTTTGAGAAGCAATGAATATAGTAGATATATATAAAACTCAAATTGCTTGGAAGTTATGGTTTGTTGATCAAAGAATATAAGACCTAGAGAAAGGGGCAATGCTATGAATTTCCCAGAATTGGTGTAGGAAGAACAAGCCCAATCCGAGAATCCAAACATTGTGGCCTGTTTTTAATTAAATGTAGTTTATGGAATTATGAAAAGAGAAAGGATTCAATGATTTTATAACCACAATTGTTAGGTCTGCATTGTTCATGAATGAGTGAGACAAACACCAGACTGAGTCGAAATCAGGGTTCTTTGTTCTTTATTACCGGATTGTAACACTTGCGACTAACAAAGTTAGTCGGAGAATGCATTCTGCCGTTATCAGCAAAATGGTGATTTTTTTATACCCTTGGATACATGTTTAGAACATCATCATATCATTACTTGTCCAATGACTAAAACTGTTGCTATCCTTTCCCTGCTAGCTTCCTGCCTCTCAATCCATAAATGTCTCTCTTATCTTGTAAGTACAAGGATGCATTCTGTTACTCCTTAGTACTGGGTGACTCCTTCTCCGGTCCCATCTCATGATGTTTTACCTAACAGGAGTACAAGGACACCTCCCCTTCTTGTTACTGCCCTGTACAGGGTAACTCCCTACACATTCCCATCTCATGATGTTTTACCTTACACCACAGAAGACAATATTGTAATTCACCCTCATCTTAGCAACCATACTCCTAAAGGAATCATCTAAGATCTGGTTTGGAGCATGAAAAAGTAGTGGTTTTACGTTCTGGACCATATGAATTATATTGCTCCTTATATAATATGCAAGTAAACAGGAATGCAGCATACCATATTCAAATTCAGATTTATTTATCAACCTCATGAAACAGGATTCTCTGGTCCTTGGTGCAAAGCAAGATATAACCAGATATAACACACACACAGATACATATCCAGGACAAATATATAAAAATAACTAAATATTGTTTAATGTAGAGTAGAGTCTCTGATGGTTAGTGTGAGTAGTCCATTGAGTTGTTCAGCATTCTTACAGTAGATCATGTTGATTGGGGTGGGGGGAGGGGGCGGAGGGGTGATCCTAGTGATCTTCTTTGTCACTGTTATAGTCCTGTGGATTGACATCTGATTCACTTCTCTACAGCAATTATACCCAACCACGATGCAGTCAGCCAGGACACACTCAATAGAACTTCTGTAGAAGGTTGACATAATAGTGACCAGTAGCCTTGCCCACTTCAGTCTTCTCAGGAAGTGCAGTCATTGTTGTGTCTTCCTAACAAGTGTTATGTGTCCAGGATAGGTCACTTGTCAAGTGGACTCTGAGGAACCTGGTGCTCTCTACTCTCTCCACTACAGAGTAGTGGAGAGTGGTTGTTCCTACTTCTCCTGAAGTCTATGTTCATCTCCTTATTCTTGTCCATGTTGAGACTTGGGTAGTTATTCTCGCACCATTTCATGAGATTTTCCACCTCTATTAAAAAAAAATCAAGGGATAGATAAATAAATATTCACAGTTGCAATGAATGCAAGAGGAAAAAGTGATGTTTCAGAAGTGCAGATCTTCTGGCATTCCAAAGTAGTCTATAGTTAGGGATAGGGTAGTACTGAGAAGTTAAAGAACCTGATCACTGTAGGATTAAAAACTGTTCTTGAACCTGGAGGTGCTGAACTTCAGGCTTTTGTACCTTCTGCCTGAAGGGAGGAGCAAGAAGAGATTGAAACCGATGGTTTATAAAAGTTGCATTCATGCCATTGACACCCTTTCAAAGAGATTTGTCTTTTCCCTGCAGTGATCTTTATTTAAATTTTCAAAAGGCATGTTCTAAAATTATTCCACGACACTGAATGGTGTCATGCTTCATCTAAATAAACTAAAGGAAAAATTTGACAGCAATATGTGAAATGCTTGCACTAGAACCTTTTGGGTATAATTCAGTGGCATGATTTGAAGAATTACTATATCTGTATGTTGAAGCTGCAAGGGCAAGGATAGCAGCAGTTCCATTCTTAAACCTATTATAACGCGGATACATTTAATAAAACAAAAAAAACAGCAAATATGTAAAATGAATTTGCTTTGCAAACAAATACACCTTCAATTCCATTTAGCTATGTGAATATATTGTTGGCAATAACAAATGATCTAAATGTGCTAAGGAATGAAGAAAATTAGATTTAAAGAGGTTTTATTGCCGCACATTTTGACTCTTCAGTAGTGCTTGCAGAGTTCCTTCTAATTTTCATTCCTCTTGGTAAAAATGATCAATTAACTATAGTTCAATTAAAAATCTCTTGTGGGTTCGTAAGGCTGCATGAGTAAACATCATTGATTTTCATTAAGACACCACAGTTGTTTTTAATTGAACTTGTATTTACAATGCAACTTAATGGCTTAAGATCCAACTTCTTTCCCAGTTAAGCTTGGTGAAGAGCAATTTAGTCTTGAAGTTGGTTAATTGAATAACTTTAAATTTTCTTTTAACTCTCCTCCCAACATTTCTTGAAACCTTGTAATTTTATAGTAGGGACAAATAATTTGGGGTTTTGGCCAGTATCTCACTCAAATAGAAACTCTTAATGTGCAAGTTTATTTAATTCCTAATCCTCCAGTGCCTCATGAAACAGTTGTTCATGAGGATGGAGACTATATATCCACATCATGATTGCATATAATGTCTTCATGAATTTGTCCTCAACCATACTTTGCTATCATTCTAAGACTGAATTTTTCATCCCATGCCCATACTTCCTGTTATCTGCAATTAGAAGTCCATACTGCTGCACTCTAATTCACTACCCAATTCAACTGTTCACTTTGAAAATTTTTACCAACAACCTTCTCTAACTTAGCATGACATGTTCATTTTTTTCTATTCCATTCTTTATATTAACTATATGGATTTCCTGGGTTTTTTTGTAAAACTGACAGGGCTTCTTTTCTAGACTGCTACACAAATACAATGGGGGATTTAATTATTAGAATTTAAATAAAGATGTCAGGGTTTGAGTTACAGAGAAAGGTTGAACAGCCTGGGGCTTTATTCTTTGGAACATAGAAGATTGAGGGGGGGATTTGATGGAGGTGTTCAAGATTTTAAAAGGGACAGAGACAGTCAACATGGATAGGCTTTTTCAATTAAGAGTGGGGGATATTCAAACCAGAGGCCATGGTTTGAGATTGCAGGGGGAAAATTATAAGGGGAACACGAGGGGAAATTTCTTCACTCAAAGGGTGGTTGGGATGTGGAATAAACTTCCGGCAGAGGTGGTTGAAGCAAGGACGTTATTTACATTTAAGGAAAGACTGGATAATTACATGGAGGGGAGAGGATTGGAGGGGTATGGACCAGGTGCTGGTCAGTGGGACTAGGAGGGTGGGGATTTGTTCCGGCATTGTCTAGTAGGGCCAAACTGGCCTGTTCTGTGCTGTATATGGTTATATATGGTAATTCTTTTTTCTTTGGCTTGGCTTTGCGGACGAAGATTTATGGAGGGGTAATGTCCACATCAGCTTCAGGCTCATTTGTGGCTGACAAGTCCGATGCGGGACAGGCAGACACGGTTGCAGCGGTTGCAAGGGAAAATTGGTTGGTTGGGGTTGGGTGTTGGGTTTTTCCTTCTTTGTCTTTTGTCAGTGAGGTGGGCTCTGCGGTTTTCTTCAAAGGAGGTTGCTGCCCGCCGAACTGTGAGGCGCCAAGATGCACGGTTTGAGGCAATATCAGCCCACTGGCGGTGGTCAATGGAGCAGGCACCAAGAGATTTCTTTAGGCAGTCTTTGTACCTCTTCTTTGGTGCACCTCTGTCTCGGTGGCCAGTGGAGAGCTCGCCGTAGAACACGATCTTGGGAAGGAGATGGTCCTCCATTCTGGAGACGTGACCTACCCAGCGCAGTTTGATCTTCAGCAGCGTGGATTCGATGCTGTCGGCCTCTGCCATCTCGAGTACTTCAATGTTGGAGATGAAGTCGCTCCAATGAATGTTGAGGATGGAGCGGAGACAACGCTGGTGGAAGTGTTCTAGGAGCCGTAGGTGATGCCGGTAGAGGACCCATGATTCGGAGCCAAACAGGAGTGTGGGTATGACAAAGGCTCTGTATACGCTAATCTTTGTGAGGTTTTTCAGTTGGTTGTTTTTCCAGACTCTTTTGTGTAGTCTTCCAAAGGCGATATTTGCCTTGGCGAGTCTGTTGTCTATCTCGTTGTCGATCCTTGCATCCGATGAAATGGTGCAGCCGAGATAGGTAAACTGGTTGACCGTTTTGAGTTTTGTACAGAAGACATTAAGGTCCATTTGCCTGCATTTTCCCCCTTTACATGCCTTCCTATCCATATATCTGCCCAAATTGTTTTTTAAAAAAATCATCATCATCCCCACTTCTATAGTTTGCTTTGGCTACTTCTTGCAGATACCATCTACTCTTACGGTGAAAAAGTTGTCCCTCAGGTCAGCTCCACTCACCTTAAAGCTACGCTCTCTGATTCTAGAATTATTGGTGAAAAAGGCTGTGAGCACTCACTTTATCCATATCCCTCTTGATTTTATATACCTCTGTAAAGTCACCCTCAACCTTCTATATTCCAGAGTAAAGACCCAGCCCATCACACCACTCCTTATAACTCAGTGCCTTCAGTCCTTGTGAGTTTCCTCCGCACACCTTCCATCATATTGATATCTTTCCAATAGCTGCGTGACCAGAACTACACACAGCCCTCAATGTGTGATCTCACCAAGCCTTGTAGTTGTATCATGTCCAAAATTTTGTACTGAATACCTTGTCAAATGAAGTGTGCCAAGCACCTTTTTAACCAGCCTGCCTATCTCAGTTGCCACTTGCAGGAAATTATGCATCTGTGCTCCAAGGTGTCTCTTAGCTACAACTTTCCAAGGCTGTGTATGTCTTCTCATGGTTTGACTTACAAAATGCAACTGCTCACAATTGTCAGAGTTAAATTGTATTTGCCTCTCTTGGTCTATCTTCCCAAGTTTGAAGAGCAGTTGGTAGTTATGTGGAAGGAGCTATCAGAGGAAGTGGCAGATACGGGAACAATTACAATCCTTAAAAGACAAATGGACAGGTACATGGATAAGAAAGGTTTAGGGGGATAAGAATACAATCCAGAAAAATGGGGTAGCTCAGGGAGACTGTCAGCAACAATGATTTGGCCAGGCTGGTCCTGTTTGACAAACACTGGAATTCTTTGTGGATATAATGAGCACAGCAGATAGAATGCTGCTTAGTTGGATTTCAAGGTGTTTGATAAGGAGCCGCTTAAAAGACTTGTACATAAGTTAAGAATGCATAGAGTTGAGGGTGATGTATTAGTATGGACAAAAGATTGGTTAACCAATTGAAAGCAGAGAGTTGGGATGCAGTGGCGTTTTTCTTATTGTCCATCAATGATGAGCGAGGTGCTGGAGGGGTAGGTGCTGGGCCTGCAACTGTTCACAATGTACATGAAGGATCTATAAGAAGGGACAGAGTGTACTTATCCAAGTTTGCTGATAACAGTAAATTGAGTGGAAAAGCAAATTGTGTAGAGGATAGGGAGAGTCTGCAGAGACGTATAGATAGGTTAAGTAAGTGGACAAGGGTCTGGCAGATGGATTGCAATGTTGGTAAATGTGAGGTTATCCACTTTGGAAGGAAAATGGATGATCATATTATTATTTAAATGGAAAGTACTTGCAGCAGGCTGCCGTGCAGAAGGACTTGGGAGTGCTTGTGCATGAATCACAGAAGGTTGGTTTGCAGGTACAACAGGCTATCAAGAAGGTAAATGGAATATTGGCCTTCACTGCTTGAGGGATTGAATTTAGGAGCAGGGAGGTTATGTTGCAACTGTACAAATTATTGGCGAGACTGTTTCTGGAGAACTGAGTTCATTTCTGGACTCCTTACTTGAGGAAAGATGTACTGGCTTTGAAGGTATATTAGGTTGATTCTATAGATGAGGGGGGTAGCCTATAGCCCCGAGTTGCCTTGGATTGTACTCGCTAGAATTTATAAGATTGAGAGCAGATCTTATCGACATATAAAATTATGAAAGGCATAATTAGACAGGGGTAGTAAGCTGTTTCCGTTGGTGGAGGAGACTGGAACTACGGGACATAGCATCAAGATTCAAGATAATAGATTTAGGAGATGAGGAAGAACTGCTTTTCTCAGAGGGTGATGAATCTATGAAATTTACTGCCCATTGAAGCAATGGAGGCAACCTCAGTAATTATATTTAAGACAAGATAGGATAATTTTTTACATAGTAGGGGAATTAAAGGAAATAGGGAAAAAGACAGGTAGGTGGAGATGAGCCAATCATCAGATCAGCCATGATCTGTTTGAATGGTAGAGTAGACTTGATGGGATGAATGGCCTACTCCTGCACCTATTTCTTATGTTCTAAGAGCTTGTTTCCATGCTGTATAACTATGAAAATGAATCAGAAATTTTTTTTGAACTTATTTCCATATGCAGTCATATCATGTGAGCATATAAACAAAATACATAAATCACATAACTAATGTATACAGGACATCAATCTATCTTATTTGAGTTTCATTCCTAGAAGCATCACAGATTTTAGCACCCAATTAACCTTATTCTAACCAATATTCAGTCACCTATATACTGAACCATACACGTCTTCATATGCCCATTGTGATACTTTCAAGCTTAAAGAGGAGATTTTATAGGAATTTTAATTTTTAAGTAGGATTTTTATTTTTATGCAATAGTTTTCTGACAAAATTGTTTCCACCACTCTTTCTGGATGCATGCCAATTTTCAATAAGAAATTGGAAAAATGCTTCAATAGAGGAATCTAGTACATGTATGAAGGAAAGGAGAATAAAATTGGTAGTTCAACCAAGGAGCGGACACATGGATGACAGG
Source organism: Narcine bancroftii (assembly GCF_036971445.1). Classification (NCBI taxonomy): domain Eukaryota; kingdom Metazoa; phylum Chordata; class Chondrichthyes; order Torpediniformes; family Narcinidae; genus Narcine; species Narcine bancroftii. The sequence continues at coordinate 153,810,792 of NC_091474.1, forward strand.
ATGAGTGGCTGTTTTCTATTGGGCATCATCCTCTAATATTATTATGCTTATGGAGTATTTATAGTTACTCAAACTTTCGAGATGATTCAGTCAAGCCAGTCTACATGTGTGGACTTTGCAAATGAAGGTCATCAGATGATGTATGAGAGGATGCCTGGTTTAAATTTTTTCTATGATCTACGCAAGTGCTTGCACACAGGCAAAAGTCAAGTTGTTTAGCACTACCTCTTTACTAGTTATTTTCAAAAAGAATTTTAAAATAAGAGCCTAAGGGTAAACATAGTAACATGAACAGATAATTGGTTAATGGACAGAAAACAGATTAGGAATAAATGGATTGGTTTCAGGTTGGGGGAATGTTATTACTGGAATCCCACAGGGATCAATTCTGCATGGATGTTAATGACTTAAATGAAATAAAGAGTGTAATATATCCAGGCTTACTGATGATACAAAGCAAAATGGGAACAAGATGTGAGGAGGATGTAAAATAATATTACAAGTGAGTTGGCAGAAAATATTACATGGGAACACTTTAAGTTTTACATTTTGGTTGGAGGAATAGAAAAGCAAAGATCTTTAAAATGCAAGTACTTAAATATGCTGTTCACGAGATACAGGAAGGTGAAGGGTTACATAACATGCCATTAAGATGACACATTGTAGATGAGCCTACATTGCAAAGGGTTTGGGTGTCAAAAGTAAGGATGCCATACTGAGTTTGTGCAGAGAGTTTGTGAGACCTTATTTAGATGACTATGTACGGTTCCAGCCTCCAATCTAATACAAATATAACTATCTTGGAGTCAACATGGTAGATATTCACAGGATGGAGGGTTATTCTAAAAAGAGAAATTATGCAAGACTGGTTCATACAGGAAGATTAGAATAAAGAAACATGATCTCTCGTGATACACCCTGCTTTGAGAGATTATTATCCTCAAGATGGAGTTTCTGGAACTAGGGGACAAGTTGTCCTCAGTTGAAAAGATGATTACAAAGATGATTATAAATGTTTAAAACTCTCCACCTCAGCAGACAACTGATGCTCAATTCTTGCATGCAAAAATGCAGAGATTGGTTGTGTTTTATTCTGAGGGTTGATATCGGAATTGAACAAGAAAGTAAGCTTGAAGCAAACAGGGTCATCCATGATCTCACTGAATGCTGAAGCAGGCTACAGGGACTATGGTACCATTATGACAAATGGCCAATATAATTTCATTACATCTGCTGGCAATCAAGCCAGGTTGGGACACTTAAACTAAATGTTTCACTTAGATTACTCTCTTCTGCTTTTGAAGGTCTGAGGTGGCAGCTAAATCCCATGTGGAAACTGCACAGATGGAGCAGGTGGCATGTGATGGGGCAGACAGACAAGAGGCTTGTGATGGGATGCGCTCTTCAGCTGCCTGTAGTTTGTTTCCATTGTATAATTACTCTCTTAAATGTATTAATGGGTTGACAACAAAGCTACTATCAAACAAAGCAACACTTTTCACAATCTTTCTTGTTGCAATGTAACGACAAAACTTCCACGTAGTGGATGTAATCTTCAGAATTAATGGGAACATGCTCATCACATAACATCTACACTCCAGGAGCAAGATCACCAAATTCTTGGTAAGTGAGCTGCAGATGATACTTGCTTAGTAAACAGAGGTTGAGCTCCAAGCCAGCGTCAACTTATTCACTAAAGCACAGAAGATGGAGCTTAGTCCCTACAACTACAAGACGAAGGCCCTCTATGAATCTACTCCTGCTGCCAGTACCTGGAGGGATGATGCAGAAAAGTGATGGCTATTTTCATTAGTCCATGGTGAACATGGGCAATTTTGTGTTAAATAAAAAAAAAAAAAATTTCTTCTAGTTCATTCTGCTACACTTTGGCCTTCATTAACAAGATTATCTGCATTGTTCTGTATCCCTAATCCAAAAATGTAGCACAGTAGTGCAGCTAGAAAAGCAGGTGCTGCCACCTCCAATAACCCATGCTCAATCCTGATGTCCATTGCTCTGTGGAGTTTTCACATTTTTCCTGTTTCTCATGAATATTCACGTTTTCTTCCACATTTCAGAGACATTCAGTTTTATACGTTAATTGGCCACAGTAAATTGTCCTGAGTGTGCAGGTGAGTAGTGGAATCTGATGGGAGTTGATAACAATAATGGGAGCTAATAGTAGAGGCATTAGATCAGTGCGCTCCGTGCTGTGTTTATATCCATGTGTTCATAACATCAAGAGTTCTTTTTTGTTAGCATTGAATTGTTGCTCATCACCTATCAAAGTATTAATATCTCTCCAAATCTTGTTTAAATTATTTAAAATGACTACATTGTTTGTATCTTTTAATTATATTGAGTCACCTCATTCCTCTTAAAATAAAAATATTCCCAAATGAAATCAATTTAAGGCAATATTAAAAGTAAGTAGTATTTATCTTCTGATTGCAAATTAACAAATCAAACAACACCACTCTTTTACAATGACCTTGAAACACACCAATTATATGAGCAAATGCATGGACAAGTTGGATTAGTGTGAGAATAATGGAAGAAATTTTGAAGTATTCATCCCATCTCAAACTAACTGACATGAAAGTGTGATAAAGGAGTGATTATATGAAATAAGATTTTGTAGCCATAAGTGCAAGAGTTAGTTCCTTGTAAAAATGGGCAAAATAAAATTCTCCTTTTTAAAATGTACTTCATGCTGCTCAATCTCAGCAAGTATATTAAAAAAAAATCAGACCCAGGTGTACTGACTTCCTCCACATTCACTTCTACTAAATTCAATAATGAAAGATTAAACTTCATCATTATATGCCCAAACAAACATTAACACATGCAATGGTGAATAAAACATTGTATTCAAATTGTTTTAATGGATGTTTACCAATTTTGATAAAAGAGCCATGTCAGTCCTTAAGCTGTATTGGGAAATTGTAAGGGTGGCATAGCATGGTTAGCGCAACACTGTTAAAGCACCAGTGATCAGAACCGGGGTTCAAATCCTATGCTGTCAGTAAAGACTTTGTACTTTCTCCCTGTGTCTGTGTGAGTTTTCCCCAAGGGTGGGGGTCCCGAATTCCTCCCACTGTTTGAAATATACCAGGGATTGTAGATTTGGCAGCACAGGCTTGTGGGCTGAAATAGCTTGTTACTGTGCTGAATGTCTAAATTAAATTAAAATTAAAAATAAAATTAAAGCTTTGCTGCTGTTTATCTAAAAAAGAAACACAAATTGTCACTTGTTTAGAAATATCACGTGATCGGATTGCAATGCTAAATGGATCATTTGTTTCACTTATTCATCTGAAAATGTGCTACAAGCTGATATCAAATCTCACTGTTGAAGTAGATTCAATCAGCCAAGTAATCTTTTATAAATTCACATTTTCCTTTCAATTATTTTACTTAATGCATAATGACCTTGTAATAACAATAGCCATTTTCTCTTATGTAATAAAAATGTAGTTAATAATTTAGTTTATCTTGAATATGAATGATAAGAATGAACATTTCTTCAATTTTGAATCAAACACTTCTCAGTTGATAAAAAAAGGGTCAGATGAAGGGTTTATTTTCTTCAAGATAGTTTACTCAATCTTAACTTCAGAAGTCAGACCTATAATACGTTGGAGTAAATCCAATCATTGTTTTCAGCATTGTAATCTTTCAGTTAATGTTAATAATGCTGAGAAAATCTTCCCTTACTTTTGTGTACCTGTATTTTAAAACTACAGATGTTTTAAGTAATAATTACCTGAAATGTTAGTGGTCCAACAAATTTATATTTGATTTCATGCAGATATGAAATAAAGTCAATCCTGCACCAAATCTCTGGATCAAATGGTAGTAACTTGGGTCAAATATCTTACTCCAGAACATTCCCCAGCTCAGAGAAATGAACCAATAACCTGAAATGTAAGCTGTGGAGTTGAAACATTATGGTTTGAGATACAACCTTGTTTCCTGTCCAAAACTTTCCCTCACTTCCAATGTAGTTTAGCTGAATAAACATATACACAAAGCACTCTGACAATATCTATAACCCTGTTCTGTCTGTTCTCACTGTAATACAACCTTAGATAACTCTTTTCAATCCTTTCTTTAAACATTCTGCAGTTATCAATTGATGGGTATGCTGTCCAATCTTCTTGAGAAAATTACTTCTCCATGAAACCTATTACTTCTGCAATTTAATCCTAAATCATGGGGTATGAAATAGGACTATTGTGGATTATTGAAGTGCCACACCCATATCTAGTCAATGGATGTAAAATATAATTTTTGTACGGAGCTTTATATAGATTTATTAGTAATTATTCCCATAGCAATTTGATCTTAAACATCATCTTTGTGGATCTATACTTCAAGAAATGTGGGCAACATAATTAAGAACAGAAACACTAAGTGCATTGCGACATGCCCTATCAACCTGGACAGTATTTTCCCATGTGGGTTGGGACATGTGTATATCAGGCAAAGAATACCATTGGTCAGTTATGACAACAACAGATCAACATTCATTTGTAGTGGGTTGGGGATGAACTGATCTCACAAGTCTGGGTGGTGGGAGCTTTGTCTGATCTTTAATTCAGGATTTCTGACATGAGGATAGTGGTCTGATGAGTTGGTTGGGAGCAACACTCCTGCTTCCTCTGCCGAACATGTCCAATTGGTAAAAGCATTTATCTCTCTTGACCCCTTCCTCATGTTTGTATCTCAGTACATGTGACAATAAGCAATTCAATTATCGCTGTTTTTTTGCAATCTGTAAAGTCCTCCTGCCACTGTGAAAACAGTCAACGTTAATTGTGGCTGGGTTCAATAAAGGATCAGACCTACCAACCCACATGTGGAAGCAACTTGGCTACTGAGTGAAAACCTAGTCAGTGACTCGAAAGTGGTTCAAGTCAGGGCTGAGAATTTTACAACTTTGCCCCTCCCCCCCCCCCCCCCCCACCAAATCACCTGCTGTTAACCAATCCATTTTATTCTGGTGCTAAAATTCCCCAAAATATTTCCAAACCAGCAACTGCTGGATGCATATTTTAACAGAGCACTTTAAAATGCTGAACAGATTCCAAGGAAATGACATAATTATTTCCCCATCTCCACCACACCCATGCCCATGCACCCACCCATACCCTCACACACACATACCCAATGGAGACAGTCAACTTTGTTTTACTTTCTACAATGTCAGTGAAGTGAGGATATAGTAGTGAAATGGGGTGGCAGCCAGAGGTTTGAAACATTGATCCAATGCAACAAAATATAGAATGGTAAGATAGGCTCCTATACTTTCATGGAACCATGAAATTATCAGACTGTTTTAAAAACACTTCTGATTCAACATCATCTTTTAAGAAAGAAAATTAGCCCAGTATGTGTGACATCTTATTCTGGCCCATGAAACCTGTGCTGCATAATAACATCTGATTAACCTAAATCCCAAACATTGTGGAGTGTTGGCGGTGTGCTGTTTCTTTTATTGTAATAAATAAATTATAATTTATAATTTATTAGCTATAGTAATCATGGCTTCATGGAGGAATCTAGTTTGAATCTACTCCCTGCTGCAACAACTTATCTCTGACTCTTTCTAGTGGTCAGGATTATCACTATCCCTCTATCATTACATCCCCTTTCCTTGAGATGTTTAAACTTGACACACTAATACAGTATTAATTTCAATTTAAAGTTCAACACAAACATAAACATCAGCAGCACAAACCTTTAAGTGAGCAGGTCTTTTTCCTTTAGAGATTCAGCCTGTCAGGTGCTTTGATAACATGTGTTTATCTTCTTAACACAGGTGCTTGTGTCGGCTCTGCTGGTCCACTATTGTCTTGCACTGGTGGTGATTCCTCTGTTGCTGTGCAGGCTGGATCCTCTGAATTTGTCTGCTCTTGCAGTGTCTCATGTTTTCAGCAGGCTCTTTTGATTCCTCCTCAGTATTTGACCATCCTGTTTTGACAGCGTAGGATCTTGGATTTACTTCCTCCAGAAGAGTAGCCTTTTTGTCTAAAGTGTTGGAATCTGAACCACTGACTTGTGCTTTCTTGAGCAACTGTTTAACTATATGAACTCTTTTCTCTGCTTTATCAATTAACCATGGATGCAGAGGACTTCAAGTCACATGTTGAAAATCATACTCTTCTGCAAAGTTCTAGATTTCTCTACAGCTGTAGCATTGTCCATTGTCACTAGACAATTTGAGGAATTCCATGTCTTGCAAAGATTGATTTCATACATTAGATCACACAAGCAGCAGACATGTTAGGATGCAGCGCAATCTCCAGATAGTTCAAAAGATAGTCAATAACCAACAAGTAATTCTTTCCATCAATGTGGAAAAGATCAGTCCCAACTTTCTGCCATGTTTCCACTGGTAAGTCAGTTATGATCATGGGTTCTTTTATCTTCTTTGTGTGATGTTTCAAACAGATCTTACAACTTGAAACCTTCCTGTCAATGTCAGCATTGATCCCTGGCCAATAACAGCAGTTCTGGCTCTCCTCTTGCATTTTTCCATTCCAAGGTGCCCCTTGTTCACCCTTTTCAGTGTCTTTTGTCACAGTGATTGAGGAACGATAATTCTGCTCTGAGTAGAAGCCATTGACAACATTCATCTCTGATGTTGTAGTATGACTGACATTCACCTCATTCAGATCCCAGATGACCATCTGCAGAACTGTGTACTTTTCTGTTTCAGCTGTGATCTGCTTGGATTTCATGTCAGATACGGGAAGAGATTCAGTGATCAAGTTCACATGAAGATTCACGTCTGTCTCTGTGGAACCTTCACTTGTGCGCTTCATTCTACATCGTTGCCCTGGATCATGTGTCAGCTAACACAATATATTTCCCTGGAGTGTACACCAATTCAAAGTCATAACTTTGTAGCTTCATCATCAGTCTTTGGATTCGTGGCAACATTTCTTGATTATGTCTATTAATGGCTTGTGGTCTGTCTCTGCCATAAATGTTGGTAGACCATACACATAATGGTGGAATTTTCAAATCCATAGACCAGACCTAGACACTCTTTCTCGATCTGTACATATTGACATTCAGATGTTGTCGTTGTCCTTGATGGGTATGCTACTGGCCTCCAATCTTCTCCCATAGCCTGAAGTAGTATGGCACCCATTCCATCTTTTGAATGTCCATCAATATTTTCGTCCTTCTGGATGCATCAAAGAATGTCAAATGCACTGGTTCTGTAGTAAGAATTGTCTTCAGTCATCCCCATTCTTCCTCGTGGTTGTCTGTCACTTGAATTCACATTTGTCCTGAAACAACTTTCTTAGGTACATTGTTTTGGAAGATACGTTTTGAATGAATTTATCAATAAAATTGATAATTCCCAGCATTCTCAATATACCCTTTTTATTTGTGGGTCTGGGCATCTCTAGAATTGCTTTCACCTTGCTCTTGTCTGTTTCTACACCAGCTTCAGAAAGCTAATCTCCCCAAAAGTTGCTTTCCTTCACACCAAACTGTTATTTTGCTCTATTCAACTTTAATCTATACTTCTGGATGCATTGTATTGTTCTTGTGTGGATCCCCATAGAATCATGTCATCCATGTACATACATACCCCATTTATGCTTTCTGTGATGTGCTCCATTGCCCTGTGGAACACTTCTGGAGTTGTTAAAATTCCAATGAGGCATCCTCAGACAGGAGTATCTGCCAAACAGTTTATTAAATGTACATATTTTGTTCTATCATCATGCCGTTTTATTTGCCAGAAGCCCTGGGATGGATCTAATTTAATGAAAAACTTTGCACTGGCCATCTCACTTGCAACTTCATCCCTGGTTGGAATTTTATAATGTTCTATCTTTATATTGGCATTCAAGTTTTTTGGGTCCACCATGCACACATGTAGGTCACTGTTCTTCATTTTGACAAACACCATTGAATTCACCCATTCTGTGGGAACCTCTACTTTCTTTAGAACCCCTAGTGCAGTCATTCAGTCAAGATCCTGTTGAGCTTTTCTTTTACAGGGCATGCACTACTGGCTGTATCTTTTAACTGTATCTTATAGGTGAATGGTAGAACTCCAAACCCCTTGAAGATATTGGGAAATTGATCCAGTATTTCCTCTATGCTGTTTCATGCTGTTAATGCACACACTCTTGACTAGGCTTAAGTTTTCACATGCTTTGTCACCAAGCAGTGACTCATGTTTATCTGGGACTACTGAGAACCTGAGGTGGTGCTCTTTATCTTTAACTCTCACCTTGAGTTTACATGTATCTTTCATGTTGATGCTCTGTCCATTGTAGGCTTTGAGCAGCATAGAATTTGCATGGATGTATGGCTTTATTTTCATTGTGCTGATGTTGCTCTCAGAGATCAAATTGACCTTTTCCCCCCCATGTCCAGCTTGAAAGGAATAATTGTTCCATTTGTTTGCAATTTATCCTGCTCAACTCTTTTCAGGCTTGGTTGTTCAGTGTCTCTTGGTTTATAGTCTTTCTGCACTACCGTGCCAACGAAGAGTGCAACACTGAGAGCAGTTTCTTCTGTAGTGTGTATGCTTTCACTTCTCTTTTGTTTCCCTTTGGAAAAAACATTGCTTTGCATAATGATTCTGCCTTTTGAACTTATTACAGACTTTTCCATAGGCTGGATATCATTTTGGTGCATGTTGGGTGCCACATCGTTTACAACTGAATGTCTCTCCACCTTTTTATTGTTTCCTATATCTCATTTTTTGTTTATGTGTGTATCCAGACACTGGCTATGACTAAGCCTTTATTTTCACTGGCTTTTGCATCATCACCAAACTTTTTTGCATGCTGCAGAACTATTTCATTGGCGTGGCATATCTTCACAGCTCAAGATAAGGTAAGCTCTGTCTCTCGCAGAAATCTCTTTCTCACTTTCTGGTCAATAATCCCAAACACAATTTGATGATGAATCACTGAATCTTACAACGGTCCAAATTTGCATGTTCTTGATTTTAATTTCAAGTCCATTAAAAATGTATCAAAGCACTCTCCCTACAGCTGTGTGTACGAGTGAAACATGTACCGCTTGAAAGTTTCATTTTTCTTTGGTGAACAGTGTTCATCAAACATCTTGATAACCTTGTCGAACTTCCCCTGGTCTTCTGCCTCGTCAAAAACAAATGTGTTGAAAATCTCAAGTACTTGAGGTCCCGCCATGGCAATCTTCCATGCATCAGGTTTGCTATAGAGTCCAATGGCTTGCAAGTACAACATAAATTGTTGTTTGAACAACCTCCACTCCTGGTCGATATTTCCAGTCCAATTTACAGTGTCAGGAGTTTTTACACTCTTCATGGTTTCTGCTGCTATCGATTGATTCTCACTTTGCACGCTCCTGGTGTTTCTTTTTATTGTAATAAAGAAACTTAGGTTCTTTTATAACAACTAATTTATTAGCTATAGCACTCACAACTTTGTAGAGGCATTCATTTTGAATCTACTTCTAATTGCAACAACTCATCTCTGACTCCCTTCAATGGTCAGAATTATCACTAGCACTCTATCCATTATAGGCAGAAACCAGAGCACACAGAGAATATCCATACAGGTTACTGTGAGAACATACAAACTCCATGCAGACAGTGCCAAATTTGAATACAAATTGCTAACACTTTAATAGAAATGTGCTAATGAGTATGCTAGCCATGCTGCCCACAAATCCCTCTCTGTGGTAATCCTCAAATACCACCTCAGGTCAGGTGTAATTGGGAGGTCGACAATAATACTGCCATTGATACCCATGTCCCATGAATGAATAATGAAAGAAAATGTTGATGCTAACTTTATGGTGAAAGATTATTGTGCATGTAAAAGTATAGGTGTGTAAATGTGCAAACAATATGCAAGTACAAGAGTCTGCTTGTGAACTCTGTTCTATTAGCTGTTGAGTATCAGTGATTCTACATATCTTTTCTAACAGCTATGATATTTTAGATGCTCCAGCAGCAGACCTGAACTGTCACTATTTGCCACTGTCATTGTCTCCATCAACAAGGTCAATGACATAATAGGATTTTGAATCTTGGCACTTCAAATATGTGGCCTTTCCTCAACTTTGGAAATTGCCTGCAAAGCAGCATTCTATATTTTGGCAGTCTGTGACTGGGAATTTAATTGCAGACTTACAATATCAGACAGAGGATCACACTGACTGGACAAGAGTGGCAAGTAGTGCGTTTAAAAAAGGAAAACCGAGCAATTCAAAGATAAGCACATTCTTGCAAAAGCTGTTATTTAAAAGGGCAATAAGATCATTAAAAATCTGTCACGCGTGTCATGAGACAAAAGCAGAGTAATGCATGTACAAATTGATTAAACACTGAGCCTCAACTGGAAGGCATTGAATTTCATTGAGGTCCACCATAATTCCAGAAGATCTCATTTGACACCTGCCATTAAAGGCTTTTAAAGGGAAGCTTTGTAAGGGATAGATCCTTCCCTTTACAGAGCAAATGACAGAATGAGACACCCTGAGACCAGGTTATTTCTAACAGAGCTGCTGCCTCCCTGTATAGTTAGGATTGGCATAGGATTGGAAGTTGTTTTGCTACGATTGGTGAGGTTTGCAAAATGGCGGGTGCAGAGTAACCACGGAAGTAGTCTTTTAGTATTTGGGGACTGAACTCATTATAAATGATGCTGGGTCAATTGATGGAGACCAGGTACAGAAGCTAAGCTACTCTTTCCAACCCACAAAGGTGTTAAGTGACAAACGTTCGAACTTCATGGATTGGGCAGACGATGGAGATGTGGTCCTTACTGGCTCCTGAAAAATTAATGGCTCTCACTGGGCACCTAAACATGTAAATTCATGCAACTTTAAGCAATGTATTTTAATCTTTCACTTCATTGACAGTTTAATAAAGTGTGAATTTAAATGATAATTGAACATAAAAGACTGTAATCACCTTTTTCCATATTTTTTTACATGTAACTACAGGACATATGTTAATGTAACTGTAAAAATGTCAAAGATTTTCTATGTGAATAGATTTCAAATGGTGAAATATTCAACATCGCAGTCTCAGAGCATGTTATGTGTGGCAGGTGATCAAGTAAGGGCATCTGATGAAAACATGGGGATGGGTTATTCTATAATCGGGAAAAGCAAATTAATGAGAATTATTTTAAAATTGTGTTTCCAATTTTATTAAACTAGGTTATGCTTAAGTTAGTTTTCTTATGGGCGATGTAAAGCGTGATTCTTTAGTTTGAAGTGTTGCTAGACCAAGGAAATAATTCCTTATCTTTCACTGTGCTGACATTTTACTGAAAACACAAACCTGTCAATGCTTGGTGATACAATCTAGGATTCTTACATGCGATGTGTGTGAAGGTCATCCATTTACTCCAGTGCCAGTTTCATTTGACATTTGTTTTTGAAACCATTCATTACTCCCTACAGGCCATGTTCCAAAGAACTTCATTATTAAAAAAAAATTGTGGAGGTTGAACTCCGATGTTTTCAATGGGAGACTGCCAAATGTTTATACAATAATTTCATTTAATGAACTGTGACATTTGGATTGTTCATCATTGATGAATTGTAATCTTGTTCCAAAGATTAAACAAGACCTTAATTTATTGAAATAGATAAAAGTGCTGGAGAAACTCAGCAGGTCATGGAGTGTCCCCAAGAAGCAAAGTTACATAACCAACATTTCATGCATGAGCCCTTCATCAAGGTATGAACAGAAAGCAAACAGGTGTCTCAATAAAAAGGTAGGGGGAAGAGGGAGAAAGGGGAAGGAGAAGTAGCTCAGGCTAACAGGCAAAAGGTCATAGGTGAATATGGGTGGGAGGGCAGAAGAGGACAAAGCTGAGGTGATGGGGGAGGAATAACTCTCTGAAAGGAGAGGGAAGGGGGTGGGGAGCTGAAGGAAAGGAGACAGAAAGAAATGAGGTGAGGGAGAAGATGGACCTAATGGAAACTGGAGAAGTAGATGTTAAAGCCATCTGTTTGGAGAGTGCCCAGACAGAATATTATGTGTTGTTTCTCCAATTTGCTGGTGGTCATGATCAGACATGTCAGCATGTGAGTGGGGAGTGGAATTGAAATGGTTGGCCCCTTGGAGATCCCCATGATTGCAGCAGAGTGAAGGTAATCAATGAAACAATCCATCTGTCTGCTTCCAGCCTCTTTGATGAGGAAGAGGTCATATCAGGAACACTGGATGCAGCAGATGACCACTGGAGATACACAAGAGAAGTGTTGCTTCACTTGGAAGGCCTGGTTGAAGTCCCAAATGATGGTGAAGGAGGAAGTGTGGGCACAAGTACAGCATTTCCTGCTGTCACAGTGATAGTTATCAAGGGGGCGATTAGTGGGAAGGGATGAATGGACAAAAGAGTTCAGGACGTAGCGGTCCCTGAAGAAAGTGGAGAGGGGAAGATGTATGTGGTGGTGGGAATCACATTGTAGGTGGTGGAAATTGCGAAGGATAATATATTAGATGCAAAGACTGGTGGGGTGATAGGGGCGGACAAGTGGAATGCTCTCCTTTTTCCATCTTAGGGTGGAGGGGTCAAGGGCAGATGTGCAAGAAATAGAGGAGATGTGGGTAAGGTCTGAGTTGATGGCAATAGAGGGGAAGCCATGTTTTTGAAGAAGGAGGACATCTTAGATGTCCTGGAATTGAAGGCCTCATTCTTGGAGTAGTTATGACAGAGACAGAGGAATTGAGAGAAAGGAATGGAATCTTTATAGGGGAAATGGTAATGAAGAGGTGTAGCCAAAGTAACTGTGGGAGTTGGTAGAAAATATCTGTAGAGAGTTTGTATCCCGAGATGGAGAGATTGAGAAAGAGGAGAACGTTGCCATGAATGATGATCAAGTGAATTTTAGGTCAGGGTGAAAGATAGCAGCAAAGAGGACAAAGTTGATAAAGCTCATCACAGTTATATGAGGCAGTACCAATGTAGTTGTCAGTGAGGAAGAGTTAAGTAGCCATGCCTGTGTAGGCCTGTAGAATGCCTTGCTCCACAAAGCCAACACAAAGGCAGGCATAGCAAGGGGCAATTCAGGACAGTGGTGGTGGAAGGGGTCTGGTTGGATCTGTTGTTGAGAAAGAAATAAAGGGCTTTGAGGAAAGGCATGAGATGGAGGTATATAGAGATTGGACATTCATGGTGAAAATTTGGTGATCGAGTTCTGGGATCTGGAAGTTGTTGAAATGATAGAGAGATGTGAGTTATTGCAAATGTAGGTAGGGAGGAACTGGACCAGCGAGGACAAAATTTAGTCAAGATAATATGATATTACTTTGGTGGGCCAGGAGCATGTGAAAACAATGGGTCCACTAGGACAACCGGATTTGTGATCTTGAGTAGGAGATAGAACCAGTCAGTGCTGGGTTGGGAAACCATTTAGTACTGTTGGAACTGATTTGATACACTACAAAGTTTTGACCTGCAAAAAAATTCTGATTTTACTACAGCTATATCGTTTAAGTTCATCACATGCAACTGTGGCCACTGCAGTATAACTAGTAATGGTGATTTTGGAATGGTGTGGGAAATACAGCATTGTAGTTATGGGTGATTTAAACTTCCCTAATATAGGGATAAAGGAGGCACCTACTGACTGCAAGAAGGATAGATGGGGCTGAATTTGTGAGGTGCGTACAAGAAGGGTTCCTGACACAGTATGTGGACTGACCAAATGAAGGAGAGGCCATTCCTGATCTGGTTCTGGGGAATGAACTTGGTCAGGTGGTGGACCTCTCAGTGGGGGAGCATTTTGATGAGAATAACCACAAGTCTCTTAGCTTCAACATAGCTATGGAAATGGATAGAAACAGGCAAACTGGGAAAATACTTAACTAGGGAAGGGATGAGGCAGGAACTAGTGAGAATAAATTGGAAACAGATGTTTAAAGATGAAAGCCCAAAAGTAAAGTGGAGGAAGTTCAGGGACTACTTGTGCAGGGTTCAAGATAGGTTTGTCCCAATAGGGCAAGGAAAAGATGGTAAGAAAAGGGAACCACGGCTGACAAAATAGGCCAGGCAACTAATCAAGAGGAAGATGGAAGCATACATTAGATATTGGAAGCAGGAAACAGGAAGGGCTCATGAAAAGATTTGGTAGCCAGGAAGGAGCTTAAGAAAGGACTTAGGAGAGCTCGAAGGGGACATGAGAAGGCTTTGGCGTGTAGGATTAAGCAGAACAACAAAGTGTTCTATGTGAATATAAAAGGATGACGAGAATGAAGGTGGGGTGCTAAAGGATACAGGAGGCAATATGTGCCTGGAGATGGAGGAGATTGGGGAGGTCCTAAATGAATACTTTGCACCAGTATTTACAAGAGAAAAGGATCTAGATCATGGTAAGGCCAAAATAGAACAGGCCTGTATGCTGGACAATGTGGAGATTAAGGAAGTGGAAGTGCTGGATCTTCCAAAAAATCATTAAGATTGATGTCCCTGGGGTTGTATGAGATATACCCCAGGCTGCTGTGGGAAGTGAGAGAAGAGATAGCTGGGGCAGTAGCTATGACTTTTGAATCCTCTGGCCCCAGAAAAGGTTACTGAGGATTGGAGAATGGAAATTGTAGTACCCTTGTTTAAATAAAGGTAATAGGGAGAATCCTGGGAATTATAGACTGTTGAGTCTTGCATCAGTGATGTGCAAACTAATGAAGAGGATCCTTAAGGATAGGATCTATGAGGATTTGGAGAAGTGTAGTCAATTCAAGGAAAGTCAGCATGGCTTTGAGAAAGGAAGGTCGTACCTCATGAATCTAATTGAGATTTTTGAGGAAGTAAGAAAAGAGGGTAGTATGGTAGATGTGGTCTGCATGGATTTTAGCAAGTCATCTGACAAGTTCCCCCACGAGAGACTCTTCTCGAAAGTCATGAGGTACTGGATCAAAAGAATCTTGGCTGTGTAGATAAAAAATTGGCTTGTAGGAAGAAAGCAGAGAGTAGCTGTGGCAGCTAAGTATTCTATCTGGAGGTTGGTGTCTAGTAGAGTTCCTCAAGGATCTGTTCTGGGACCCCTGTTCTTTGTGATTTTTATAAATGACCTGGTTTAAGAGGCAGAAAGATGGGTCAGTAAGTTTATGGATGATACAAAGGATGGAGTAGTTGTGGATGGAACTGAAGGTTGTCGAAGGTTACAAAAAAAGATATAGACAGGATGCAGAGTTTGGCAGAAAAGTGGCAGCTTAATTTCCTGCAAATAATTTATTTTGATACACTGCTAATTTTAAATAGATTGTGCATGATATTAAGCATGAAATTATTGTTAAAATAAAAATATATTTCAGAATTATCTAGCATTGCTTATTTTTCTGCTGACAGACTCCACTTGTGCTGTTACTTCAAAAATTTACTCTTTGATTTGTACAATGTTGCCAGAATACATCATAATTGGCCTCTTACCACTATGTTTGGTTTCCAAATGATTGTGGCATGCAAGCTTCTTGTCACCTCTCAAACAGTCTAAAAAGCTTCAGCCCAACATCATTTTCTGCAATCTAAAGACATGCACAGCATATTCCGAGTACTTCAGGGACATAATTAAATGCACCAGACAGAGTAATTTTAACATCTAATTTGGAATAACAGATGAAGAGACTTAAATATTTAACATACACACAATTTTCCAATAAATGATGGAAATATTTTAAAAGAAAAAAACGTTAGATGGACAATCATAAGAACCAAGATGCTAATATTTCTAGAGATTAACTGCAAACCTTTTAGACTTGAATGAATAAATATTGATACCCATAAGTAAAATTGCAATTAAAATATAGATGAGTCTATTTTTTGACATTCATAAATTCAACTAAAAATCCAGGAATAACAATAGTTAATATTTCAACAGGACAGCAGTCTCTTCCAAGTTTTCAAAAAGTACTTCAAACTCTCTTTAGGTTTGGATTACCAATTAACTTTGTTATGCTTTAGCTTTTGCTTGAAATTGATTTTTATTACCTCCAAACTCAATATCACCAAAAAACTCTGAGCATGGATTTTTAACCTCCTAATGGGGCTGGGGGTGGGGGGGGGGGGGAGGAATGGGTTGGAAAGGGCGAGTGAGATTGTTTAAAATTAGCTTTTAAATCAAAATAGAGAAATTTGCTTCCATAACCCAACTAGATACTTATCTGAGGAAGATGAGAAACTCCACTACAAAAGTTTAAACTTTTCTCTTTAAATTTTTCTTCAAATATATACAAATTAGACTGAATCTTTTAAGGACAGGAGGGCAAAATTTGATTCCTATCTTATTTTTATGACATCTACCCTATCTGTTCTGAGGATGAATGTTGTCAATTTAATGCACACCAGGAAAACAGCAGACAAGGATGAGGAATCTTGGTCGAGGTGTTAAATTAGAGGAGAACTGGGCCACAGAACACATCCTTTGGTCATTTATGGCCACTATGCCATTAATTACCAATGGCAGCTCCTGGTTGATAATCTGAATTGCCAGAGGGAAGAATTTTGCTGGTCCCAGTCCCTAGACGGCTCTGATCAGCTAAAGACACCTCACCTGCTTGAAGTTCCTCCGTGGTGTCAAGTCTGGGTTGAGCTTGGTCCATTGTGCTGGCAGGGGACTTGCATCGATCATCTCCAGAGAGGGCAGAGTCAAAAGACACAAATTACTCAAGAGTTATTTTGTGACGAGGCCATTAAATTGTTGTCACATGACCAACTGTCTGTTCCATCTATGGGTGGGTGGGAAACTGCTACACTGAAATCTGAAGTAATCCACATTAAGCCACACCTAGTCCATGCCCAAGAATTCAGATCAATTTGGGTTTAGATAATTGTTCTCAGGGAAAATGCTTGATAAAGGGTCAGATTTCAGCTTTTCACTTTACTCCAGAGCAAGTAGAAAAAAAATACAGAAATAAATTCAAAACAACACTCAAATTCCATAGATATTCAAATGCCACATCTATCATGGCAGAAGTGTGCTTAATTTGAGTGGAGTGATTTATCCTAAACAGTAGTCTCAAGATGTCAGAATCTTTATCTCATGCCAAGGTTTTGGGGCTGAATGGGAGCAAAGATTGGAAATAGGTTTTGTCTATCAATGTAAAAATTGCTGATAATTCAGTGGAAGGCCAAGAAAACCAACGTCAAGTTTAGTGAAATTAATACTCCTGATTACTCAAAGTAATGGAACATCACTTTTATCTTACCTTCACTGCAAGCAACCTAAATGTGGAAGCCAAAGTGGCAACAGAACCTATATGTTATGTCCTGCTGAAGAACATTAAATCATGAAATGTTGAATTAAACAGATAAGTAAATAACAATGTGAGTTGAAGCAAGGCAATAACATTATGGGATTGACTTTCCTGACACAACCCTACCAATGCCATTGCTGGACAGAAGTAGGTCACATAGAGTGCTACTGTTTTCTATTTCTGACATTTAAGCTATATTGATGTATTTGGGGGGAGGCCAATCCTCCAGCTGAATCTTCCCTATGGAAACCGTAGGAACAGAGGTACAGGTGGTTCTCAACTTACGACCTATGGAAGTTACATCCACCCACACATACAACCAAATTAAAAAAAAATACCATACACATGCTGAGATTTTTCATTAAAGGTTTATTTGTTGAATTTGTTGAATACCTCGTTAAGACATGTGAATCCGGCTTATGACCAATCTGAGTTATGACCAATCCTTCCATCCCAATTATAGTCATAAGTTGAGGACTACCTGTACATGACAAGTCTCTTAAGTCTGCACGTGTCCATAGGGAGACTGAGATAGAAGCCTTTCAAATGGCACAATTATTCCAGTAAGGCTGCAAACTACAATTCATGTCTGGACTGTCAGGACTTTGAAACAAGAGTCTGAATTAAATATTTAGCATCAGGTCTCACTGGAAATTTTGCCCTGGGAAGGCTTGTCTGTAAGATCTCAGGCACGCAAAGTAACTGGCTTGAAATGCTTGATTCTCCCCATTTACGTCTCGATGATGAGCCAGCCCTCTAATAATTGTTAGATTATCTCCATTCTCAGAGAAACTCTGGAAACAATGCCTAACAACATAAAGTATCAAGGACTGTTAAAACAGATCACCAGCACATTTCCTGACCTAACTAACAGGATAAATGCTGAAAATATCTGGAAAAAGGATTGTGTTAGTTTCTATACTCCTGTACTGATTGTTAACCCAGTTGGCAAATCATTTTATTTAGGATTCAAAATATTACATCATACTTTCTTTAAGAATTTCAGACAAATTGTTGTGGTAAAGGGGAAAGTAATCTTGATTATTTCAATATATTTATCATTACAAACTAAAAATAACTTGCAATGGTGGCATGAGTCTCTGCATACCATTGCCATCTCATTGCTCTCTCTCTCTCTCTCTCTCTCTATCTTTCATGTTATGTCACTCCATTTTGATTGCTCTCTCAAATCCTCATGCATAAACTGAATGAATAATAGTTGTTCCTTCTGGCATACAGTACTTCACATTGCAATAACATTTAATGTGTTGGAGACAAAATTCTGCTTACTTCATAATATATTTATAGGAATGAATTTTGCTGATGGCCAGAACCACTGGAAGACAGCCATTTAAGCTTCAGTATATCTTAGACTTCAAGGTACACAGAAGTCTAAGACCTACTGACTGACAGATGGCATTCACCTGTACTTCTTTCTGTCACTGGAGTCTAATGTTGGTGTCCATACTTGCAAGAATTCCCCTGCATAATGCTCAGATTCTCTGACTGACCAGCCCCAGGTAGGAGTCAAGAACCCACTGATTTCAAAATAACTTAAGGTAAAAAAATTAGGAGGATGAGGGAAAAGCAATTCCAGTAAAACCTTTGATCTCCAGCACAATGGGGAGTGTTGGATGCTGGATAAGTGAATTTTCTGGATGCATGAGATTGCATGTTGCATGGATTGGCGAACTAATGGATAATTTTTACCTATTGACTTTCCTCAATTGTTTTGCCAGTTGCTTGAATTTATGTTAACAGGGATTTTACTGTATTTTCTGATAGTATTACTTTGCCTGAGATTTAAGTTTTTCATCAATATTATGGGTTTTAAGTTTTATTGATAAATGTAATATTTTACATTATTATAAAAAAGTAATTAAAATATTCAGGTAATCTTTCATGGTTTTAAAATGTGGATGCTGAACAAGACTCAATTATCTAGAGTCTGTCCCAAAACTCAAAGGTGCAAAGATTGGACTTCTCCAGCAAGGTCAGATGAACACAGGTCAGAAGGAACCATGGCAGTGAATTCTGGAGCAGCCCAGTCTAGCAGGATGCAGCCCAGAGATCTGTGTGGCTTATCAGTGGTTAATATTGCCAAATAAAGATCGATAAAATACACTATTGTGTAACAAGAACTTCATGAGTTTGTTTTTTATATATTTATTCAATTCAAAACTAATGCATTAAAAGATTGTTTATACTAATAGAAAATATTACTCAAATATTTCAATGACAAATCATAACTAATAATTATATAAATTTTCCCACTGACCTGATGAAAACACATTATATAAAAAAATGTCAGATGTACAATTATTGCCTTATTCTGTCTATTTGCTGTTTTTCAACACACCAAAAATGGATGTGTATAACACACATTTGCTAATCTGCTGAATCCCAGCAATTCTTTCACACAGAATTAGAATTCACCCACTTGTTCTTATATTAAAATATATGCACCTTCATTTTATCTCTTGATTTTTAAATTCCTTCAGAATTTGTCTCCCATTTCTGGCAGACTGGAGCAAGTTATAATCTCACAACCCTCTTTGTTCCCTTCAATTTAGTCTTTTGCGCATCCTCCTCTCCTTCACCCTGCAATCTGCGACCACACCGCAGCTGCCAGAATTTCCTACTCGGTGCCAAGCATCCCTCAGGGCCTTCAATCAAACTTAATGCACCAAGAGTGTGCTTCCTATCAGCTCATTCTTCAGCTCAGCATGCATTAATTTCTGAAGCACCTTGTGGCATTTTTCCATGTTAAAGGAGGTACATAATTTCAAGTAGATAGTTATTTTAATGGCATGCAATTGGGAACTGCTAAAATAACTCATTTTCAATTAGGTGTAGGAAAAGCTCCCAATCAATTTAACAGAAATATTATACCTCAGATGTAATGATAAATTAACAGGGAGAAATTAATAACTGCCCTTCGGGGCTCACTTTTTTAAGCCAATCTGCTTGCTGCATGGTATAATTAAACTTATGACAATAAATATTGAATAGTGAAGAAATAAATAATGTTAAAAAGTCACATGGCATGTAGATATTTCAAAGTTACAGTGCAAATTGAAAATTGCAACATCTGAACAAAGATTTTAGTTTTGAAAAATGTCATGTTTTGGATCCTTCACTTGCATCTCTTCCATCTTTTAACTTGAATTCCAGATTTCCAGCATTATTCAGTTTTCTTTTCATTTTAGTACTGTTTTCTATTCTATGGGTAGATTCCTTTGATTATGCATTTCAGGATAAACAAATAACACTGCGGATTCACAGATTCAATTTCATGACAAACACGTGACTTTTACTGCAAATTATAAAACACGACAGTTTTCTATGCTATAAATTAAGTTATAATTTTAAGGAAGCAGAATCTCGCCATTGCTCTTCCAGAGAAGGCCTTGTATCTGTACAAATTATACTTCATGCAAATTATTTCAAATACTTGCTGAATTATTTGATTGATGCAGAAAGGAATGATCATAACTTGGACACATTTATTAAGACTCAATGAGTTCCTGCTTAAAAGAATAATTTAATTGTCGCCAAATGGTTTTGTAGGAGAAAGAACTGCTTTAAATTAAACTTCTTACATGGTTACCTTCTTCTACAAGTCTGTAGACCATGATATGCCAATTGGAAAATAAAATAAATGGATAAATCAAGCATGCATCCACATTGAAGTGTACAATAAAACAATGATCTGAACTTACCTTTCGGATGCCAAGGGTCCATAAATTCATACTTTCCCGTCCCAACAGTCCGTAACATCTGGGTGCCATTCTTGTCATCTTCAATTTGTGAAGAAATTAAAGGAAGTTGGGAAACAACCTGCCCATTGACAGCTTGAGTATTATTAGGAAGAGTTACTGAAGGCAGAGCAGATGGATGTAACACGGGGCAACTCATGTGACCATTCCCAATTGTGGTTGGAACAGGTTGAGTCACCTGACCCACCCCAGTGAGAGGGGACACGGTCATTGGATGACTTGTGGTGTACAAAGGTTGACTCTGGAGATTCACAACCATGTTGGTTAATGGTTGTGAAGGATGCTGTACTTGATAGTGTGTTGTCATAAGTGGAAGCTGAGGGGGAACTGGAGGTGGTATTGTGGGTGCCACTCCAATCAATGGACCTGGAACACTGAATGTTGGTGCCTGCGCAATCCCATACGTGGGAGGTATTAGGGCAGGTGGGCCGACTGCTGCAACTGAAGGGACCCATGGTGTTGGACCTGAAAATTAAAGAAAGCAATGATTAAAATGTCCTCCTCTTCAACTGTTGCACATCTCTGCAATCATGCCTAATATTTGTAATCTATATTTTGTGCAATCTTTAAATAGGCTTGAACTAAAGTTTAGCATCAAAGATAATAGGGTGAAGGCCAGATAGTAGGGCTGAATGGAAAAATGGGTCAACTCGTGATTAAATGAAGGGGCACACTCGATGGGCTTAATAGCCTGTATCTGCTCCTGTATCCACTGGTCAACAATATTTTCAGAAATGTGCAATACTTAATTTTATGTAAAAATATATTCATTATAATTTGCATTATTTTACTGGACTATTTTTGTAGACCGCAATTGTGAACAGAGAAGAATGTAATCATGTGTTGTGTCATGAACCTCAAGATAGAGCATGTGAGATGCAGGAGATGGAGAGTATGTGACTTATTTTATGTGTACCTTGATTTTTGAAAAGTTGTTCAATAATGAAAATACATTTTCAGTTCCATATTAAAAAGAACAAAATTCTGCATAATCAACACCATGTTACATTCCATAAAACACCTCTAGCATTATAAAATCCTGGCATTAAGATCTTCACACACTCTTTAAAAAAAAGTGAAGCTTAATTTTCAATATCTCATTCAAATGCAGTTTCTCGTGTAAGGTGCAGTTCAACGGAGAAGGTGTAGGTTCAATGGGATCTAACATCAGAAATAAAGGATGGATGGAATGATCTGTTACTTTCTCTCTGTTTCTAAAAGGTTTGAAATTTTTGTTTAGCTCCATTCACCATATTTGAAAGTGTCACTGATTACAGATGATAAACATTTTGCTTATGGTTCATGCTGATCTGAAGCCAAATATTGATAAGCATTATCACCAAATGTGAACTGTTGAATTGAGGAAGACCAAACACCACCAGCTCTCTAAGGTCCTGCACAAGTTATTTTCTTTCAGATCCCTATCCAGCCACATTTTGACCCCGAGAATTGTATCTCCCGCCAAATGCACTGCAAAAAAAAAAAAAACCCCTCATTTCACTTTTGGTTCTTCTGTCATTCACCTTTATTCTCTACACCAATGCCTGACACCTGTGCCACTTTGAACAGTTCGGAGATATTCACTCCATTTATACCTTTCTTGATTTCAATAACCTCTTATCGGGTCAGCCTGAAATTACTCTCTTCCAAGAAGAATGTCCAGCTTGTCCTGTCTATTCGTGCAGCTAAAATCCTCTGAAATCATTTAGTTCATTGTTTCTACACACTGTCTGAAGTCTTCATATCATTCTTAAACTGTAGACCACAAAATGGTCTTTTTTACAGCTGAACGTTCTGAGAGAGAGTCCCTGACCCAAGTTTCTCTTTCCACAGATGCTGCTTGAGTGGCTGAGTTCTTTATGTTTATGGTTGAACCAGTGCTAATAAAGATTTATTAATGCTTTTGATGTAGGATATCGACCTGAGCCATAAATCTTCTTTCTCCACAGATGCTTCCTGATCTTTTGACTTCTCACAATTTTCAGCTTTTATTTGAGCTTTCCAGCATCTGGATTTTTGGTTTTCCTTATTTTATTCTACGCCTTGCCTCTATTATGAAGCCAGGATCATGTGTACTTCTTCAAACACTTTCTAAACCCACCCTGCTAGTTTCATTAAACTGTTCTCAATATAAACCAGAAGGGTAAAAAATCTGGGGTAATAATTACTTTTAAATCTTCCAATCAAAAATAAAATATCTGAAATATCTTAGCTTTAATTTCCACCTGCCACATTTCTGCCCCCTCCACCAGGTTGACTATATCTACTTGAATCTATTGTTATCAGAATATTCGAATTCTCAGGTTACATAAGTTTGAACCATTGAACATTACAGCACAGAAACAGGCCCTTTTGGCCCTTCTAGTCTGTGGCAAACCATTTGTTTTGGTCTAGTCCCACTGACCTGCACCCAGTCCATAGCCCTCCATACCTCTCCCATCCATGAACTTGTAGAAATTCTTCTTAAATGTTAAAATAAAGTCTGCATTCACCACTTCAGCTGGCAGCTCGTTCCCACAATCCCACCACTCACTGTATGAAGAAGTTCCTTTCACCCTTAACCTATGTCCTCTGGTTTGTATCTCAACTACCCTCAGTGGGAAAAAAGCCTATCTACATTGACTCTGTCTATCCCCATCATAAATTTAAATTCCTCTATCAAATCTCCTTTCATTCTTCTACATTTCAGGGAATAAAGTTTAACCTTTCCCTGTAACTCAGTTCCTGAAGTCTGGCAACATCCTAGTAAATCTTCTATGCATTCTTCATATCTTATTGAGATCTTTCCTATAGTTAGGTGACCAAAACTGTACACAATACTCCAAATTTGACCTCACCAATGTCTTATACAACTTTACCATAACATTCCAACTCCTGTACTCAATACTTTGATTTATGAAGGCCAATATGCCAAAAGCTCTCTCTACATCCCGATCTACCTGTGACACCACTTTCTGGAAATTATGTATCTGTATTCCTAGATCCTTTGTTCTATCTCACTCCTCGATGCCCTATTATTTATAGTGTATGTCCTTTCTTGATTTGTCCTTCCAAACTGCAGTACCTCACACTTGTCTGCATTAAATTCCATCTGCCATTTTTCAGCCCATTTTTCTAGTTGGTCCAGATCTCTCTGCAAGCTTTGAAAATCTTCTTCACTGTCCACAACATCTCCAATCTTAGTGTCATCTGCAAACTTGCCGATCCAATTTACCACATTATCATCCAGATCAAAGATATAGATGACAAACAACAATGGACCCAGCATTGATCCCTGAGGCACACCACTAGTCACAGGCCTTCAGTCTAAGAAGAAATCATCCACCACTACTCTCTTGCTTCTCTCGTCCAGCCATTATTGAATCTAGTTCACTACTTCATCATGAATACCTTGCATCTGAACCTTCCTGTCTAACCTCTTATGTGGGACCTTGTCAAAGGCTTTACTAAAGTCCATGTAGACAACATCTATAGCCTTTCCTTCATAAACTTACTTAATAACCTCTTCAAAAAAACTCTCAAAGATTGGTTAAACATGACCTGCCATGCACAAAGCTATCCCTAAACAGTTTCTGGCTATCCAAATAATTTTATATCTGATCTCTTAAAACACTTTCCAATAATTTACCTACTACTGACATAAGCTCAACAGCCTATAATTTCCAGGTTTCTTTGGAGCTTTTAAAAAAAAACACAACAATGTGAGCTATCCTCCAATCCTCTGGCACCACACCTATGGCTAAGGACATTTTAAATATCTCTGCCAGAGCCCCTGCAATTTCTACTCTAGATTCCCTCAAGATCTGAAGGAATATCTATCTTGTCAGGCCCTGGGGATTTAACCATCCTAATTTGCTTTAATACAGCAAGCACTTTCTCCTCTTAAATCTGTATAGGTTCCATAACCTCACTGCTTGTTTTCATTACTTCCCATGACTCTCTGCTCATTTCTTCAATGAATACTGATGAAAAATAAATTAAGATCTCCCCCATCATTTTTGGCTCCATGCAAATCTGACCACTTTGATCTTTTGATCTTCAAGGACACCAATTTTGTCCCTTACTATTCTTTTGCTCTTATTATACCTGTAGAAACCCTTAGGATTTTCCTTCACATTCTCTGCTAAATCAACTTCATGTTTTCTTTTAGCCTTCTTGATTTCTTGAGGATGTTCTTGCATTTTTTAATACTTCTCATGTACCTCATTGCTTCATGTTGCTTATAGCTGCTATACGCATCTTTCTTCTTCCAAACTAGATCCCCAATATCCCTTGAAAACCAAGGCTCCCTAAGGCTACTAAATTTCCTTTAAGCCTGACAGGAATATTCAACATTTCATCTTTGAAGGTCCTCCACTTACCTCGCACATCCTTGCCTAAAAACAATTGATCCCATTCCATGCATTCTAGATCCTTTCTTATTTCTTCAAAATTGGCCTTTCTTCAATTTAGAATCTCAACCCAAGGCCCAGATCTATCCTTCTCCATAAATAACTTGAAACTAATACCATTATGATCACTGGACCCAAATGACACCTGTCCTGTCTCATTCCCTAATAGGAGATCCAGAATTGCACTCTCTCTAGTTGGTACCTCTATATATTGATTTAGAAAACTTTCCTGAACACAACTGACAAACTCCAAGTTATCGTCCTTTTACAGTATGAGCATCCCAGATCTTTTGCTTGGCTTCGCGGATGAAGATTTATGGAGGGGCATGTCCACGTCTGCTGCAGGTTCGTTGGTGACTGACAAGTCCGATGCAGGTCAGGCAGGCACGGTTGCAAGGGAAAATTGGTTGGTTGGGGTTGGGTGTTGGGTTTTTCCTCCTTTGCCTTTTGTCAGTGAGGTGGGCTCTGCGGTCTTCTTCAAAGGAGGTTGCTGCCCGCCGAACTGTGAGGCACCAAGATGCACGGTTGGAGGCGATATCAGCCCACTGCTGGTGGTCAATGTGGCACCAAGAGATTTCTTTCAGCAGTCCTTATACCTCTTCTTTGGTGCACCTCTGTCTCGGTGGCCAGTGGAGAGCTCGCCATAGAACACGATCTTGGGAAGGCGATGGTCCTCCATTCTGGAGACATGACCCACCCAGCGCAGTTGGGTCTTCAGCAGTGTGAATTCGATGCTTGCGGACTCTGCCAGCTCGAGTACTTCGATGTTAGGGATGAAGTCATTCCAATGAATGTTGAGGATGGAGTGGAGACAGCGCTGATGGAAACGTTCTAGGAGCCGTAGGTGATGCCAGTAGAGGACTCATGATTTGGAGATGAACAGGAGCGTGGTTATGACAATGGCTCTGTACACGCTGATCTTTGTGTGTTTCTTCAGGTGGTTGTTTTTCCAGACTCTTTTGTGTAGTCTTCCAAAGGCGCGATTTCCCTTGGCGAGTCTGTGGTCTATCTCTTTGTTGATCATTGCATCGGATGAAATGGTGCAGCCGAGGTAGGTAAACTGGTTGACCGTTTTGAGTTCTGTGTGCCCGATGGAGATGTGGGGGAGGGGCTGGTGGTCATGGTGGGGAGCTGGCTGATGGAGGACCTCAGTTTTCTTCAGGCTGACTTCCATACTATGTGGAAATTAATATTGCCTACTATCACAACCTTAAATTTCCTGCAGCTGCCTGAGATATCTTGGACCCTGGCACAAGGGAGACAACGTTCCATTTGGGATACTCTATCTATTCCACAGAACTCTTATCTGTCCCCCAACTATGGTATCCTCCATCACTGCAGTTTGCCTCTACTCCTCTCTTCCCTTAGCTACAGGACCTGACTGCTGTGGCTTACCCCTGGTAGGTCATCCCTCCAAAAAATATCCAAAATGATATACTAATTGAGGGGGATGGCCTCAAGGGTGCCCCGCACTGCCTACTCCTTTTCCTTCTCCAGTCTGTCACCTGTCTTCCCTCCTCTTGCCTCCTAGGTGTGATAGTGTCCCTGTAACTCCTGTCTATCACCTCCTCTGCCTCCCATATGATCCCGAATTCATCCAACTCCAGCTCCAATTCCTTAACTCAGTTTGACAGGAGCTGAGCTGGATGCACTTCTCACAGATGAAGTCATCAGGGATATTGCTGGCTTCCCTGACAACCCACATTTTGCAAGAGGAGCATTCCCCTGCCTTGGCTGCCATTCACACTGTCTATAACAAGATTAACAAAATAAATATTATTTAAAAAGTCTGCCCTTACCTGTGGCTGTCTGCTGAATCCTTTTTGTTTCTCAAATAGGGGGTCCTATTTCAGCTCCTGTTCCATCACCTCAGCCTCTATTTACCGAACCCTCTTGAGCCAAAGCCTTTCCACTGACTCATTCCATTCTGACGATGACCGCTCCACTACACAGTCCCTCACTTTTATAGTGATATTTAGTTCACCTGACCTTGATTGCCCTCAACTGTTAGACTCAATTGCCTCATCAACTGCTCTCTGCTCAGCTCTCCTTTTTAACCCTTTTCAGTAGTAGGTAAATTATTGGAAAGTGTTTTAAGAGATCAGTAATACAATTATTTGGATAGCCAGAAACTGATTAGGGATAGCTTTGTGCATGGCAGGTCATGGTTAACCTAATCTTTGAGAGTATTTTGAAGAGGTTATTAAGTAAGTTTATGAAGGAAAGGCTATAGATGTTGTCTACATGGACTTTAGTAAGGCCTTTGACAAGGTCCAACATAGGAGGTTAGACAGGAAGGTTCAGATGCAAGGTATTCATGATGAATTTAGTTAGATGACAGCTTATAAGATGCAGACCTACCTTCAATACCATTATCCCTTGCAAAGACATTCCCAAACTTCAGGATTGAGACCTCTGTGCCCCACTCTGCAACTGGATCCTTGACTTCCTAGCTAACAGGCTGCAAACAGTGAAGATGAGGAATATCTCATTCATGGTCACACTATTACTGTACTCCCTATCCACTTACAACCATACCACTAAATACAGCTCCAGCTCAATCTTAAAAAAATTCTGGCAACATCACAGTAGTGGTCCAGGTATCAAATAATAATGAGGTGGAATAGAGGAAAGAGACTGAAAGTCCATTAGCATGATGTCAAGATAACCAACCTCTCACTCAATGTCAAAAAGTGGTGATCATAGGCTTCTGGAAAAAGGGCAAGACTCCGCACCCTTGTCCACATTAATGGCACTGAAATCATAAGAGCTTCAAAGGTCTAAATGACCTGACCTGGGCCAAGCAACCAATGTGACAATCAAGAAAATGCACCAATACCTCTACTTGTTAGGAAGACTAAGGAAGTTCAGCATGTCCCCCCATCGCTCAACAACTTCTGCAGGTGCACCACTGAAAGCGTACATACAGGATGCATCACAGCATGGTATGGGAGCAACTCTACTTCCCTCCAATCTCATTTTGGCCCCTTCCACTACAATCGTTCCATCACAATTCTATCTAAACATTGCTGAAGGTTTGAAAAGTATTTAAATTTATTCATGTAAATAGTTGTAGCGTGA
Source organism: Narcine bancroftii (assembly GCF_036971445.1). Classification (NCBI taxonomy): domain Eukaryota; kingdom Metazoa; phylum Chordata; class Chondrichthyes; order Torpediniformes; family Narcinidae; genus Narcine; species Narcine bancroftii. The sequence goes on from NC_091474.1 coordinate 153,839,285, forward strand.
AGAAAATATCCCTATTCTAACAAAATGTTCATCTGGATCCTGCTCTGTCTAATGAAGCTTCCAAGCTCACTGTGCCTGACCTTGAACCAAGCAATTCTTCCACCATGGTGCTGGGAGACTTGATTCCAGTTGATAAGCAAGCCCCAATGTGGCATCAGATGTCCCTGAGCCTAAGAGGCCAAATGCACTTCCAGAACTTTATGCTTCATTTCACAGGATGTCAAAGTCAATGTTTGGATATTTCAAAAATCAAAAAATAGAAAAAATTATGAACAGATTTTAAAAAAAAACATAAAAAAGGTATTTAAAAACAATTTAATGATTTAGTGATATGAATTGAACCAAATAAAGTTAATTTACCATTCTCCCAGCAACTGTATGTTCTCAATCATTTCTCTTTTAAACATTTTTATTGAGTTTAACATATAATCATACATTAAAAAAATGGACAATTACATGGTAATTCATTTGTATACAAGTAAACACACACAGAAAAAAAGTATATGAAACTATATCAATAGTTAGTTGTAATACTATTGAAAAAGTTATGAATGCAACTATGCCAAACCCATTTGTTGAAATATTTGATGAAATAAAGGTGGAAAAAAAGGGGAAAACTAAAAACTACAAATTAAAATGAATCTAATCTAACCCCTCCCTCTAATCATGGTTACCTTAATCCAGCAGTTCTCAACCACTCATGTACCACTTTAAGTAATCCCAATGCCATTGGTGTTCTGTGATTAATAAGTGATTGCTTAAAGTTTGAAAACCACTGTTTTAATCGTACCTAATTGACTTGTTATGTGCATAGTTTCATAACTCCAAAGGAAATAGGCCAATGACAATTTTTCTCAAGCAAAATATTTCAGTAACAATTGGGTTTAGAGCAGTGATTCTCAACCTTCCCTTCCCACTCACATACCACCTTAAGCAATTCCTTACTAATCACAGAGCAACAAATGGAATAAGTATTACTTAAAGTGGTATGTGAGTGGAAAGAGAAATGCTTTAATGCTTAATAATAATTAAAAAAATCAATAATGTGGAATCACTGGCGACCCCTGGAGAACAGGCAATGAACCACTGGAACATACAGTCTTCCAATTATAAAAAAAATTCTAAGAATGGGGCCCACAATTTCACAAATTAAAACTTTCTATCTTTAATATTATATTTAATTTTCTCTAAACTTAAATAGGACATTATGTCATATAACCACTGCATATGAGTAGGGGATGAATCATCTTTCTATTTCAATAAATTGCTCTTTCCCATTCATTAAACGGACCCACTCTGCTTATGACAGACTGACCCTGATGTAAGCTCAGTGGGCAAACTTCCTTGACTGAGAACTGGGAAATCTGAGTAAGTTTGCTCTCCCTGTTAGAGATGTCCAGTAATGCAGTGCAGGTGACCTGGGAGCTGCCATTTACCTCAAATTGTTTGCAGAGTTTCAGCCAGCACCTGCAAGCTTCCACCATCTGCCAGGTTAAGTGCTTAAAAGCTTACAAATCCAAGTGAATTAACCTGCTTTAAAGTGACAGATCTGCTCATAAATCATCAGTTATTTTCAAATCATTATCACAGTAAACCAATATTTGAGAGGCTAATGGAAAAGATGGCATAAAGTCATGGCAGAACCACCCAGTGCAAAAGTCAATTCATAGTCTATACTTGTTACTGGATATCAAAAATGTAGAGAGGGAGTTCTCTTGAAACTAAATTTTCAATTTAGCTCCCCATCAAACGCTGTCGAAGTAAAGAGAGCTGAAAGGTTCATATATGATAGACTCATGCCATATACACACACACACACCTACACACACATATATTCAACAACTGAAATATTATTTAAAAGCAAAGGAATGATTTTAAAATAAAATGGACTAGAAATATGTTTCCCATTGCATGTGCTAAATTCATACTGCTGCTGTATATAGTACATTGCTTTACAAATTAGTTTTTGAATTGAACCTTGCCTGCAATACAGATTTCACAAATGAACACTTCACCATTCATAACCTATTGGGGTATTCAAATTTAATGCCCCAGGAAATATTAAATTCATTTTGCCTTGGCAAGAGCAGAGGTTAGCTCTTGACATGTGAGACTGCTTTGAATTTTATCTATGACGCTTTTGAATATATATTTTTAAAAAATGCTGTATTTTCCTACAATACCCAAATAAACACAACATTTTACATGTGGTCTACCCTATATTTTCATATAAGAGACATTTTTTTGGCCAAAAATGGCATGTTTTTCATATGGCTAGTATAAAAGTCAACCTTCCTATTTAGGGCCCCATCCACCCATCCATTCAAGCTCCCGACACTCTGACTCTGAACCTTTGTCTCAGCCACCCACATATCCGAGTTCCCAACGCCCCAACCGCAATCCCTTGCCTCGGCCGGTTGCCCATCTAAGTTCCTGATGTCCCAACCGCCTGCCTGCCCACCGGTGCTCCCAATGTCCCAATCATGGATCCCCGCCCCAGCTGTTCCCCACCGGAGCTCCCGATCCCCCGATCACAGATCCTCACCCCGGCTGCCCACCCACTAGAAATCCTGACACCCCAGCCATAGACCCTCTCCTAGGCTGTGGTGCCATGCACCAGAGATCGCAATGCTCCAGCCACACACTCTATCCTAGGCCCCAGCTACCTTCCCATCACAGCTCCTGATGTCCCAGCCACAGAGTCTCTCCTAGGCCCTGGACACCCACTCATCTGAGCTCCTGATCCCTCGAACGCGGACTAACCACTTAGTCATGGCCATTTGAACACCAAACACCTCGAACAATGGTCAAAATATGATCCGTGTAAGTCAACCAAATTTTACCTGAAAAATTGGTCCAAAAAATTTGACTATTACATGAATATATACAGTAATTTTCCACATCTTTATCCTGGTTAAATATCACTACAAAAACACAATGCATCCCCTTTAATGATATTTGGAAATATGAAATGTTGCCATTTTTATTATTGCATTTGTTTTGTCTGCTTGTCATTCAATTTGTGCCCTCTCCAACAGATTTTTGTGCCCCCATATATCACACTCAAAAGTAATCCATTCTACAAGGTGAATGCATTTTGGTTTATATTCCTGCAGCCATGCTTTAACTCTTTACTGTGTACTTTTGTTCCATAGTACTAAATCTTCAATAACATTGGTAATCATTTACCTGTACATTGTGGCTTGATGTTCACAGTAAGGAAGGATGGGTGAGAATGGAAAACAAAAGACAATGCTTAAATTAATGAATTATCTTCTCCTCTTGGACCTTTTAATCGCAGGAAGTCTGTCCAGCTGCAGCTACTCACAGACCTCATGGATTGTTTGGTGCACACGAAGTATCAGAGATTGCAATTTCCAGGGATGTTGTCACACTGCAGGTTCAGCCAAATAGATGTGTGACCATAAGGAGAGGCAGTCAGGCAGTGCAGGAGACCCCTGTATTTCACTTTCAAACAGTTATATTGCTTCGGAGATTATTGTTGGAGATGATGGGGAAATAGGGACATTAGCAACAGCCAAATCAGTGGCACCACAAATAACTGTTGTAAAGCACGGAAGGTCAAAATTGAGGCTGCAAGTGATACTCCTGGATGGTGTGTTACCTTCATGATGCTAGGGTCAAGGATGTCTCTGAGCGGACACAGGATATTCTGGAAGGGAAGGGTGAGCACCAAGATATCATTGTCCGTATTGGTGCTAATGGCATAGGCAGGAAGAGATACAAGGTACAGCAAAGAAAATTTAGGTTGGAAGTTAACAATCAAGGTTCCTTTTATTGTCATGTAATAATATACATGATATACTTTAACTTTTGCCTGCCATAAGACAGAGTCTCCATTAGTATTGCCCAGTGCCCCTTACAGTATGAGAGAAAAAGAAGCTGAGTGTCCATGGATTAGTCTCCAGCACACCCACAGCCACACAGACTCCTGTTTGATTAATCAGCAACCTGAACTCCAGATCCAAACCTCCGACCAGGAAGCCTTCAGCACCCTTCGGAAGCCTTTCTAGACTTTGGCGCCCTCTTGAATCCTGGCCCCGAAACCTGGTTCTCACGAGACAGTCTCTAGCAGCCTTCAGCCTGTGTGGGTCCCCCAAATGCAAGTCACCAACAGCCCTCAGCCTGTATAGGTCCCCCTTCCTCAAGTTGCCTGCAGCCTGTATGGGTTCCTCAGCTCCTGAGCCCCTCACTGGTCTGCTGCTCTGGTCACCTTCTGCTTAGGATTCTTCAGCCACTGAGCCCTCCTGGTCTGCTGCTGTGGTCACCATCCTGTAGGACCTCTTGAAGAGTAATCTCAGTATTACTCCTTGTGCTAGTGAGGTTAGGAATAGGAATATAGCATGTTTGAAAGCATGTTTAGCATGGAGGGCTTCAGAAATCTGGACCATTGGTGTCTCTTCCAGGGCAGATGGGACCTCTACAAGAATATAAGGTTGCACTTGAACTGGAATTGCATCAATATTCTTGCAGGGGTGTTTACTAGTGCTGCTCAGGAGGTTAAAAGTCACGAGGCAGTAGGATAGAAATTGGAACAGTAGGCCTGCAAGTGGAGGGATTCATAAGGAGTTATCAATTATCTGATTGCAAAAATTGGTAGGGCCAGAATAATCAGATTGGCAGGAATAATCGTCTCTGAGTATTTATTTTAATGCAAGGGATGTAGTGGGTAAAGCAGATGAGCTTGGAAGATGGATTTAGTATACGAAACAACAATATTGTAGCTATTACAGAAACTTGGTTGAGAAGTGCAGAATTGGAAATAGGGCAACTTGTAGTTAACTAGCTCCATGTTCAAGAACAGTTTTTATCCCACAATGATCAGGTTCTTGAACCTCCCGCACTGCCTAAATCCTCCACTACCTCAGTGTTGCATGTTCTTCCCACTGTGGAACACACTCATATGAGACATGATTAATCCTTTGTGTTCTTTATTTAATCTAAAATGATTCTACTGTGTCCCACAAATCAAAGCTATTATTTGATGTCTCAGACATGCATGTTCCCAAACACTCCTCCCCAAAAAATACAAACAAAAACTAAACTGTGAATGGCAACAATAAATGACTAAGCACAGTACTTCTCAATCAATCATGGGTCATAGTCCTTCAAATGTAACGAAGGACGCTTCTCGCATTTAGATCTCCTCGGAGATGGAAGACTTAGAGAACTTTTTGACTTCTCGGGAGAACCCTTTAGTCTTTCTGGGTAAACTTCTGGCCTCACAGGAGAAAGTACCACTTCCTCATCAACTAACACTAGAGATTGGGTAGTTACTGTTGGGTCTTCCGGTGGGAGCTCATCACTCTCTTGTGTACCCAATGGCGAGGGTACCTCTGGAACCGGTTACAGGGTCAGATCCAACATGTCATTGTTGGCAATAAAGCTGCTCTGGATCCGGTGAGTCAAAGCGATCATGTACCTCAGAAATGGTGAAGCATCTATAGCTCTCAATGTGTTGTTTCCATTCATTTCTCCCACCAGTACAGAATATGAACAAAGGCTCCATTTTTTCAGAAGCACTCCTCTTATCCATGTGGCTTTATTCTCTCAGTAATCTCTCACCAATACTTGTCCAACTTCTAGAATTCTGGATGGTTTACCAAGAGATGCTGATTGCTGGATACGAAGCCCAATATTTGGGTGTGCCATGAAAAGCATGGTTCTCAAGATGTGTCCAAACATCAGTTCTTCCAGTGTGTGTTTTGTTGTAGAGTGCAGGGTTGTCCTGTATGACAAAAAAAATTTGCAATCCTTTGATGTCATGTTATGTTCAATGACTTCTGAGCCTTCATGGCTTTTTTAAAAAGTCTGTATAAAACGTTCCACTTCCCTGTTGGTACTTGGATGGTAGGGTGCCGATAAGATGTGTCATAATGGTTTTTTTTGTTGCAGGAATTGGTTGAAAGCATCAGACAAAAATTGTGGTCCAATGTCAGAGACCAGTTCTATTGGCAAACAGTACATTGTGAAAATACTCTTTAGTCTCTCAATTGTTTTTTTTTCTGCTGTTGTTGTCATCTGCATTTGGGATACTACAGGCCATTTGGAGTGGGCAGCCACCACAATCAAAAAGTTTTTCCTCATAAATGACCAGTGAAATCAATGTGAATTCGGGGCCAGGGGTGTGAAGGCCATTTCCAGGGGTTCGCTTCAGCTTGGGCTGTTTTAGGTTGCATTTCTTGGGAAATGTCTAATGTCCATGCCCATTGATGGCCACCAGACATGCGTGGGCACTCCCTGGATGATTGTTGTGGAGTTTGGCTAACATGGTTGTTTGCCATTTCTTCAGAATGATTGTTGTAGTTCCCCTCAATAAACAACCCTCTTGAATCGATATCTCATTGCGTCACATACATGGTTTTAATTCAGGCCTAATCCTCTCTGTTTCAGGGCATTCATTTAACATGAAGAACAGGATCTTTGATAGGGTTGCCTCATTTCGTACCTCTTTACTGATAGTTTTTGCAAATGTCAAAGTTGCTCTTGATTAATGGCTGTGGCCTCTGCTATTGATCAATCCTTCTATTGTTTGCTCTCTGTTAGAGGTAGGCACGACAAAGCATTCAAATGGCAGTTTTCCTTCCCTGGACTATGTTTTAATCATATGCTGTGAGCTGCATTCCCCATTTTTGAATTCTTATGGCCATCAGTACCAGAATGCCTTTCTTCGGGGCAAGATTAAACTCAGCAGTTTGTTGTCTGTCACTAAGATGAACTTTCTGAAGATGTGGAATCTGTCTCTCCCCAGCTAGACTAGCTAATGTCCAAAATTTAAAGACTGTTAAAATTTAAAAAATCTATCAGATGGAGTACTGAGTGTTGGGGTTACAAAAAATGAAGAAAGGAAGAGGTAAGAAACAAAATAAATTAGTCGTTAAAGCTGTGGGAAAAAGTGAAAAATCTGGGTCTACCGTTCAAAAGAAGCACCAAGATCAATTTAGTATGGAGCCGAAGCCCCATAGGATGTCTTCAGAAGAATCTGGAAGGAGGACAGCCTCTCCAACGCGACAGCTGACGAAAGATGGTGTCGATGCAAGGAACCTGGCAGTCAGCCAGGACATTCGCAGGCGTAACAATGGTAGCGTGGCCGGGGGTGGTGAAATGAGTGGGGCTGCATCAGGGTATGAATGGGTAAGCGTGGTCGGCAGCACGCGCTACTGCACTACGGGTCCTATGGGCATGTGTCCGACATCACGATTCCACGGTCCTTGACCGTTTTCGTGCTGCGGCGGGACCCACTCTATGACGCGCTGACAAGGTCAGCTCGAATGTGGACAGGGGTCCAAATCCTCAGCAGAGCGGCCGGAGAAGAAATCTTGGTACCAAAAGAGGAAGAAGAAGAGCATGTTGAATACTTGGATGAAGGTGATCAGGAATTATTATTGATGGCAGCAGAAGCTATTGAAGGTAGGCCTAGAACTATAAAAATGGCTTCTCCATTTAAATCTGTTATTTCACCTACTCTAACAAATCCTTTACCTGGACCTAATGCGGTTACAATGTTTGAAGAGTTAACAAAACAAAATGAAAATATTATGGCTTATATGACAACTGGTTTTCACAATATAGATGAACAATTTGTTGAAGTAAAAGGGAAAATGTCTGATATGTGTGGAGAAATTGCTGCCATGAAAGGGGATCTTAATAAATGTTTAATTGCAGTGGATGAAGTACAAGAAAGATGTAAGAAAGTTGAAGATAAAATGAAGCAGATGGAAGAATCACTAACGGGATGGGACGTGCAAAAGAATATCTTTTTGCAAAAAATAGATTCATTGGAGAATCAGAGGCGACAAAATAATGTAAAAATAGTTGGATTTCCTGAAGATATTGAAGGACAAGACCCCATAACATTTTTTCGTAAATGGATTCCAAAAATGTTGGGGAAGGAATAATTTCCAGAAGGATTAGAATTGGACGGAGCTCATTGAGCATTAAGAAGGAAGCCTTTTCCAGGGCAACTACCGTGAGCGGTTTTAATTAGAAGTTTAAGATATCAGGATCGGGAGTCGATTTTACGTCTTGTGGTACAGGAAGCCTGCGTTGATCAGAACCCAATAATGGTTCAGGGCAGCAGGGTTTTCTTTTATGCTGATTTAAGTTAGGAAGTTATACAGAGACGTAAGCAATTTAATCAGGCTAAGACAGTGTTGTGGAAGTAGGGGTATAAATCAGCATTTAGATATCCGGAAATGTTGAAGGTGTTTTATGGGCAATATCAGTATCAGTTTTTTGAGAAAGCTCGGGATGCACTAACTTTTGCTAATTCATTGCCAGATAATAAGTTGAGCTATGATCTCTCCAGGAAGCCGTTAGTCAACATTACCAAGGCTAAGAATGGAAATGGTAATGGGCTGCAGAAGATGGAAATGATGCAACTGGCTGAAGTGATGGAGGATACTCAAATCCAACCTGGACAATAAAATGATGAATTTTTTTTGAAAGTCTGGCTGGGGGCGGGGGGTAGATAACACTGCTGAATTCTAAGTCATCAGTCACTGGTGGTATTGACCACACCCGGTCAACGAGGGGGGTAATGCTCTGCAGTGTTTTATTTGGGGGGGAGAGTTTTTTTTTCTTTCGTATTAATGTTAAGTTTTGTTTTTGTCAAAGGGTTTTTAAAATTTTTAAATTTTTTTTATTAGATTTAGGAGGGAGAATTTTTTTGGGTGCTACTCTATAAAGTACAATGAATAACCTGAATTTTGCTTCTTTTAATGCTAAGTGGTTAAATCATCCAATAAAATGGAAATGTATTTTGGACTATATTAAAAAGTTGAAAGTAGATATTGCAATTTTGCAAGAAACACATCTGACAGAGAAAGAGCATTTGAAATTGAAAAGGGATTGGGTAAGGCATGTGATTGCCTCTTCTTTCAATTTGAAAGCTAGAGGGGTTGCAATTTTGATAAATAAAAAAAGTACCTTTTATTTTAGATTATTTCTCTACTAATGCAGGTAGAGTATTGACAGTCAATTGTAAAATATTTTCTGAAACTTGATCGTTAATGAATATTTATGCACCAAATGAAAATGAGGAAGTATTTGTTACTGATGCTTTTTAAAATTTGAATCAAACTAATTAAAATGTTTTGATAGGAAGGGATTTTAATTGCTGTCTAGATCCATTGTTGGATAAATCTCTGAAAACTGTGAAGAGAACTAAAATGGCAAAAAGAATAATTGAGATGATGAGAGATTTAAATTTGGTTGGAGGAAATTGAATCCAACTGAAAAGGATTTTTCTTTTTATTCTGCTTGACATCATTCATTTTCTAGAATTGATTTATTTTTAGTCTTAACTCAGTTACAGGGTAGATTTACATGTGCAGAATATAAAAGTAAAACTATGTCTCATCATTCACTGTTGTTGGCTTCTTGTTTAGGTACTGAGATGGTAGAGAATGTTTATCGTTGGAAATTTAATGAACTGTCATTAAAAAAAGCCTGAATTTGTTCAGTATATTAGGGATCAAATTGTTTTTTTATTTACAAATGAATGAAGGTTCAGAACAAAGTAAATTTGTTTTATGCCCTTTGAAAGCATACTTAAAGGTGGCCAATATAGTTATATAGCAAAAGTTAAAAAACAATATTTGTTAGAGAGTCAAAATTTGGAAAAATAAATTGAAATGTTAGAGAAAGAATTTCAGAAGAATTCCACTGAAGATAATAAGATAATTATCTAAATTAAAACTTCGTTATAAATATGAGAAAATGATTCAGTGATCGAAGCAACGTTATTAGGAGTTGGGTGAAAGAGCACATAAAATTCTAGCTTGGCAATTGAAAACTGAACAAGCATCAATAACGATTAATACGATTAGGAAAAATTCAGAGATTACACATAAACTGCAGGAAATTAATGTGGAATTTAAAAAAATAATCAAGGTTTGCATATATCAAGATATAGATCAGATTGATTCTTTTTTATCTAATTTAAATTGAATGAGATGGATATTAAAGATTTAGATAGTTCATTTACTGATTTAGAGCTTAAAGAAGTGTTGCAATCAATGCCTGGAGGGAAATCTCCTGGAGAGGATGGGTTTACAACAGAGTTTTATAAAGAATTTAATGATGTATTGTTTCCGGTATATAGAAGTATATACTGAAACTAGTTCATTTCCAGAATCATTTTCAAGGGCATTGATAACTGTTATTCCAAAGAAAGATAGGGACCCTTTAAAAATGGCCTCATATAGACCAATATCTTTACTGAATGTGGATTATAAGATTGTGGTAAAAGTATTAGCTAATAGGTTAGCCAATTTATTTTACCAAAATTAGTACATGTTGATCAAGCAGGTTTTTATTAAAGGTAGATATTCTGCAGACAATATTATTAAATTGATTTTGATAATTAATGCTGTAAGACAACAGGTTAATCAACCAATGATAGTAGCATTAGATGTGGAAAAAGCTTTTGATCGGGGTGAATGGAATTTTTTGTTCAAGGTGTTAGAAAGATTTAATTTTGGTCCACTTTTTACTGGCTGGGTTAAGGCTTTATATACTGGTCCTTCTGCAAGAGTAATAACAAATGGACAGATTTCATTGGTATTTAATTTGTCTCATTTGACTAGACAGGGTTGTCCTCTTTCACCAGCTTTATTTGCTTTGGTAATAGAACCATTGGCTCAAGCTATAAGGCAAGACACTGGTATTAAAGGAATCACAATAGGAGAACTAGAGTATAAAATAGTTTTCAGACTATGTGTTGAGATATTTGACACAAGATTCTTTAAAATTTTTGCAAAATTTGTTAAATTGGTATGGTATGTTTTCAAGTTATAAAATTAATTGGGAAAAGAGTGAAATATTATCTATATCAGAGGAAGATTATACAGATTGTAGATGAATTACTAAGTTTAGATGGTCGAATAAAATTAAATATTTTGGAGTTATAGTGAATAGAGAATATCAAGATTTATATAATTTAAATTATATACCATTGTTAAACAAAATCAAAGCTGATTTACATAGATGGAAAGATTTACCATTGACTTTAATTGGGAGAGTTAATTGTATAAAAATGAATATATATCTTCGTATACAATATATTTTTCAGTCTATTCCAAATGTAATATCAAAGAAATTATTTTAAGGAATTAAACAAAGTAATTTGAGTATTTTTGTGGAAAGGTAAATTGTCAAGAGTTTCTCCACAAAAATTAACATGGTGACAAGAATGGGGTGAACTTCAATTACCACATTTTCAAAATTATTATGAGGCGGCACAATTGAAATTTATTAATAGGTTATTTGATGCTGAACAACCACCTATGTGGGCAAAAGTTGAATTGGATCAGATTTCTGAAAATAAAATTAGTCATTTTATTTATAAATGGAATTCTTTATTGTTACAAAAATATGAATTACTTGTATTGCGACATATAATGGATGTTTGGCATAAGTGAGATCAACTTACAGGATCTAAAGGAAAAATTTTGGTAAAATCATCACTATATCAGAATAAATTAATTCCTTTCTCTTTAAATAATCCTTATTTGAAAAAATTAGGAAATGAAAGGAATTAATACAATACAGGATTGTTTTGAGGCAGGTAGATTCTCTACATTTAATCGATTATGAGCCAAGTTTGGTATTTCACTAGATTCATTTTTTGCCTACTATCAAGTTTGGGACTTTTTATAAACAAATTTTTGATGGGATTTGGTTTTACTAGGTCAAACAAAATTTGAGATGTTAATTACAGATAAAGGAAATTAAGGGTTTATTTCAGATATGTACAGGTTATTGCAAGAAAAATTGGATAAGGTTAATGTTTATAAAATGAAGGAGAAATGGGAGAAGGATTTAGATACTGTTTTGTCCTGTGAAGAATGCTCAAATATATGTATGGATAGTGTTACAAAATTACTTAATGTGAGATATAGTATGGTTAATTGTAATTTTATACATCAATCGTATTTAACTCCTGAAAGAAATGTGGATTCAGCTCGTCAGATTTGTGTTTTAGATGAGGAGAATAGATAGGTACTTGCATGCATTCTGTTTGGTCGTGTGAAAAAGTTAAACTTTTTTGGGATAAAGTTATAAAGTTTTTGAGAGATTTAATTAAAATTGATCTGCAATTGGATCCAATGCTGTGTTTATTAGGTTACACGAATGTATTAAATGCAAAGCTGAAAATGAATGATCCACAATTGGCTTTTGTACAATTAGAGTTAACAGTAGCAAGAAAATGTATAGCTGTTACATGGAAAAATGATATAGAGTTGAATATACAAAAATGACATAATGAATTAAAATCGTGCTTATATTTGGAAAAAAATAATCTATAATTTGTGAAATAATAATTTTTTTTGGTAATAATGTGGAGTTTCTATGGCTAGAGATTTTAAGTAAATGATATGCACAGACTTGGCATACCAAGCAGTCAATATTAAATACCTGGAATTTTTTTAAGGCTCTGGGTGGGGGGGGGTGGTGAGTTGGGAGGGGATAGTTTAGATGAGGGGGGGGGGAGGGAGTTTTGTTTTACTTTGTATTTTATAATTTTTTTTGTTATCCTGATAGTTTTGTAAAATCTTTAAATAAATATTTTTAAAAAACTAAGATGAACTTTCTACCATATAGGTATTGATGAAATCTTGTGACACCAAAAGTTATGGCCGGTCCTTCCTTTTCCATTTGTGCATAATTCCGATCACAGGGTGTTAGGGAGCAAGAAACGCAAGCTACAAATTGTTCACCTTTTTCTGTGACCTGTGACGATATTGCTCCTAAACCCACTAGCGACACTTTGACCGCCAGGGTCACTTCTTTGCCTAGGTCATAGTGAATGAGAACATTATCTTTAGAGGTCAGCATTTTCTTCAACCACTTGAAAGTTTTCTCACATTCTGTGGTCTAACACCACTGTTGATCCTTTTTTAGTAGTTGGTTAAGCAGGTTGCACAATGTGGACATGTTGGGGATGTGCTTTCTATAATGGTTCACTAAACCTAAGAATGACTGTAATTCCACTCGATTTGTGGGGAAAGCTGGGCTGCAGGCATCTTTGGTACCTGCTGTGTTCATCCAAAAGATCTGTCAGCATAACTAAAACATAATTTTTTTCTTGCACTAAGTGCAACTTTGAATATTTATCTATCATTGGATAATTATTATCCCTTTTTCTATCTTGGCATTTATGGTCATTTAAATTTTTATTGTTTAGCTGCAACAAGAATTTTGGTGTACCTGCACACTGGACTTATGTATACCAATAAACTCACATTGACTATTGATACATGACCAGGCAGGCGAATAGAGAGGCACAAGCTACACACAGGAAGATGGGATGCCATATTAATCTCTTTAATTCTGCTCACATACAGTTGAGTTCTCGTTATCTCCGGCATTTTATCACAAATCCATACATCCCTAAACTTTATGCAAACATTGCTTTTATAACTTGGAGGCATTCCAGAAAATTGTTGGTCATCATTTTTTCTCAGATACATTTCTGAGGATTACAGTCAATCAGGGATTTTGCACACAGAACTTTCTTGTAATGTGCATGTTTTATCTTAGGGTTATCACAAGGCAAGGTTCTAAATACCAATATAATTTTCCCATATTTTCCTCAGGTGACTGAAGGTTAAACCAACATTTCTGTTCTGCTGTAACTATCCTCTGTGATTTCATGATAGTTAATTTAATTCTAAGCTATTTGTCTTGAGTTAAGTTCACTTGACCAAGAGCAAATGTAATATCGAAATATAATCTTAGGTCAGTAAGTAATCTTTCTTGATTTTTCATTACTTGTGGAAATGTTAAACCCTTGAATTTTTTTTACAGCAGGAAAGATTTTCTTCACTACCAATATTAAACCAGCAAGAAAAAAAACTATAATTTGAATAAAAGAACATATGGAGTGCTGAATCTGCGTAGGAATTTACACATGACTTTAGGGTAATCCTCAGATGTCATTATCAATGGACATTGAAGTAAAAATAATTCAAGCGGATGAAAGGTTGTGGCCTGAAATGTTGACTGTTTCTTGCCTTCCACGGATGCTGTCTGATCCGCTGAGTTCTCCAGCATTTTAAGTGTTGATTCAACAGACAAGAGAAGCAGCTGAAAGTGTCTGGGCATGGAAATTAGTAGCTTGAAAGTTGACTGTTTGAAGAGGTGATGAACTTGTGCAGTACAGTTTACATTTGCAGCCTTCCTTCAACTAAATTATCATGTGCACGACTGCAGATATGGTTGTAGCAGAATGACACAAATCTCTTAAGCTCCCTGATACTTGCTCTCATTTGTTCCTTTCTCAAATAGCATGAAAGGTAGTGGTGAAAGTAATCTATGACGCTCAAAATGGAAAGGTCACCTGAAAAAGATAAATGAGCAGCAGAACCCCTGATCGACAAGGTCTTTTTGTAGGATTTAAAGCTCATTTTGTAGAGCTCAGAACAACAGTTAGAAAATAGGGATTTTACTTGATTCACTATTTTCCTGGAACCTGTATAGTTGTAGCCACAATAACAGCATGGGTAACTGTTCCTGCATTAAAAGAATTGGCAACTGTATATTCTGATCAGGTTGTTTACAATCCAATGATATGAACATTGAATTTTACAATTTCAGAATTTTATCTCCCACACCTGTCCATCTGGGCTGGCTTCTCCCTTTGCTCATCTTTCTTAACTTCTCTCACCTCCTCTTCTCCTACCTGATTCCATCTGCCCAGGCTTCTCCCCCCATCATTTGATTGCACTATCACCTACTACCTTCTGTCCTACCCCTCTGTTCTGCTGTAACTATCCTCTGTGATTTCATGATTGTCAATTTAATTCTAAGCTATTTGTCCTGAGTTAAGTTCAATTGACCAAGAGCAAATGTAATATCAAAATATAACCTCAGGTCAGTAGGTAATCTTTCTTGATTTTACATTACTTGTGGAAATGTTAAGCCTTTGAATTTTTTTTTACAGCAAGAAAGATTTTCTTCACTACCAACGTTTAATAGTGATCTATCCCCATCCTCTCAGTCCTGATGCAGAGTCTTGACCTGAAATGGTCATGTTTACAGTCACAGTACCCAAGATTGACCAGAGGTCTAATATTACATCAGTTCAAGAGAGAACTAAGAGGGCTTTGTAAATGCACATGCTGAGAATGGGGAAAATGTGGTCAGATAACCTATTTGCTGAAATTCACCAACTCTTTTCTGACAACCTGACTTTGTCTATTTACAGGACTCTGAAATTCACAAAAAAGCATGAATCTGGATTTTGAGAAAACTGCATTCATCCTCACTACCTTTGGAAATTATCAAACCATTGAACATCCCTTCAAAATCAAGGGAAATTAACTAATTAAATGTGCTTAATCTGGTAAAATGCAAGAATCTCAGTTTGACTACTGCCATGATAATCTTGTTATTTTGTTTTCACCAGATTTACTGTGATTTTAAATTCCAATAGCACCAGAGAGTGGCAGCTATTCTTGGGATGCCTGGATAGCATGCAAAACTCAGCTCATCGTCATATATGTGTGACACTCTAATGCCTGAGTGCAAGTGAAGGATTCATTGCTTCACACAGTGGTAATTTATCTGTAATAATAATGTGCCATCAACTTGTGGTGTTGCAGCAAGGAAGGAAATACACAGCGCAGTGAAAGGGGAGAGGTGGGGAGAGCCAGTCTTGTTTTTTTTAAATTTTCATACTTGAATTGTCAAGCCACTATAGCTTCTCTTTCTAATTGAGTAACCATATTGCAAATCTGCAATGAATTGAAATTGTATTTTGGCCATTGGAATTGTAATTCCATTGTGACTATGCTATTCCTTAAAGTATCGAAGTGTTAATACCAGATACCAGAATGGAAAAGGTTGAAGCTGAGGGCCATGGTGGTTGGAAGGAAAGGGCAGCTGATTTCCTTGTTGCTTCTGCAAGGAAAGACATGTGAAATGATAGATCACAGGGAGAACCACAATTTCGGCTGACAATGACTTGCAAGGTTTTTCATTTGTAAGTTAAACTTCTCAGCCACAAAGTCACTGCAGTTGGGAAAAGTGACCTGGTGAGTCATCACAAATTATACCTCATCATCCTATTAGTGGATCAACTACCAAGGAAGTCATGAATAAGTGTGGTTCAGGTCGTAGCACAGAGAGAGGGAATATTATGGTGTTGCCTTTACATTCATTCACTGTAATATTTCAATATTACCATAAAAATTTTTGTCATTTATTAAATCCCAGGATCAGATTTTTGCACATTTTACTTTGTTCATTCCTCACTTAGTGAAAACATCAGAAAGCTGCTATTCTTGTATGATATTAGATGTCAAATTATGCTCATTGGAACAGATGAGAGGCAATGGGGGACATATTTTATAAACGTCAGTTCCTATTATACAAGCTAGGAGTCTCGAAGCGGATTATAGGATGAGGATTTTATCTGATCATTTGCTTTTGTTAATAACTACACAATGCCTGAAATCTGTTGTTGAAAAGGAAAGATTTTTGAGACTTCGTTCTAAATCATATTAGAATATTTTTGTGATACAAATTTGAAGTCTATAAATGATAAATTTATTATATGGGATGCTTTAAAAGCATATTTGCAAGGGAAAATTATGTTTTACATCTAAAACTATAAAGGATTATATGAAAGAAGTAGACCAATTAGAAAAAGAAATTACAGTCTTAAAAAAGATCTTCAAAAGTCAGTTTATGAAGACAAAAGCAGACAATTGATTAATAAAAAGCTTCATTGTAATACATTGAAAACTTATAGGATTGAAAAAGTTATTATTAAGACAAAGTAAAGATATTATGAATTGGGTGAGAGATCGCATAAAGTTTTGGCTTGGCAATTAAAAGCAGAGCAAGCTTCGAGAAAAATTAATACAATAAAAAAGGAAACCATCATAATTACATACAAACATTAAAAATAAATGAATCTTTTAAGAATTTTTATATGAAATTACATACTTCAGAATCTTTAGGAGATGAAACTTAAATAAATGGTTATTTATCACAGATAATATTGCCTAGATTAAATTTAGAAGAACAAACTAAATTTGATACACCATTTACTGAGGCAGAAGTAAGAGAAGCAATGAATTCTCTACATATTAATAAATTTCCAGGAGAAGATGGTTTCCCATCTGAATTTTATAAAGAATTTAAGTATTTATTAATTCCTATATTTATGCAAGTACTGGATCAAGCTTCATAAACTTCTCTTGTAGAATAATTTTCGCTAGCAATAATTACTGTGATTCGTAAAAAAGACAAATTATTTGAAACCTTCATCATATGGAACTATTTCAATATTAAATTTAGATTATAAAATAGTAGTAAAGGTTTTGGCAAATATAATGAATAATTTATCACCTAAATTAATTAATATGGATCAGACAGGGTTTGTTAAAAAAAGACAATCATCAGAAAATGTAGCTAGATTGCTTAGCATAATCTATTTAGCACAAATACGAGGTGACCTGAGTGTGGCAGTGGCTTTAAATGCAGAAAAGGCATTTGATAGATTAGAATGGGATTTTTTTGTTTGAGGTATTAGAAAAGTTCAGATTGGATCAAATTTTTAAAATTAGGTTAAAGCTTTATATCATAGTCCTAAAGCTAAAGAAGTAACAAATGGACAGGTACCTACATCATTTAATTCAACAAGATCAAATTGACAAGAATGTCCTTTGTCACTAGCTTTATTTGTTGTAGCTATAGAACCAGCTGCCCAGATGATTTGCTTGGATTTACAAATTAAGGGCTTTAGGGTGGGTCAAGAGGAAATAAGTTTATTTTCAGCTGATGTTTTAATATATTTGACTAAACCAGAGTCATCTTTACATAGATTGTATGCCAAACTGGAAGAATATGAAAAAAGTTTCAGGTTATAAAATAAATTGGAATAAAAGTGAAATTATGCCTTTACACAGTGTCAGAGAGATACACAGTTTAAATAGCCAAAGGAAGGTATTATATATTTAGGAATACATACAGATAACAAAATGAAGTATTTATATAAATTGAATTATTTATCTTTACTTAAAAAGATTGAAAAAGATTTTTAAAAATCGATAAATTTACCAATAACTTTAGTTGGAAGGGTGAATTGTTTAAAGATGAATGTATTTCCAAGGATACATTATATTTTTCAGATGCTACCAATATTAATACCTCAAATTTTTTTTTCCAAGAATTAAGTAAACAAATAAAGAAATTTCTCTGGAAAAGTAAAATGGAAAGAGTTTCTATAGAGAAGTTAACATGGAAATATGAATTAGGAGGACTACAACTCCATAATTTTAAGAATTATTATCAAGCGACACAGATGAGATTCCTTGTTTCTTTATTTGAAAATATAAAACCAGGATGGGTTAATATAGAACTAAACAAAATTGGAGAAAAGAAATCAAAAGTGGGAATCAAAATTGTGGGTTGCTGATAAAGACACACCACTCAATTTCCTCAATGTTTGGAATAAAATGAGTAAAGATATTGGTTTAGGGTCTTTATCACCGAAAATGCCATTGATTAATGGACTTTTGGTCCTTTCAAGATATAATCAGTTCTTAAATATATGATATTGTGTCAAAATTAATTTTGATAGTTGATAATTTGTTTTTTTTTCCTTTCTACGTGAATCTTCTTCCAAATGTTGAGCAGATGGTACAGTACTGGTGAATTCCTATGTTGCACCAGCTTTTCATCCCACTTATATAGTATATGTTCAGGTACCTTCTCCCCTATTTTATCTAGCTCTAATCTGGTCCAATCTGGTTTTTCTCTTGTTTGATAAAAATCTGATAGGTATCTTAATTGTGCTGCTCTATAATAATTCTTAAAGTTTGGTAGCTGTAAGCCCCCTTGTTTGTACAATTCTGTTCATTTATCTAGTGCTATCCTTGGTTTCCTCCCTTTCCATAAGAATTTCCTTATTATTTTCTCTGTTAGGTGAATTGGTAACGATTGAAATAGGTATTGTATCTTTGGGAAGATATTTATTTTAATGCAAAATTTACCCTTCCTATCAGTATTAGTGGTAAATTATTCCAATGGTCTAAGTCATCTTGTAATTTCTTCATTAATGGCTGATAATTTAATTTGTATAGATGGCCTAGATTATTATCTAGTTGAATAATAGATAACCCTTCCTTTAGAGAATGGGAGAGAAAAGGGATCAAAAGAATAGAAAATTGTTTTTCAGGAAATAAATTATTATCTTTTGAACAAATGAAGTACAAATATGGTATAACTCATGGTACAATATTTGCATACCACAAACTGAAAACCTACTTGAAGAACAAATTGGGAAGCAGGCTGAAGTTACCAGAAGGAAGCAGTTTTGAACATGTGATTACAGACACAATGATAATTAAAAGATTTATAACAAATATGTACATCAAACTGCAAGAGAAAGAGAACGAGGAAATAAGCTGTAAACCCAAACAAAAGTGGGAACAAGATCTAAACATAAAGAATGAAACATGGGAAAAGCTATGCTCCAGAACTATGAGAAATACAATAAATATGAGGTTACACATGATACAATATAATTGGTTACACAGGCTATACACCACACCCCAAAAGTTAAATAAATGGGACCCAACAGTATCAGACAGATACTGTGCTGTAAGAAGGAAACAGGAACAACAGTACATGCAATTTGGGCATGTGAGAAAGTGGAAAAGTTTTGGGAAGGTATTAAATAAAATCACAAAAAGCAACATACCAAAAAATCCAGAGATCTTTCTTCTAAGTAATATAAGAAGTAAAGAACTTGGCCTCGATTTGGATGGAGCACAAAAAAGATTTATTATGATAGCCTTAGCTGTAGCAAAAAAATGTATTATGTCAACCTGGAAATCAGAAGATAGCCTGAGAATACAGCAAAGGTACATAGAAATGAATAAATGTATTCCATTGGAAAAAAATAACATATAATTTAAGAAATAACATCACAGTATTCGAATAAATTTGGGAACCATACATGGAACATAACAGAGAAGTCCTACCGCGGACCTCCACCACCCAAAATGACAGAAGGAGAAGAAGATGAAATGAACTGACCCAGTGTGTAAAAGTAGATGACACAATTTTCTTGTTTATTTTCATTGTGTGATGACATTGTTTAATGGGTTTAATGTATCATATATGTTAAACATTGAGTGGGTGGGGAAGGGGGGGTGAAGGAGGGAGGGAAGGGAGGGGGGAAAATGACACTGTGTATATTCAAGAGGGAAATGTTTGTGTAGTTTGGTCAATATGGTTCATAGTGTGAAAAATAAAAAGTTTAAAAAAATGATATTGTAAAGGAATTGTCAATGTGGAAGACTGCTATGAAAGAGGATAGTTAATGTTGTTTTAATAATTGAGGAACAAATATCCTCCACCATGTACTACTCTTTTTTGTTATTTTCAATTAAGGGCATATTTGAGAGATGAATTAGGGCCAGCAATGTTTTTTCCTAATTGTACTGAGGTAGAATTTCTTATTAGGAGTGGGAATGTCAAAAAAAATTATTTCTTTGGTATATTCTTTATTGCAAGAAGGAACTCATAAATTAGGATTGTATAAATATAGGCAGAGATGGGAACAGATCTGAATATTACGATGGATCACCATATCTTGGAAAATTTATGTAGAGACTCTAATACTATCAATGTAAGATACAGATTAGTTGTTGTAATAAATTTAAATTCCACCGAAACAAAAATTGATGGGTTTCAAATTCATAAATATTTGCCATCTCAATTTTAGTCCAACAAGGGGGCCGTTCCAAGTTCATTAATCAACTAATAAATTTAAATTGGATACTTCATAATAATTTTGAAAATGTGGTAAGCATAATCCCCCTAATGCATATTTCCAGGTTAATCTATTCAAAGCTACTCTCGGAAATTTTTGTTTTGGTGGAATTTAAATTTATTACAACAATATAATGTGCCTATATTAAAACATTTAATGAAGTTATGGATGAGGAAAAATAGAATGATAGGTTCTTAGGGTAAATTATTGACTTTAACACCATTTTTGTAAAAAAAAATTACAATCTAAGAAATAAATATTCTATGCTTTGACAAATTTGGCACTCATATACTCAGATATTGGGATTAAATTTGTAGTGATATTCTTTTTACCCTTTTGACCCAGTAGAATCCTCCTCTGTATGTTTTTCAATTTGTATTTTTCCTTCTTTTTTTTGGGTGGGAGGGAGGGAGGGGTCTTGGGCTAGGTTTGATAACCATCATGTATGTAATCGATTTGTTCTCTTTTTGATATCTGTATGTTATAATAATTGTAGTATGGAGTATTAAATTAAATATTTTTAAAAATCTACTTGAGGAATTCAACTGGATAAGCAGCGACAATTACTTTATCTCCAATTACTTTGGCCAAATGGGAAGCACAATCCCCAGGTGCACCAATTGCTCTGAAATTCCATGTTGATCTAATTGAACTAAAGTGGGAGAACTCTATGGATTGAAATGAATATCCTGATGCAGTTTATCTATTGAAACCTGAAGGTGGGTGCCAGGCCGGCTGGCAAAGAGCTGGCTTTTGTTAGGAATTCCTTAAATGACACAGTTCAGTAACTCTTAATCTCCTCTCCATTTCAAGTTATGAAATTTTTTCTCAAAGTTGCCTTTTATAAGCATCAATGGGAGAGAATGGACAGGAAATTTAAGTAACTTGGAGCTTGCATTTTCAATGTGCTCTTGGTTCAGGGAAAGTGTAGAAAGCTGAAAGGAAGCCACTTACAATATTGTGATTGTCTCCTTTGAAGACCAGATTGGATGTGAGAGGCCACCAAATCAAAAGTTTAGTTCTAAAGCCATATTCTCTGTGGGTCATCGATTCAATAATTCCGTGCAATATTTTAGAGTAGACAACATTCAGATTTCAACATTATTTTTCTTGTCAAATATTATGTGATTGAAATTTCTAAGCTCTCATGCCTTATATAAAGATATTCTGTGAGACTTGCAGTGCCCAGTCTACCAAATACATTTGTCTACTGTGCAGCACTATTTCAAAAGTAGTTTATTACCTATAAAGTTGTTTAAAACTATTATTTCTATTTTGCACATGAAGATATCAACTGTAAAGATGTTTAAGGCTATGTTGTTCAAGAGTATTTATTTCAAATGTGAAAAACTCAGCAACATTTGAATGCAGTCTCTTCTATTTAATGCAATGTTGCTCATGCTAATCTACAAATTTTTCTTTTTGCATGAACAGGAACTTGAAAAACAATCTACCTTATCTTGGTTTCTAGTGCTTTGCTGCCTGGTCATCTTTGCTTACTCCAAATTTCCAATCAAATCCTGGAAGATCCCTCAATTAATAAAAACATGCCGTGCTAGTCAATTTGATATTCGGTTGTTGCCACTTATGGCAAGGCCAGATTCTAGCAAGGTTCTTCTTAAATTAACCCAAAAGACTGAACTGAACACATTTTGCCTGAGTATTTTCAATTTGGCTGATTCCCTATGGATTTTTTTTTCACAAAATAAAGTGCATAATAAGAAAACTCCTGCCATTAATCTCCCTTTAAATAAATACTGTTTGGGTCAGTGACAACCATTAAATACTCTCATTAGCATTACTCATTTTCATTGAATTAAAGCGTCCCTCTGTGTATTCAACACAACTTTTTGACTGTACCTTCAAAATGCGTACAGCAATAAGCAACGTTGTGCTTTGACTAAACATCTCAGCCAATAGCTCTAATATTTAAACAATTTTGGAGCTTCAATTTAGCTCTTGAAGCAGTTGCTCAACTGTTTCATCACCAAAAAAAAAGAGAAACTACACTTTCTCCTGGGTTAAAGGAAATAAAAAAATACATACCGGCATTTTCTATTTCTCTCATCTGCTTGGATGGTGGTTCATCAGTGTCCCAGGGAGTTGACTGATTGATAGGAGTCTGTCCCCATCTCACGCCTTTACTTAGCATTTGTCCTTGGGTCTGACTGTCAACCTTAGAAGTACTTGAAGTCTATATTTAGGATGGAAAAAAAAAATTTAGACGTGTCTCATAATATGCACCACACCAAGCTATCCAATATGTAGACACTGATAATATTTGAGAATACATTTCAAATATTTACCTGGTAGACTATTACTCTCTGAGATTATATCCGTTCAGAATTAATATTTTCATTTATTTTTTTTCACAGCAGTAAATTGAATGTCACGGTGAATTACAGAAGACTTTTAGCAAGGTCACTTAGGACTATTGAGTCCATTATGTTCTGTGATTACTTGCGTACACTGTAGTCCCTGCCTTTCTGAAGGCTGGAATATAAAAGCTTAGATTCAGCATCTGATTTTGAGTAAAATTCCAATTTTTGCCAAAATATATCTAAAAACTACAAGCCAGTTCTTATGTTGGTTGAAATTCTGTAAAAGCAGAAATTATAAAGGTGACTTGGCAATTTCCAGAATACATTTTCTACACTAATAACTATAATATTGTCCCATATGTATAATTAACACAGCAGACAACTATTCAGAGCCAGCAAACATAAAATTGGTTGAACTCAGTGGGAAATCACAGGCAAAAATAATTTCCTTTTTACATGTCATAATATTTTTGTCTGCTAAAGAGAAAAAAAATATGAAGAATGACAAATATTTTTGTTTGTATTTTAACATGGTAAAACAGACATCTCACAATATTTTTCCCAAACTGGTAGTTATGTATTACTTGACAATAAAAAAAATCAATCTTCCTCAGATACATCTGCAGTAGATCTACCTCCTAATAGCAGGACAACGATAATGTGTGCATAGTTTCAAAAGTAACTGGTCATTTATATGCATGATTTTGATTTGAACAATTTCTGTAACTAATGGTAACTTAATCCAGTTGTTGCAGCAAGAGGAATTGAAATTGTTTAATTCAATCATTTATTAATTTAATGAACTCAATGTGAAGTGATTGAAGAGCAACTGGACAAAAATGCACAAATAGTATGAATAAATGGAAAAGGAAAAAACCCAAAGCTCAACAATTGTTTGCAAATTTCAGGAATTTTCCTCACATATTTGGAAAAGGAAACAGGCATTTCATACATCATCGAGAACGCTGTATTGCCTATATTTTGATGTACAGGGTATTGTATATCTACATATATCTAAGTAAATTCTTGATTACAAAAACAATTTAAAATTCAATCAAGATCAAAACCAAAATTAAAACCAAATTGGAAGAAAGTGCAAATTTAGAGTGGGGGGTTCCTTGTTTATCCAACAAAACATCCCAGATCATATCACATTCCCTCCCTCCATCTTGGGCTTTGGTTCTGCATTCAATGGATATATGCAGGGAGAAATTTCTCATTGCTGGTCATCACTGTTGTGAGTTAACAAACACACTTGCTTCTCAGCTGTCTCACTTGGTTAACCAAACTCTTCAAGTTACTTTGTATATGAAGAACTTACTCTGTTCAGGAAGCAAGGCTACTTCAAATGCAATCACAACTTGTATATAAAGTATGGCCCTGAGCAGTATCAAAAAGATCAGCAGACCAAAGGAGAAACTTTTTTTTGGGAGAATTGATGATGCTCTGGGAGGATGGAACCAGGACTTAAGGCCCATTGTGTATGTACTAATCATCCAAGTACCCACTTACACTTATCCCATTTTATTCTCTACATTTTGATCAACTTGACAACTTTGTTTATTGTGACATACCAAGATGCAGTGATAGAGATTGTTTTGCAAGCAGACCTGACGGCATCTTACACACAGAGCAGAAAGTAAGAGTAAAACCAGATGGGATGGTGTGTTGATACACCACCAGCCTACTTCAGGGGGCAACCTCTGTACCTGCAGAAGAGCACGGGAACAAGGCAACACCTGGCTGGCTGTCAATCAGCCAACCTGAATGGACCAAGCCCCACCCGGTCAGCTGTCAATCACCCTCCGCGATATAAGCCAGAACTGGCCCTTCGAAGACAGTCTCAGAGCTTGCAACAGCATTCCTCAAAGCCAGCTTGTGGAAGTTTATGTTAAATAAAGCCTGGCAAACAGACTAAGTTTTGTGTGTTGGATTCTGTTCGATAGCACAACACAATTTATTCGACATAAAATTTAAAGCTGCCTCAAAATCGACCCACGCCACCCAGAAGCACAAACACGCTTTGAGATCTGGAGGACACTGTCGAAGCAATCATCAAAGCACACGCCAACGGCATCCTGAAATCTGACAGAAAAAGCCTCGTTTCACTCCGATTGAAGCTGGGTCCCCGAGCCTTCCAGGTGCTCAAAGACTGCATCGGGTACTCGGAAGTGACGAACACCCTCTAGACCACGAACGAGGTCTTCGCAAGGTACTTCCTAAGTATCCATTCCAAGCTGCCCGGGAGAGAGCCAAGTCCTACCTGGGAGCCCTGCGTGAGTTGGCCCGACCTTGTCTGGCTGGCTGAACCCAGGGTAAATGAAAGGGAGGTTGAGAGGCTGATCAGAGACATCTACGTCCGAGGGCTACATGTGAGAGCCATCAGGCAGAAGCTGCTAGAGGACAATATCTACTCCCTGGCAAAAACAGTGGAGGTAGTCCAAACCCTGGAGGCAGTAGCCCTGCACACCGAAGCCTTCGAGTCCAGACTTCCCCATGCCTCTATGGGGTTAGCACAGATGGCTGCTGTGGCCCTAGACCAGATAGGATGAAAATATCGCTGCTGCTGGTGCCCAACGCCCTTGTAAGAACTATGGGTCCTGGTGTGGGTCTGATAGTCTATAGCTCCAAAACTGCCTGCCCCGAAACCAGTACTGTTCAAGATGTGGCAAGAAAGGCTGCTTCGCCAAAGTATGCCTCCCAAAGCCCACCGGCAGCTCAGGGGCCCTCTACAATCTTCCCCCCTCCCTTTTGATCCCTGCCACGTGCGATTGCCGGGCGACACTATTACCCCTGCAGCCACTTCCGGCCTCCCCAACCCCAGCAGGCCAACTTTTGGCCTCACTGGCAACTATAGCCGTGTGCAGACCATACGCCCGGACTAGCCCTAGCCAGTGCCACCTCCTGAGGACTACAACGACATCACTTCCAGTCTACAGAATGACGTCACTTCTGCTGCCCGTGATGACGTCGCCCTCACTGATGGTGTGATGTCACTTCCCCCTGCGCAACTAGCGCAGCCAGGGAAGAAGGCCACCCATGCCTTGCACTCCCATGCAGCGCCACCTTCTTGGGTGGGTCATGCAGAGGTGCCACCACCATCTGGGCCCTCCCAGGCCTCCAATGAAGACAGTACTTATGATGATGTCAATGTAGTCAACACGGGCGCTGACCAGGCCACCCCACGCCTCCAGATGCCACTAACCGTTGACACTCACCTCTCCCGATGCCTGCAGATGATGCCGACGGCCACGACTCGCCTCCACTATTGGGGAAGGATGACTTGAACCCCAAGATGGTCCTAGCAGCCACCACCTTGACCAGGGACATCCCCATGACCTCAGGCGCTCCATGATGGACATCAAAATCAACGGATAGGAAATCAGCGACAGGAACATTTCTCCCAGCATGGCTCATGTCTCCGGGACCAGTGCTCCTGCGTAGACACGTGCAAGCACACAAGGCTAAACCCCTGGTCGAGCAGGTGTTCCTCCTATGCTCGAACCACAACTACGCCTACATTAGGTTCAGCAGTGGCAGGGAGGACACCATCTCAACCAGGGACCTGGTGCCAGCAGGAGTACCCACCAAAGCACAGAATCCTCCAGCCTAGGACCACGCCAGCCTGAAACCCCCCACCCCCCCAACCCCAGACAGCAATGGGACACTGAAGACCTCCTTGGGCACTAAGGACTCACTACAACCATGGGGGATGAACCACCCCACCCCCCCACCAATCCAATGTGTCACAGAAACCTCAACCCCGGCCCCCCATTCTGCACTGCACCATGCCACCCACTCCGGCCCATACCACCAGCCCCTGCATACCCTTACTGACCAGTGACCAGGAGCCCCAGCCCTGTGACGGTTGCAGAGACTCCGATGGCTGCTGGAGCATCTAAACCTGTAAATAATGTATATAAGTTTTTGGGTCTCTGGATAGATCACGGACTGCAACCTCCCGCCCCCCACCCCGGGATAATTTTAAAGAAGGGGGTGAATGTGGTGGTGCACCACCGGCCTACAGCAGGGGGCGATCTCTGTGCCTGCAGAAGAGCATGGGGACAAGGCAACACCTGGCCGGCTGTCAATCAGCTGACCTGAATGGACCAAGCCCCACCCGGTCGGTTGTCAATCACCCTCCGGGATACAAGCCAGATCCGGCCCTTTGAAGACAGTCTCAGAGCTTGTAACAGCATTCCTCACAGCCAGCTCTGTGGAAGTTTATGTTGAATAAAGCCTGAAGAACAGATGTTATGTTTTATGTGTTTGCGCTTCTGTTGAATAGCACACCACACATGGAGAAAAGTCAACATAATTTTATTATTTTAGGGCTCGTTATGGACTTTGATAATGGCAGTAAATAAACTATTCTTAAACATGATAGTGTGTGATCTCATAATCATGAATCTTCTTCACAATGGGAGGAGGGTGAAGAGAGTATGGCCAGGGTGGCATGAGTCTTTTAAAATGTTGGCTGCTTTTCCAAGACTGCAAGAATTATCGGTGGGGTCGAGGAAGAGGATTTGGTATGTGTGAGGGTTCTGAGTCACATTCACAACCCTTTGCAGTTTCTTATAGTCTTGGGCGGAACATTTCCCATACCTCGTAGTGATGCAACCTGATCGGATGCTTTTAATTGTGCAAATATAGAAGTTGTATATGGAGACAGATGACATGCCAAATTTTCTCAGACTTCTCAGGAACTGGAGGTACTGCTGTGCTACTTGGCCTTTGTGTAAAAGTGGGTGGACTAGAACAAGTCACAAGACACAGAAGATGTTTACCCCTTGAAATTTAAAGGCACCATCTCCACTTCAGCATTATTGAGGTGACTGGCAAATGAGCTCTGCCCCTCTTTGGTTGCTGATATTAAGTAGAGGTTGTTCACCTGGCACCATGCAAGAAGTTCCTCTATCTCTCTTCTGTATTCTAATTCATCATCAGGTAGAGGGAGAAACCATTTTGTAGGGGAGGGAGGGAAGAAAAGCTTTTCCTGCCCTTACCCCTCCTCCCCAGGCAAACCTTTACACTTTATCAGCCTACATATACGACACATTATCCTCCAATACTTCTGTCAACTCCAGCATGATCTGACCACCTGACACATTTTCGCTCAGCACCATCCAGGGCCACCAACAGATCTTCCAGGTGAGGCAGGCACCTACAGTCGGTTTGAGCGTCTACTATTCTGTCTGGATTTGCTTTGTAGCCATAAGTGCCTAGTGTTCTCAAGTTTCACCTAGGACTCAGGTCTGGTTCAATTCTTGCATCCCTTCCTGCATCTCTAATGCCCTCGAGAAGGTTGTGTAGGGATTTCTTGTGTAGGGATGGATTGCTTGATCTATGCCAGGTTCCTGGCCTTCAGTAACAAGTACACCTCACTTCAGTGGTTCAAGAAGAGCAAGCACCTCTTTCACATGCAAATGGGCAATATATATTAACATATTCTCAATACCTATATTCCAAGAATTTTTTTGAAGAACTATTCAAGGGAGCAACCATTCCTTCACGTCAGCTTGTCAACTGCCAAATACCAGGAGCCCCAGGGCATCCGGTTTATTTTGTGTAGCAGTTAATAGCACACAGAAGGCAGTAGCTGTATCCAGCCCTCCAAGTGGTTCAGGTCACTCGTCCTACAAAGGTGAATGACAATTCTTCTCCTCTCTAATTGTTGATTAATGAGAACACTCCAGTAGCAGGATTCTGCAGTGCATCCACATGACTAGGTAAACACACGGTCACATTCACAGAGCAATTCACAATGTTCAAGCAGTACAAAGATGAGAGCCCTTTCTTCTAGCCACATAACACAGTAGAATGTGGCTTTTGTGGGGATATAAATGTCAAGGGACTTTGTTCACCAGTGGGACTTAATGGCACTCAAAGTAACATTCATGCAACTCAAAATATTTAGAGTACATTTTCCTCCTAAAGGTTCAGTAAATATAGTTGTAACACTTAGCTTAGTTTACTTTAATTTACTATAAAAATAAATATTTTCAGATCTTTTAGCCAAAGATGCCTAGAGTGAAGAATTTTTCTCAACCAATATCCCAGAAAAAATCCTCTTTTCAGTAAGCTAACTGCAAATATTTCACATTGAGCAGCATCTAAAACTCGAATTGAGCATGCTTTAAAAACAAAATGAGTACATAAACCAATGTCAAAATGATCAAGTCATGCATATTTACCCTGTGGTGTTAAAGATAAACTGGAAATCTACTTTATTTTTGGTTTTCAAGCCATGTCACATGAACCACAACTTACACTCACAGAAAAATTTCTGAAGATCTGAGCGCAAGAAAAGATACATTTCCAGGAAGACTGTGGTCAACAATTGCCACTGATGTCATGACACAAATGAATTTCATCCTGATACTGTTGTGCAAGTCCCTGCTTTCCCTCAATCCCAAAGGCACTGTCAAAGGAGTTAGGAACCAGGGCCATTTCCGATAAACCAGAGCTTGATCAAGGACAGTCAAACACCTATATGACAACTCAGAGTCATCGCTTAAACCTTACTTCATGGGTCCTCTACTCAACATTAATGTTCCTTCAAATCCACTTAATTATGTAGAATTATAGAATCATAGAAAATTTCACCTCAGTAACCTATTCCTGCTTTCTTTCCATACCCCTTGACCCCTTAAGCCACAAGGGGCAAATCAAACTCCCTTTTTGCATACACCTAATGAACTATTTCACCAAAGATGTCAGTTACCTGATAAATTCCTGCCCATATTGCACACTCATTGCTATTACTGGTAGTGGCATCTATAATGCCTCTATGCTATAAAAATGTAATGTATAAACCTCTGTCATTACCACAATCTGTTCATTACAAATAGTCAAGTATTTGTAATGAACAGACAATATTTGTTAGGTCACGTGCCCAATTTTTGCTCCATTATTAGCTCTTTGGTAAAAATATATTCATTGAATTTTCTTAGATCTTATTGATTATTGCTCCAATTTCCTGTAATCTGGGACAACCTATGATGGGGTCCATCAAGAGTAGTGTTCACTGCTCTATACCTCAACAAGTGTACCACTATATCATTTTACCCCGCACATAACATAAAACAAGGCAGATTAAAATCTCAGTGGATAATGCAGTAACTGTTCAGCACAAGGAGAGATTAACAGATTTACTGTGTTCTCGGCTTATTCAAACTTAATACAGAGCTGTAGAATTTTATAGAACAGAAACAGGCCATGGCAGCCTAAGTGTCTATGCAAGCTAGTCCTTTTTGCCTGCATTCAGGCCATATCCCTCCAAAGCTTTATTTTCCTTGCTCCAAAGAGTACTAACAAATTCCTGACTTGGTAACCCCTTTGCATTCACTATTTGGATGATTATTGAAAAGACTCCATTAAAGAAAACCAGAACTATAATTTCACAATGTTCTGAGAAATGGTAAATTATTCATTACCGCTCCCTAGAGTGTATATTCAGATTCTATATGGGGTATTAATGATCTTACAAACCTGGTTCTAAATATTAAAAAATACAACAGATGTTGAAAATCTATAATAAAAACAGAAAATGATGAAAACATTCAGTAGGTGTCATCTTTGGAGAGACATTCAAAAATTGGAAATTGTCTCTTGAGCTGCAGAAAAGGGGGAGAATGAGAAAGGACAGTGGCTTCCAGTCTCTAATTGATCTTTTCTAGAAAGACCAGCAGCAAATGATCAGTCTTCAACATCCTCTTTTAGCCAGCACCACCTAAATTTGTGCCATTCAGTTTCTCTTGATCTCCATTCTATCATGGATATTCCCTTGATTCTCCCCTTTTCTTTCCTTTCTCAGTTACATAAAACATTCCTTTCTAACCTTCTTCAATATTGATGAAAAGTCATTGACCTTGTGTTGAAAATGGCGATGCTACCAGAGCCGCTGTAACAGTGGCCCTGTCACTGGTGCGGACCATGGAGAGCAAGGAGTGGTGACACAATGCTCTCTTGGGGTTCAACTATCCAATTAACTGCCATTAGATCCACACAGGCTTTGAACGGCCTTATTTAAAATCTCGTGACTGAGGGGTCTGCGCCCAAGATGGCAGCGCCTATGACCTGCAGCAGTATCAAGGGGTTGCAGACTCCAGAGAAGTGGAGGACTGGTGCATAGCACCAGAAAACCGGGATATCACCCCCATCTGAGAAGGAGAAGCAGAGGAGATGACCCATGGTACGGTAACCATAGCGGCAGACCAGTGAGCGTGCTTTGCGGCTGAATAGACCCACGCATTTGGCAGGCTGCTGGTGACTCGAAGCGAGGAACCACAGAGACTTTTGCCTGATGGAGACTGCTACTGGGGGACTCACGTCGGGATGGGGACTATTGGAGACTGGTTCAAAACTGGCTGAAGGGGTCAGATATCAAAACTGGGATCCAAGGGGTTACCGAAGGCGCTGAAAGGTTCTTGATCATGTCGGAGGTTCAGATCTGGAGCTCAGGTTGCCATTGGTTTGGACTGGACTCTATGTGTCTGTCGAGGCTGCAGAAGCACTGGAGGTGAATCTATGGACATTTGGTGACCCTTCACTTTCTCTGACTGCAAGAGGTGCTTCAGGCAATTTCTGCCAATGGCGAATCTGTCTGCCTTACAGCAGGGAAAAGCAATGTCATGTAATTTGACACTGGTTTATTACATGACAATAAATTGAATCTTGAATCTTAACTATTTCTTTCTCCACCGTAATGATGATATATTTACAATCCACCCTCCCCACTATTGAGTACATAAACAGAGAATGCTGTGGTTGGAGACTAGTAACAATCATCAAAGACCCTCATGACCAGAAAATGCTCTGTACTTGCTGCTGCCATCAGGAAAGAGGTAAAGGTGCCACAAGATTCACCCCTCCAGGGTCAGGAACAGCTGCTACCCCTCCACTATCAGACTCCTCAACAACAAACTCAATCAGAGACTCATTTAAGGACTTTTACTTGTCCACTTTATTGATTTTCTTTGTTCTCCCTGTACTGCATAGTCAGATTGGTTGCATTCATTATATGGTTACAGATATTTTGATTGTTTACACGTTTACGCTGTGTGCAGTAAATTTTTGCATTACCAATTAGTGGTAATTCTTCCATGCTCGTAGAAATAAAGGAATCTCAGAATTGTATGTGATGTCATGTATGTGCTGACATTAAATCTAAAATCTGTTAGTGATATCACCAGAAAGATCTTGCAGGAATAATGCCCTGACCTATCAAATCAGCTGACATCTAAGTAATGGCAATCACCATGCTCTACCTTCGAAACAGGTCAGGTCACCTCCACAGCAAAGTTGTTTTTGAGTGGGATTCTATGTAGACACTCTTTTCTCTTCTTTGGCTTGGCTTCCCGGACGAAGATTTATGGAGGGGGTAAAAAGTCCACGTCAGCTGCAGGCTCGTTTGTGGCTGACAAGTCCGATGCGGGACAGGCAGACACGATTGCAGCGGTTGCAAGGGAAAATTGGTTGGTTGGGGTTGGGTGTTGGGTTTTTCCTCCTTTGCCTTTTGTTCGTGAGGTGGGCTCTGCGGTCTTCTTCAAAGGAGGTTGCTGCCCGCCAAACTGTGAGGCGCCAAGATGCACGGTTTGAGGCGTTATCAGCCCACTGGCGGTGGTCAATGTGGCAGGCACCAAGAGATTTCTTTAGGCAGTCCTTGTACCTTTTCTTTGGTGCACCTCTGTCACGGTAGCCAGTGGAGAGCTCGCCATATAACAGGATCTTGGGAAGGCGATGGTCCTCCATTCTGGAGACGTGACCCATCCAGCGCAGCTGGATCTTCAGCAGCGTGGACTCGATGCTGTCGACCTCTGCCATCTCGAGTACTTCGACGTTAGGGGTGTAAGCGCTCCAATGGATGTTGAGGATCCGCTATGTAGACACAGCCTTCTAAGAAAAGCTGAACTGTATGGTACTGCAAGCTCCCTGCCACTCCTCATCTCCCAATTAAGACAGCTAAAGTGTCTTTCTGAGAATCATTATTTCAATGTTCACTCTGATGGAGGCACTTGGTTTGTTCCACAGCTCATTAAAAAAGTACCCGTGTACTTGCAATGCAGTACCATGGATCAAGTGGTGGAAGAAGAAATCATGGTTCTTTATAACCAGAAGACATGAAGGGCCAATTGACCGCCTACCATGTTGCATATTTTCTACAATTCTATGATTTGATGTTAAACAAGCTTCCTGCATTCAGCTGTTAACATTTAGCTAAAATATATCACTCAGGAACTGTCTCCTTTTACATTATTTTTCTTGACAAAGTCATGGAGTGACAAGATTCAACGATGAACACACTACAATACATGCAGCAAAGTATACCTCCGTTTGTATCATCATCCACAAACTGGCTAGACTTACAACAGTTGATTTTTTTATGGGAGAACTGGTAAAAATCCAATGGAATGAATTCTCTCGAAAGTGCCTGAATATACTCTCTTATTAACATGACATAACCATATGTGATATCACGCACTCCTAGTTGCAAGGACAGTTTCTTTCCTGCTATTAGCAGATGTACGAATGTTCCTTTGCTTTGTACCAACTGATCTCCCACTGTAACTGCACTTCTGCACCAGTAGTACATTGTACTTGCTGAACAATACATGAGATGTCAAGCTGCACTGCTCAGAAAAACAAACTATCACTGCAACTTGGTGCGTATGACCATAAACTTGAACTTGTTGCATATTAAATATTCTTTGAGAGATACACAGCAGAATGTTGGGATGAGGACAGGGTATCAAATTCTGCTGGTCATGCAATTAATGAATGTTTCAGGAATATATTCAAGTTAATAATTTCATAATTTCTAGCTCTCTCAACTTCTGCAACAGCTGCACTCTATACTTTTTTTTCAAATGTATTCTTAGTGGAATGAATACCTGAAATCATAAATTCTGGGATGCAGTGTCATTGGTTCTCATTATCTTAATTATTGTATATTTTGGCGTATAAGTTGAGATGTGAAACCCGAAAAAAAAATTCCAAAAAAGTGGTGGGGGGGGGGCGACTTGTACACTGCATATACTTTTGGGACCTTAAATTCACCAAAAATGAACATATCGACATCAATTCGACGCACAAGTCAATGCTGGAAGCACTTCCCCACTGCCAGCGCTGCGCGTCATCATAAACATTCCTCCTGAGACCCAGAGGTTGCCATTCCTCCCTGATAGGCTAAAGTTCCTGCTGTCGCCAGGAGAACGATGTCACCGCTCCAGCTCTGTGGGCTGTTGACACTCCTCCTTGGTAGGCTGAGGTTTTTTTTAAACTTAATTTACAGGTTTGCTATTTGTGATTGGGGTGTTTAAAAATTTTTTGTATTGTTCATGTGAGGCCTGGACAGCTTTAATAATGGTGGTCGACTTATATGCCAGATAGAACATAAAACCATTAAAATGAGGATGAAGAAAAGGGGATCGACCTATTCGCCAAGATATACAGTAGCTATCTGAGGACTCTGTGGACTGATATTGGGAAATGTCAAAGGGTTTAAACACTGAAGCTAATGCATGTTTCACCTACATTTTTGCTTTAGCAAAGCTGCAATTTTGCACAAAATGAAACTCCCAATTTGGAATTTTGGATTCTTACTTATTTTTTGCAAATACAATTTAGTTGCATCCTTTTGGAAAAAATATTGCTGGAATCTTTGGAAAGTGAAAGTTAAGTATTGTATAGTTTTAAATAATCAGCCTTTTAAATTAAAAAAAAATTGGACAAACTATTCCTCAAAGATCTACTTTATATATTCCCCAATCTTCTTGTATTTCTGTCAGAATATAAAGCTAATATGCCACTAAATTTAAGAATGATATACATTTTATACTCTGCATAATAAAATGGACATTACCATCACATCACATTCCTGCCATGATTTGTTGAAATAATTTGACACCATGCCTGAACTATGAGATATTTTGATTTGAATTGCCTGAGGCTATCTTTGGTATATAATTTATATCATATTGGTTCATTCAAGGACCATCATGTCACATATTTAAAAAAAAATGAATAAAGGCAATGAGAATGTCTAAAATATTATACCAGAATTTGAATTAGGTTGGTATTGGTTTCAGCTACTTCACATCATCAAACGTAATGTACATTCTCTAGAAAAAAAAGGCTTTCTTCTTATTGAATGAAAAGGTCACAGTTCTGATGAGTCATTAATCGGTTCCTTCACAAAATATGCTGCACTTTATATTTTATTCCTGCATTATTTCCACACTTTTTGTATTTCCTACAAATTTATTTTCTGTGTATTTTTTATTCTTTTGTCTGTTCAGCTCACATCCATGCAAGACAAGATAGTTACAATTTTTAATTTATGCTGTTACGAACCATGCTCAATGAGCAGCAATAGACAATGAACCAGAAAGTGTTTAATTTTAAAACACTATAGTTTAAGAGTTAGAAATAAAATTAGTCTCAATTTTTAAACCATCCTTCACACTAAATCTATTCCCACCTATGCAGAGGCGTCAAGTGTATGTGTGAGTGTGAAATACCCAAACCATCATAGTCCAGGCCAAAATACAGAAAGTTACTTCAAAGTTCAGTCTTTTAAATTCAGTGTTGAAACATAGGCCTTTTAAATTTGATGTCTTAAATTAATGTTGAACTGATGGGAAGACTGGAGTTGAGGATGCTACAGACTCAAAAATTCTTCTTGTGTTGCCTTTGAAGAAATGTCCATCCATACGAGCTGTGGTCCTTTTGTAGGCAAGACTCAAACTGGACGGCCTTCACGAAGCTTCTAAGACCCTGGCACCAGTCTCTCCAAGTGACCTCCACTGTTAGACAAAATCAAAATGAAGTACTTTGCTTCCCAAAAAGATCCTCCTGGCACAGGTCAATCCACTGAAAAGCCTAGTTATTCACATAGCATGCATGCTTTGTGCTGAATTCCACAAAAAATGGGTGGCCTTAAGAGCTGCTTCACAAAGCTTTTCATCTCTTTAGCAGTCAGAATGGTTTTCCTTTGCAAAATCACAATGTCTTTGCAAATGTATTGAATTCTGGAACAGACTGTGACAAGCCTTTGCTCAGTTCTTCCAATGTATTGAATTATTGCTGGGCTAAGACTTCTGTTGTACTTGCGTAAAATGTTGAATGTTAACTGTGATCATTCAGTCCCTCCTGTCTATACTAAACCTTACAATGATAATTCCATTTTACTAAAATGTGAGTTCATAATAATGTGGACTGCTGAAGTAGTTTCCAAATTTTTGATGTTATAAGATGTAGTTGTGAAGTCCAGGTACCATGCTCTTTCATTTTGGTTCTCTTCTAAAATGGCCTAGGGCACATCATACGTTCTGCATACATCTGAACAATTTTCATCTGCGCTCAATTAACATACAAATTTGTTCATTTTCTGTTCCAATGTTTTTACTGATACACCAAAATGCTCATTACTGCAGCCTAAATTACAAATGTCACAGATATCAGGCTAAAACTTCAAAACAGGCAGAGTAGTTTATGCTCAATAATAAAGTCTGTAGATGCTGTGATTGTAGTGAAATACAAAGAAGTTGATTAATTTAGCTTCTATAATGAAATATTTAGAGTCTATATGATAATGAAGTTGTTTAATCAGTTAACTGACCTTTCAACAATTCAAGTATCATAAAATCACGCTTCACAGCAATTTATACAACTAAGTCACCCACACACCTACAGCTTGTAATGATCAACTATACAGCCAGAATTATAAAAGTCCAAATGGTGAAGTTCATTTGAATAGGTTACTTAAGCATCAGTTTAACTTTTGCTGATTGAGTACATTTTAGATCAGGTATAGGTGTTTTTGCTAATTTGCAAAGCATAATTCCTGAGAAGACTGAAGCAGGCAAGGCTACCAACCACCATTATGTCAACCTTCTATAGGAGCTCTATTGAGAGTGTCCTGGCCGGCTGCATCACGGTGTGGTATGGTTGCTGCAGATAAATGGATTAATAGACAGACAATCCACAGGACCATAAGAGTGGCAGAGATGATGACTGGAGTCTCGCTAACCCCCCCCCCCCCGCCCCCCACAATCGATATGATCTACTGGGACCAGTCTGAAGAAAGCGCGCAATATCATTGAGGATCCTCTACACCATGTACACAGCACCTTTCAGCTGCTCCGTCATAGAAGAGATACAGGAGGATCAGAGCCAGTACCACCAGGCTGAGGACAGCTTCTTCCCAAGGGCAGTGAGAAAGCTGAATGACTAACGGAATTACTCACACTAATTATCCAAGGCTTTCATTTTCTTGAAATAATATTTATTTATTTATTTGTATAGATGAAATACTTGTCCTGCATATGTACTGTTTGTCTGTATGTGTGTTATGTCTAGTTTCATGTCTGCTTTTTTTTTGGCACCAAGGACTGAAGAACGCTATTTCATCAGATGACAATAAACTTGACTTGGACTTGATAATTCCAGGTCAACAAACCACAGCAGACTATCAATTCTACTGCTTGTAATGCTTAGCATAAGACAACTGCATCTTTCAGAAAATGTTATCTAGCAGTATGTGCCAGAAAAAATTGAGAGGTAATTAAAATTAAAAAAGTTAAATGATAGCAAGTTTCGATTAATGACTTACATTTAAAAGTGATGTAAAATAGATCACTATAATATGGAGGTCACAATGCAGAGTGAAACAATATGCAATAAAGGAAACAGTCATTTTAAGAATTCTTTCCTTCGAAGTGCACTAGTCTCAAATCATACTGGTGTTACAAGAATTTGAAGGCAAATCCAGCAATCCCAGTTGTATGAATCAAAGAGAAGTATTCTCTTTGCAT
This sequence comes from Narcine bancroftii, assembly GCF_036971445.1. Classification (NCBI taxonomy): domain Eukaryota; kingdom Metazoa; phylum Chordata; class Chondrichthyes; order Torpediniformes; family Narcinidae; genus Narcine; species Narcine bancroftii. The sequence continues at coordinate 153,877,237 of NC_091474.1, forward strand.
GCATTAAATAAACTCCATCTCCGGGATAAAATGGCAGTGCCCTCTTGACCCACAGAGATGTAGATATCGTTAAGTTTAGAAACAACAAATCTGAAACCAAAATCAGAAGGTTCTGAAAATCTGAATTTACCTCATGCGGACTTGTCCAGCTCTCACGGAAAAGGATTGGCACTTCCAATTAACAAGTGGTTAAGTGTCTGCAGAACTGTCAAATTCATATCTCTACTGTGTACAATTGATTTTCTGACATGCTGGGGAAATAATTACATTTTGCTCAAGGAGCCAGCACTGCAGTCATCTGTTTTGAACACTGTCCTTTTACTGGATTGTTGTCTTCCATCTGACCTTAGATATCTCAATTACATTTTTAAAAATGAAATAATCACCAGAAATGTTATTGTCATTAAGCTCCTGCATCTAGAATATTTTCCTTCTGAATGGACAATATTTAGAATAAGTGAATGAGACTGAATTAGATAGTGTGATAGATGAACAGGAAAAAATAGTTAACAATGTTGTGCTCTAAGTGGAGAAGATTTGCAGTGAAGATTTTTCCAATTCTGCAAGGCACAGGTTACCTTGTTTGCTACTAATTAATATGACAATGTTATACATACTCCTTTGCTTGCATCACATCTACAAAATAACATTTCTGAGCTGCCAACATAGATCGATTACTTACCACTAATTTTCTGACATGTAGATGCAAACAATTCTGCATTAAGCCATCTAATGCAGTTCGCTGTCAGTTAACCCAATTAGATTTATCTTTTCTTTCAATGTTTTATTTGTCACGTTGCTAAAAGAATGAATGAATAATTGCACAGCGCAGTAACTGCGGCATTTGTGAAATCACTAAAAAGCCCATGCATCTCCTTCACCAATTAGATTGAGTCAAGGAACGTTAAAGCACAAGAAATGAGGGAAAGTTTCTGTTTAAATGGCTGAATGAAATGCCATGTTAGATACCAAGAGGCAATACTGGTTAAGAGGAGTTAGAAAGGTAGAAAGCATTTTGAAAAACCGCATTTAAAAATACTTCAATTGAAATGATCATGGATCATTTTCAATGCCATAGACATGATTGACAGTAATTAACACTTTAATCCATTATTAAAATGAGAGTTAAATTTGAAATGACAAGAAACAATTTTCTGTAGCAGGATTAAACTGTAGAAAATGTCCAAATATAGGAATAGCAAGTCATGAATGCATTTTAATGGTTAAGTGCCATTTTCACAAAACAGCTAAGACAGCAGCTTTGATTTTTAAGCAGAACAATCTTACGAGAAGTACCTCTTCCATTGAAACTATTGCTGTGATATCAAATTCTAACCCATTTACTCTTTTGCTTGACTTCAGAAGTTATATAATTGATACTTGTCACATGTATTCATAGGGAAATTGTTTTTGCATTTATGTTATACCTTTATCAACTCAAGATGCTTCCCTGGACTAACAAAAATCACCTGCAACTGACATTGGCATCATCAGGGTCATTGCAGGTGCACCCTGCAAGTTGCAACATGGTCTGGTATGGAGACACCAATACTCCTGAGCGCAAAGCCCTGCAAAAGGTGGTGGACACTGCTCAGGGCATCACGGGTAAAAACCCTTCCCACCATTGAGAAAATCTACAGGGAACACTGCCATCAGAGCATCAGCAATCAGCAAGGATCCACACTGTGGTGCGCTGTTAGACAGAATCAGACACACACAAAGTAAAGACTGAACAACAGGCTTTAATCCACAAAAACCTCCACAGAGTCAGGCTGGCTGTGGCTGCAGCAACTCAGTGTGAGGCCTCGGGAGGCTGGCGCAGGCTTTTATCCCGGAGGGTGATTGACACCTGACTGGGTGGGGCTTGATCCATTCAGGCCGACTGATTGGCAGCTGGCCAGGTGTTGTCCTGTCCCCATTACACTCCTGCAGGTACAGAGGTTTCCCCCTGCAGTAGGCTGGTGGTGTACCACCACACACACTACCCAGCACATGCTATGTTCTTGCTGCTACCATCAGGAAAGAGGTATAGGTGCCACAATACTCACACCATCAGGTTCAGGAATAGCTGCTATCCCTCAACCATCAGACTCCTCAACAATAATCAGGGACTCATTTAAGGACTCTTAATATTTTGATATTTTCCTCTATTTTTTGGTACAGTTTACACTTCTTTATTTGTTTACATGTACATGCTGAGGACAGGTTTTTTTTTGCACTATCAACAAGAGGTAATTCTGCCTCACCTACAGGAAAAAAAGAATGTCAGCTGTATGTGATATCCTATATGTGCACTGACCATAAATCTGAATCTGAAATTCAGAACAAATTGTGCAGGAACATAATATAGAAATTATTTTGTTTACATTGCCATTGCTTTAAGCAAAATCAAGCGCTGATGATTTTTATGCTGTGCTCTCCCAACGTTTGAAATAATTGTGTATATTCTTTATAAAGGTGCAATGTAGAAGAGGCAATTAGTTATCGGCAAATTATTAGAAGCTCTATAGTCTATATGATCATACATTTTAACAAGTCACTCAATACTCAACTGAATTAATGTAATCTCTCTTGAATATGGTAAAACATCTCAAAATGCCTCACAGAACAATTCTAAACAAATTGTGACACCAAGCTGTGACAAAATGAGAAAAACGGCAAATAAAACGATTATAAAACTTTGAAAGGGCTGGATCAGATTTATGCTGATTAATAATTTCAAATGGATCTCTAACAGAAGATCAGTATCATGAAGTTAAACTTTTATCTTTAGAGATACAGCACAGTAACAATCCCTACTGGCCCATGAGCCTGTGCCGCCAAAACTCCATATGTCTTTGGGACACAAGAGGAATAGAGCACCCGGAGGAAACCCATGTGGTTACGGGGAAAACAGACAAACTCCTTACAGACAGTGCCACATTTGAATGCAAGTCGCAGGCACTGTAAGAGAGTAACCAGGTATGTTCAAATTGTGGAAGGTCACAAACACACTGGAAGAGGATGAGTTTTTCACTCCCTGAAATAAACAAACTTCAGGAATAGATTTCCATATTATGTTTCTGGTTATGTTATGCAACATAATTAACATTATTTGGACCAATTTTTGAATGGAGCAGAGATCAGGATGTATAAAAAGTGGATGCAATAAATAAATTAGGATCACTATTCTGCTGAAGAATTTTAACCCTCAAAAGTTCTTCCATGAATTTTCCATACCTTTCCCTCTAATTAAAATACAAAAATCTCCAGACACAGTGGTTGAAGTAGAAAGAAAATACTGGAGAAACTCAGCAGGTCAAATTAAGTTGGGACTTCATTGCTTTTGCAGAAAACCACACAGCTTTTGTCAGTCATGTTTTTGTAATACATGAGCCATAAAAGCTACTTGACACAAGATAAAGCATTTGATCTTTTCTTTCAACATTTCGCAATTGTCCAAATCCATTTCCTTATGGAACAGATATTTATCTACAGGATACAGCTGTTAACTTGATGCCTGTTGAAAGTAGTTAAATCTCTTCATTATAATGTCATTCAAATGTTAGACTTAACAATGGAAATTTACTGGTGCTGTCACTCGATAAAGATCAAAATTAAACTTGTCCAGCAGCAGGTAATTTAATCTTGGAAAATGTTTGGTTAAATCAAAGCTAGCCACACAGTTTTGCTTTCTAATTCTTATAAACTTTTATTAGAACGCGGTAAAGGCAATACTGTACCTTCTCAGTGAAACTATGTTGAATATTCACATCTCTGAACATTGCTCAGCTCAAATTGCAAATTGAAAAAAGGCACTTTGCATGCTGCTTAATCTTTCCAGGCAGTGTGTTCAAAACCAAATGCAAAGGTTCCCCAGTTCTTGAGCAAGCAATTGGATGCTGGAGGAGCGTTATGGGTCAGATACCATCCATGGGTCAGGACCCATTATCAAGACCCATCCATTGTCTGTCCAATTGGTCTACAGGCCTCATTTATACAAATCCAAAAGGATGAAATGCTCCAGTCTCAGTTCGGTACAGCAACCCTAGCTGGAGTGCCACATCCACCTGTGATATGATTTAAGAGATGAGAGGACACATTTTTGCTCAATGTCCTTATCATGCTGTCATCCATGAAAACTCTTCAGGATCAGCAATTAAGTTCACACATAAATAAGGTAATGAATGAACTTTATCCTACTCAAATCTCAAAATATTTTGAACTGAAAAAGGAGCATGAAATGTATTAAAAACAAACTTGAACCATAACTTCCCCTTTCCCCTTGTAAACTAATCTCTTGGCTGCCTCTCATTTATTTCCAATGACTCTCATCCACTTGCCTCCAGGCAGAATGAAGATGGAGTTCCCCTGCTCTTTGGGGAAGAGCCCAACAACCTCCATATTCAACAGATCAATCCAGAAAATTTCCATTACCTGAATGGAAATTCCATCACCTGATTACATAGTTTTCCTCTCTCTGCTCCTTTCAGTATTTTACACAGCCACATTCCCTTCATAACTCTCTGGTCCACTCTGCTGTTCCCATCGACCATACCTTCTTGTGCAGCACCCTTCATTTTGCCTCTTCAGTTCCCACTGTCAAGCCACCCAAACAGCCCTTCCTGATAAAGCTGCAGTTCAATTGCACTTTTTTCAAACTCATTTACTGCACTTAGCGGTCACAAATTGTCTTCTCTACATTGCGGAATCGAAATAACTGTTTTATGATCACTTTGCAAAGCAACTACATTCTGGTCCTCTTTGCTGATTGTAGCTTCTTATTATAAAAAGTGAAACACAAAAGTTTGCAGATGCTGCGATAGTAATAAAAACATTGTAATGCTGGAGGAGCCCAGCAAGCCTCGCAGTATCTATAAGTGGCAAAGATATATAATCAACATTTCGAGCCTGAGCCTTTTTTCAAGGTATTTGTAAAAAGCAGGCAGATACCTGAATTAAAAGAAAGGATGGGGGAGGAGTACAGACTAACAGAGGAGGCCATGAAAGAGGAAAGGAGAGAATTGATTGGGGGAAGTGGGAGGGAGGTGGGGGAGTTTTGCTCTGTGAATGTATGGAGAAAGTGGAATGAACCAAAGGAGCAGTTATTGAGGGTGAGGACAAATTGGTGAAAGTGGTATGAGTAGCTTGTTGCCTGTCACTTTAATTCCCCATCCCAATGAAGCACAGTGCAAGCTTGAGAAAAAGCACCTCATCTTCTGTCTGGGCACATTGCATCCTTTTGGACTCAATACTGAATTACACACCTTCAGTTAACTTGATTTCTATCTGCTACAATTGTCTATTTTTGATATTGACTCAGCTTGCTTATTACTTTTCTCCCCTCTTCTTTTTTCTTTATCTGACAGTGGAGGTCAAGTCCAGCCTGATCTGCCAGGCAAGTTGTAATGGTATGGATTGTATGTACGAATTGGCCGGTAAAGGCTCGGCCTGCCCTGCCCCTGATGACACTCTCACCTGGAGCCCCGGATGGTGACTGATTATAGTCAAACCATCAACCACTTCACCCAGTTGGATGCGTATCCTCTACCCTAGATAGCCAACTTGGTCAATAAGGTCACACAATACAGAATCTTCTCGACCAGTGACCTCAAGTCAGCTTACCATCAACTCCCCCTTCTCCTGAGCGACCAGCTCTACACGGGTTTTGAGGCCGATGGCAGACTTTTTTACTTCCTGCAGGTGCCTTTTGGTGTTACTTACGGTGTCTCTGCTTTTCAGAGGGTTATGGATCAGATGGTGGAGGAGCACAAGCTGACGGCAATGTTCCCATACCTTAACAATGTCACCATCTGCGGCCATGACCGCAGAACCATGACGCGAACCTCGCAAAGTTCTTACGTACGGCCAAGTCTCTCAACCTGGCGTACAATAGGACAAGTGCGTGTTCAACATAGAGCGCCTGGCCATTCTCGGTTGCATCGTGGCACATAGTGTCATTGCCCCGGACCTCCTTATGGAGCACCCAGTCCCAAACCCCTAAAGGCGCTGAAGAGATGCCTGGGGCTGTTTTCCTATTATGCACAATGGGTGCCCAATTATGCTGATAATGCCCACCCCATGATTAAGTTCACAACTTTCCTGTTACTGACAAAAGCCCAAGCTACATTCTACCAGATTCGAGGCGACATCGCAAAGGCCAAGATGCATGCTGTAGAGAGCGATGCCTCCGATTTAGCACTGGCCACCACTCTTAACCAGACAGGCAGGGCAGTAGCATTTTTCTCCCGCACCCTGCGTGGTGCTAAGGTACATCACTCCTCGATCCAGAAGAAGGCCCAAGTGATCATTGAGGCGGTGCGCCACTGGAAAACATTACCTGACTGGTAAACGGTTTACCCTGCTGACAGACCAGAGGGCTGTGGCCTTTATGTTTAATACTAAACAGTGGGGTAAAATCAAGAATGACAAGATTCTTAGGTGGAAGATTGAGTTCTCCACCTATAATTAAGACATCTTGTACTGACCAGATAAACTCAATGATCCCCCAGATGCCCTATCCTGGGGGACGTGCGCCAGCGTGCATCTTGATCGCCTTCAGACCCTCCACGACAATCTGTGCCACCCCGGCGTCACAAGGTTATACCAATTCATCAAGACTCGGAACCTTCCATACTCCGTTGAGGACGTCCAATCCACGACCAGACACTGCCAGATCTGCGCTGAATGTAAGCTGCAGTTCTACCGGCCCAAAAAGGCACATCTCATTAAGGCCACATACCTTTCTGAACAGCTCAGTGTCAATTTCAAGGGCCCCATTCCCACTACAAATAGGAATGGCTACTTCCTGACGAGTTCTCCAGGTTCCCCTTTGCTATTCCCTGCCCGGATATGACCTCGACGATGGTAATCAAGGTGCTGCACAGTATCTTCACCCTGCTCAGGTACCCCGAGTACATCCACAGGAATAGAGGGAACTCGTTCATGAGTGAGGAACTGCGACAGTATTTCCTGGCCAGAAGCACAGCCACCAGAAGGACCACCAGCTATAACCCTCGGGTTAATGGCCAGGTGGAAAGTGAGAATGCCACCGTCTGGAAGGCAGTGTTCCTGGCCCTTAGGACCTAAAACATGCCGGTGTCCTGCTGGCAGGACGCTTTGCCCGAAGCACTTCACACCATCCGATCACTCCTGTGAACTGCGACTAATACCACCCCGCATAAACATTTGTTTGCTTTCCCTAGGAGATTCCTGAATGGTGCCTCCATTCCTCCTTGGCCGGCAACCCCAGGGTTGGTCCTGCTATGGAGACACATGAGGGGCTATAGGATGGATCTACTGGTGGAATCGGTACACCTCATATACGCCAACCCACAATATGCGTTTGTGAGGTACCCCGATAGCCACGAGGACACTGTGCCTATCTGAGACCTGGCGAGGGCCAGGGATCCCAAAACCATCCTGCATGGAGCAGACCACCCCACACGGGAGCGCAATACTGGAGACCGAGCCACCTGGTTCTCCTCTCCAGGAGTCGGTCCTCCGGGAGGCATCAAACCCCCCCCCCCTTCCTCCCAGGAGCCCTCAAATATCACCCCGACCCAGACTGTTTCCCTATCCCTGTCCCCTGTTTCCCTCCACCCCCCCCCCCCAACCGGGACCGCTTTCCCTCCCAAACAGCAGAGCACAGACACGCCTACCCCCCCAATTGTCCCGCAGAAGGAGGAAGTCACCGGTGCAGCTAAACCTCTAGTTAGAAATTTTTCCTTCTCTGTTGTTGTGTCAAGGTGGGGGGGGGGGGGGGAGGTTTCTGTTTAAAAAGAGGGGGTGAATGTAATGGTATGGATTGTATGTACTAATTGGCCGGTAAAGGCTCGGGCTGGCCCACTCCCTGATGACACTCCCACCTGGACTCCTCCCCTGGGACCCAGGCCAAAAAGGTCGGGCCACCTCTCCCTTCCCTGCACTTCCCTAGCTTGGATCCGGGCCAGCTCAAGTCTTATGTACAATAAAGCCTATCATTCCCCTCAGTCTTTGTCTTATTGGGGCAACTGGTAGTGCCCAACACAAGTATTCCTGCTCTGCATTTTGCTTCTCCTTCATTCTTTTATCTGTGCTACCTGACTAGAGTTTTGTTTATAGCTTCACTGCATGACCGCTCTGGCTTTACCTATCAGACACATCCCCAGCCTCCCTGCAACTTAAAAACTTTTTCTCTCTCCTTTCCATTCTGATGAAGAGTCTTAACCTGAAGTGTTACCTCTGTTTCTCTTCTTACAGATACAGGTAAACCGCTACTTACAATGGAGTTCGGTTCCGGGACTCACAGTGCAAGTTAAAATTATTGTAAGTTAAAATCAGGCAAAATTACGTGAAATTTCACCGAAAAACACAAGATTTCACCAAAAATGAGAGATTTCATCGAAAAAAATGTGAGGTTTCACTGAAAAATGCGAGAACAGAACCATTTTAACTTTGAAATACTATATGTCAGGACATTGTAAGTAGGGGTCTATCTGTACAGCCTAATCTGCCATCTGCTTTCAAATTAAAAAAAGTATGTTCTTTGAAATAAGGCTAATGAACGTGATAAAGAGCATAATTAATTTTCCAGCCAACACATTTCATATTAGTTGTGTTGAGGTAGCAATTATACATTTGTCGGTTACCTTAATTACTGATATATTTTCAGTGCAAATGTGCACTGGCTTCAAATTTGAAATAAAAATCAAAAATGCTTGCATTGTTTTTGCTCTTTATTTTGCACTGATTCAAATTAACACGCACAAAACATATGCTTTTATACCAGTAAATGACTGCACCATTCCACTATTAAAGGACAAAATCCTTCCAGGATACAAAGAAAGCAGGCTAACAGGGAAAATACAAGATCAAATTTGGCATGACAATTGAAAAAATAATTAATTAAAAATGGACAATTATGGCTCGTTACCACAAGTAAATCCAAAAAATTTATGCTAAGCAACCACAAATTGAAATGAGCAAGCACTAATAATTTTCTAACGGTGTTGGCAATGGAGCCCCTCATTTAGTCAGAGAACTGCTGTTATTCAGATGCACAAGATGTTCTGGCAATTAAGATGTCACCATTATATTCAACCATTTAAATTATCGGCTGTTTGCTGGCAGTATACAAGCTCAGCGCTTCCTTCTACAAATGTACAGGCAATTTCCCTCTCTCATCCCAATATATCGTCTGAAAATTAACTGTACAGATCTCAAGGTAATTATCGTCATTTCACAAATTATTGAGAGAATGTTACTTAATAGTTTCCTACTTAAAGGTAATCTATTTAAATTTGTATTCACACAAAGCTCTGGTTCTGCTTATTCCCTAAAGGCACATTACATCAGCCTGGAGATGGCAGATAAATGCCAAAAGAAAGTAAAATTGTTGAAACACCAAGGCAGTGGAGAATTTGATGTGATTTTTTTGGCTTAGTGCTGGTGTATCACAATAGACACTTCCCACCAGTAAAGGAGTCTTTTGTCCATGCAATTTCCATTGTGTCTAATTTAATGACAGAATGAAATTCATGAGTAAACCTGTAAAGATGTTGCTGCTTTATAAATTAGGTCTATTTAAGTTTTGCACACCACTAATTAATTCACCTACTTCCCCATATTTCATTAATCTCGGTCTTAAAATTTCAACGGAATTAGTTTCAAAATCACAAGTGGAGGAAGAAGAATTCAAGACTTGAAGAAACTATTCTTCGTTTGAAATCCTTTCCGAAGCCCTCGAGTTTGATCCTACCTTCTTAGCCAATGCAATGAAATGACTGGAATTATTTGAAGCATCACAATTAAGTAATCAATCTGTTCTCTAAGCAAGCTCAAGAAAGTTTTGAAAACAATCCCTTGGTTCATCCATGAAAAATGATATCGCCTGCACTGAGAAGTGGCTAGACATCATAACCATTCAACAATGAATCATTCTAGTTTTGTGATCTCCAAAATATTACCTAACAGAGGAAAATATTACTGCTCACACAGCAAGAGTCCTTCTGGCATAACGTCCTTCCAAATGGAAAGAGATCCAAGTTAGCTAAATTTCTTCTCAAAAGACTTACTTTCTGTGATGTGCTGTGGTGCAGCGAGCAGACACAAAACATCTCCTAATGCCCTACTCCACTTCAGGCTTTAATCGACAAAATCTGTACACACCCAGTTGTCAAATCTTGATGGCTCTACGAGTCTGACTGACTCAGGAGGATCCGGCTCAAGACTATGTACAGATTGGTGATCGACAGCTGGCCAGGTGGGGCCAGCGTCCTAAGTTACCTACCTGCAGGTACAGTGGTTTCCCCCTACAGTAGGCTGGTGGAAGCGCGGCCAGTGTTGTGGTTGTATCACTACACTTTCCACACCTTTCATCCTTATGGGAGCAAAGAGACACTCAATTTGCATCATGTTGGATGTGGATTTACCCACAAGTAGCTGTTCCTAATCTAATGGAAGCTGCCAGAATAACCAGACTGCATTTTTGTTTTGTTTTTCAAGCAATAGCAGTTTCAAATTGTTTTCACTTTTTTTCCTTCAGCTGTAATTAGAATAGCTGGTTTTCCTGAAATTAAATGAAAAGTTTAAAATACATAAAAAATGCAAATTAAAAACCCATCTCTGCTGTTAACAGGGAGAATGTCCCAGAAGGCTCTTCATAGGTGGACAGGATATTTTAAATCTTCATTGGCCGCAGGTGAGGCATCAAATGATTGGAGGATAGGAAATGTGATCACTTTATTCAAGAAGGGCAGCAGGCATTAGCCAGGAGCTTTGGCATGTTGTCAAATACACTATCAAGCTGCTACAGGCTTACTGCAGAAAGTATACTGACTGATTGCATCACAGTCTGATTTAGTAATGGTTTGGCTGCTACCGGTTGGTATATTTCTGGTAGCAGCACCAGGAACATAATGAGCTTATATACTGCCATATCTTGCCAAGTCCATTGCAGGTACCGACCTCCCATCCACAGAAAACACCTGTGTGAGACATTGCCTCAAGAAGGCAGCAAAAATCAGAAAGAAATCCCATAACCCTGGTCACAACCTCTTCCTGCTCTACCTTTAGGCAGAAAAAGCATGAAATACAGCACCTCAAGGTTCAAGAACAGTTTTTAACCATATAACAATACAGCACAGGAACAGGCCAGTTCGGGCCTTCTAGTCCATGCTGAACACCTCCCACCTAGTCCCATTGACCTGCACCTAGCCCATAACCTTGTATATCTCTATCATTCGTATACCTATCCAACTTTTCCTCAAATATTAAAATCAAGCTCACATTAGCCAGAAGCTTATTCCACAGTCCCACCACCCTCCGAGTGAAGAAATTCCCCCTCATGTTTCCCTTATTCTTTTCTCCCTTCAGTCTCAATCCATGACCTCTTGTTTGAATCTCTCCAACTCTCAATGGAAAAGCCTATCCTCTTTAACTCTATCTGTCCCCCTCATAATTTTAAATAACTCGATCAAATTACTCCTCAATCTTCCACACTCCAGAGAATAAAGTATCAGCCTGTTTAACCTTTCCCTCATTAAACCACATGTCAAATCCCTTGGTGTGATATTCATTCCCACCTTCAATTTTGACAAACAAGTCAATGCAGTAGTAAATCTATCTTTTTCCAGATCCGCACTATTGCCAAAATCAAATCATTCCTGTTACTGAAAGACCTTGAGAAAGTTATCCACACCCTCATTTTCTCTGAGCCAGTATGGCTCAGGATAGA